>NW_026252103.1:0-355539 GCF_025399195.1 Umbelopsis ramanniana AG | reverse complement strand
AAAAAAAAAAAAAAAAAATTGCAACGCGTTCACTTGATTCGGTGCTGATTTGAGATCAGAATGGATTCTAATGCGTCAAAGCAGCTATTAGATTGCATCAATGGCGCTCTTTTATGTCCTCGGTCGCTTACGATTCCTGCTCAACAAAAAGACTTGTTTGTATCGTTGATTTTTCTCGGTTTGGTTGAATCTTGACCCTATTCCTTACTGTTAAACCGACAGAACCGATTGCACAGAAGCGATAGTCTGCCATGTGATGTACGATCCGAATGGTCAGGCATATAGTTTGGAGATTATCAGGGTACTTGATCTCTCTTGTGTGTCGTTTACGTTTCAAAACCCTTAGTCGCTCATATCTTTATACTTTAATTTCACTTATGTCTCAAGGACAACTGTAGAATCCTTGCAACTCAGGTTATAGAAGCTTTCAAAATCTGTGCTAATCCTGAAATATTTGATCGTTTGGTTGAAAAGCTTCTTTCATTGAAAGTACATAATGAATGTTAGTGACTTGTTCGTTGCTCAGTCGTGTGTTCGTTCAACATTATTAGCTAACGACATGGCGCTCATTGCGGTCATATCTCAGATGCTTGTAGAAGTATCTTCGTTAATATGCTTTGCGAAGCGGCAAGGAATTCGAAATCATCTGCTCACAGACGATGGGCCATCTCATTGATACGAAGACACTGTCACTTACTAGTATCACCAAACCATCGCCTAGAAGATATTCCGATCCGAAATACTCTTTTTTCCCTTTGTTACGACGTGAGCAAACTATTCTTCGTTTAATGACTTGTCAAATGAAGAAAAAAACTGATCTAACGGAAAACCGACATTTCTAGGTATACATGCATGATACCAGTTCGGATATCAAGCTTCTGCGGTTACTGGAAGCCACTTTATATGAACTACATGTTTCAGTAGCGGATTGGAAAGCAAAAGCCGCCACTGATAAGTCATACGTGATTCGTAAATGGTAGGAGATTTATATACAAATTCACTAAAATCGGAAACATGTTAGCTTACTCGTCCTGCATAGCATCAATGACTGTGAGGAAATCTTGAACATGGTGGTGGATACACCTAGCCATTTCGCGTTGCACGCTCAACGTTTTCAGGAAGTAAGTAAATAATTCCAACCTTTGCTGGTATGAATTCGAAGCTCTTTACTAACATTGCAGTAGCTTATACCCTACAACTGGGTCGTCCATATGCCGTCCCTTTTAATATCGTAAGGCTTTTGACAATCAACTTTTGCTCCAGAAACAGAATCTTACGCTCGCAATCCATGCCTTTTCCAGAATTTGTCTATATTGCAAATTATATCCTGAAAAACTCTACCCATTCATTGATCATTTGAAGAAAGATGGAATAATAATTGAACCACCAAACGCAATTGTAAAGTGAAATCTTTTCTTGACAGATTAATTTTCAACCCGCATACTAATGCTCGAGTTTCCAGTTTTCCAAGCAGATGAATACACTACTTTCAGTGCCAGAGACTTCAATGATGGCGATTGAATGTGCTTGTTTCGAAATCGAAAGTGCTATTGTTCATCAGAAAGTAAAGTCTACAAAATATGCTCCTCCACGGGTACATATCATTTGCTTAGTGTGCTAACCTTGAATTTTCAGGATGACATTTCTATTGAGGCAGACGCATTTGCGACGGTTGATGGTTTGGAAGAATTATATGGTTTTGACGATAATGTCAATGAAGTGCAGACCATGGATGCAATTTCTCAGGAACTGTGTTTGCTCGTCGCTTCAGCACCTCCTTCGTATGTTATTTACCTATGCTATTGCGAGCAGTTGAAAACAATTACTAACATCCGTTCTCAATAGACAAGTAGCAAAAATTTCTTGGGTGACTATAGCTGCGCTCAATCTTTTGGTCTCCTGGAGTCATTCTCGCGAAATGGTAAGGTTACTGTTGCGTACTACTCAAAGCTTCAAGAAAGTCTCACTAACATAAAATCTACTAGGGAGATATAGGGGGGTATCGCTCATCTATTGTTCTAGCAATGGTAAGCAAGATCACAGACTTGCTCAAGGACTTGGTGTTTACTCTCCCATGTCATTACGAGATGGACGATGCCTTGCTGAGACCGATGATTGCTACTGTCTCGGCATATACTGTGGCATTGAGATCATCAGCTTTTCAGGTACACACGCATGAAGATAACTTCCATCAGTTGAAGATGGATATTGAAAAAGTTTGGCGAAATCATAGAAATCAACGTAGAGCATTTTTAGTGACTCATTCAAAGCATGACTTACGAAACGAAGATAATTGTAGCCGGTCTATTTATGGTGTCCTTCTAGTGATGACCCAATCTGTCCCGTATCAGTCATAAAATATAAGTTCAACGATTGAAGTGCATGCAAGTTAATCTCTAGGTCGATAACTATGTGGCGTTCCAAACCAATGGTGATTGTTATAAGTCATGCGACATTGTCGCAACCAAGCCCTCACTTTGGCATTTCTCCCCTGTCAATGCAAAAGGCTTCAATAGGTCTCAGCTGGATTTCGATATGTTTCAGACATTTTATGGGGATAAAAAGGATGTTGTTTCGAGACATCTTTGACTTGTGATCCGCCTATCCATATCTACTTGGTAAATTGTTAACCACCATGGGCCACACCAATAACAATGCATGGGTCGAGAAGCACGACCGTCATGATCAGAGGTAAAAAGCGTAGTTTACCTTCTGTTTAGGCCATATCATTCAAGCTAACAATGCCATTGGAATGATAGGAGCGATGTATCAAACGTTCGTGGTGATATGAAAAAGAACGGTGCTGGAGCTGGTAATTGGGGAACGCTCGGCGATGAAGTTTTGGAAGAGAGGTTAGTAAGGTAGTCCAGTTGTGTAGCAAATGCGAAAACATGTGTTAACCCTCTCCCGCAAGAAGGAAAGAAATGGCTATTGAACCAACTCATTCTAATGATAAGCTTCAGGTCAGTATTTCATCTTCGTACTTATTACTGTTTGCAGCCGAAGTCAGATATCGGGCCAGGCTGTATAGCACAGTTTACTAAAAAGGTCTATCATCGGATGTCCTTTAGGTTCTGAACAAAAGGCAATTCACACGACTTCGCAGATGGTCACAATAAGAAAAACGAGACTCCAATTTAATAATGAAAAAGCCATTGAAGCACCTCCCTTTGCTATCTCAAGAAAGGAATAAATAAAAATTTGCAGTTCGTAAACGCTTATGCAGCAAATCTCGAAATTGGCATGCCTTCACTGTATTCAATTAAATGACAGTCACAACACTGTTTTCACTTTGTCGCAAATTTCACTTCACTTCAAACTGTTATAATTCTTTCCACCATGCGACAAAATTTCATTGGTATGGTTGTCAGCACAGCAATGTCCAAGACCGTCAAGGTCAAGGTCGTTAGACAAAAGCTTCACCCGATCGTCATGAAGGTAAATACTGATTCGCCGTGTGGACGCTCTGCAATACCTTTGGACCCTGTCTAAACTAATCACTTGCCATTCCCCATGACAGACTATTCGCTCACACAAAAACTACCTCGTACACGACGAGAATGCCAAATGCACCTTGGGCGACATTGTCAGAATCGAAGCTTGCAGACCTCTCAGCAAAAACAAGCACTTCAGCGTGGCCGAGATCATTCGAAGTACTGGTGAATCGCAATCAGCTACCAAGACACCTTCAGCCTAAAAACCATACCTTCATTGTACAATACTCTTCTTTTTGCTTCTCCTTCTACCAAAATTTGCCATTATAGACTTTCATTAAAAAAGAGAGAAACATCGCTATTTTACACTACTCTTGAGAGACGCATACATGTACACTGGGATTGGGGGGGGGGAGTCTATGGGTTACTTGTATGTTCCAATTCACCTTCGCCGTCCTTGACACCACGTTGAACATCTTCCATCATTCGTTCCGTCTTTTCTCTGAGCTCGCCCAAGGTTTTAAATATTCTATCTGTAATTTGTATCCTGGCGGTCTCTTCATCGATTCTGCCCGATTTCCACTGGTCTAAGGTATCTTGAAAATCAATTGGGTCACCAAACGCGATGGTGATAGGTTTGAAGAGTCGAATGGGTGGCCCTTGCAATGGTCTGATTTCTGACAGACCTGTATGCCACATGGGAACAACAATGGGGCATCTTTCCGCTTCCATGACCATACGACCAACTCCCCATT
Organism: Umbelopsis ramanniana AG; assembly: GCF_025399195.1. Classification (NCBI taxonomy): domain Eukaryota; kingdom Fungi; phylum Mucoromycota; class Umbelopsidomycetes; order Umbelopsidales; family Umbelopsidaceae; genus Umbelopsis; species Umbelopsis ramanniana. Next base: position 351,350 of record NW_026252103.1, on the reverse strand, counting down.
TGAATCGGATGAGGGATTCCTCTTGATTGACTCTTGCTTCAGGGAAAACGTGTAGCCATTTGTTCTGGTTGGCTTTATGAATTGCAAAATCCACGGCTGGTTGGTAGATACCATAGCCTCTAACCGTAGGTATAACTTGCCCCATTCCGAAAAAGAGGGATGTGATACTGGAAAGGGAAAGACAGCAATTTAGAAAGGGTTGATGTCTCATAGATATTCGATCGACACTCACGGATTTGTAAAACAGATCTCTGCTGCCCCAAGGACCCATCGCATTTTCTCAATATTACATAAAGTTCGAACAGGCAGAATTCCCCATAATATAGGATCATCAATTACGGAAGCGTGGTTGGCAACTAAAAATATGAAGTATAGCGTTTAGTCACTGTGTGTCCGTGCGCTTCAGAACGATTACCGCCCATTTCATCCACCCTTACCTGTGATGATGGGTCGGTCTCTTGTCTGATCATCCAAAAGCTCCTGGAACGGTTCCTTGTTGAAAACCTTGGTGGGAGCAAAGGCCTTGAGGAAGAGTTTACTGGTGATACCGACCGAGCCAACCACAACAGTACTTCCCAAATTCCATAAAATGCCATTTGGAGGAGAATCAGCGTTAAATCGTGAAGCGACAAACTTTGGTATCCGGTCAAGATTAAATAATGGTTCTTTATGTGCTTTCAGATGATCCATTCCAGGTCCAATGAGAGGGTCGCCAGTTTCGTTAATGGTTGCTGGCTGCACACGGGATTGCTTTCTGGCGACATGAAGGTAACTAATGCCTCCTAGGAAACCGGTAACACCAATGACCTTCAACGGCGTGGGCCGTAAGAGAGAACGTCGCAAGTGAGGCCGCATGCGACGAAGTGCTCTGTCCACACGCTAAAAACCCGATGGGACAAGAATGAGGAAAGTTTTAAAGTAATTAAATAACGGATTATCGCTCAAAAAGCTGCTGATATTGAATCTTTTTTTTTTTCATAGCGTCATTGTCTGACTGTATTTGGGGATGGTTGGTTAAAAGAAGTTGATGCTGGGATATAATGTAAAACGAGTATTACAATGCTTGTCCTTCAAAAGGAACCGTTGTTCGTCCTGTCCGACCAGGGACATTCATGGTCCAGACACTGGTCCGCTCGTCAAAGGATCCCGTCCTTGTAGTGCTACCATAGTCTTCTTCTTCAATCGGGTCTTCTGCGTACATTGACCGCCTTGACTTTCCTCCCTTGTTCAAAGATGGTAGAGAGGAAGACGTTCTAAGCGTGGTGGAAGCGTCTTGTTGTTGTCGATACTGCATCCTTCGTCGCCTTCCTTCTTCTTCCTGGTCATTTTCAGCTCGTTCATCGTCACCTTCCAGGTCAGTTAAGGAACACTTTCGCGCATATCCATCCTTTATCTTTTGAAATGCTTTTTCCATGCTGTGCAGTTTCCTTCGCTCTTGAGCAATGTTTGATGCCACATATGCCTTGATAGACGAGCTTAAATCAGTGTTCATGTACTCTTCAAACAGACTAATCTCCCGGTTGACAATGCTGTCAGCTTTCAAATAGGAAACTCGATGGATTTCTACATCTTCCTTAGCCTTATGATTCGAGCATTAGCATACATGCTGGCATTTGAAAGTATATCTTATCCATTTACCTTTTCTTCTTCCTGCATCGCCACTTGCACTTCCGGGGTATGTTGTGGCATCTTAACTCTCAACTTGTCCGCCTTATCTCTCTTCTTATTTCTCAATTTGATAGCTTGCACGTACTCCACTAAACGATCCGTTCGCATATTTACAACCGCCTTCAAGAGGGGATCGAAGATTTTGGTAAGCACTTTCCAAATGAAAAGCCGGCCCATTGCAAGACATCAATGCTTACCTTCAGTGGGTCAGTTGTGTTCTTGTATTCAGCAATAACATCTCCCAAATGAACAAGGTCAGAAATCTCTTGACGGTTGTTGATAAAACATAATTCATCCATTAGAAGTCCAAAGATTTGCAATCTCTGGTCTAATGAACGTTGTCGCTCCTTATTATCATACTTCACGCCAGGTCCCAGCATGTTTTTACTTTGAGTGGCTTCGATAGCCAAATCACCCATGTGCGTCATATAATTTGACAAAGCTGAAAGACAGTTTAGACAAAATTGCTGATTATCAGTCACTTTCAGTCAACTGTCTCACCTTCTCTTTCTCGTATAGTGTCTTCCATGTTATCCAAAAGATTGGAGAGAAATGTCTCTTGCATTAAAATATGAACCTGCTGTCGATGGTGCGCGTCCATATTGCTCTAAATAAATCATTGCGGGGGGTTGCTTAAATAAAGCGCCATTTGATTTCGTAACATAGTGTGATGCTTACATCCTGAACCGTTTCATTGGTTTTAAATTGCTTGAACGCTAACTCAGTGTTTGGTCGCTTCGCCTTATTAAAGCGAAGAAAAGCGAGTAAAGCATTTTTGTTCCGATTCCCTATCTCTGTCTCGGTCTATAGGAAGAAGTTAGGGGCTAAAAACTCACTACATCGGATGCACTGTAAATTTTTACCATATCATGCGACAGAAAGTGAACGAAAGATGGTGATTCATTAAACTCTGATCGCATTCCTAGCTTTTCCAAGAATCGGCCAATTTGAATTCTTTTTCGCTCTACAATATCTTGGTCTTCAATTTGGCTCGAGAGCGGAGGATCTGGGAAGGGCGGTACCAGCAGGTCTGGAAAGCTGGCTAAAAGTTGCTCGTGAAGCCACGCTATCTGCTGAAATGAGCGAAAGCATACTCCAGATGAGAGATTATGTTTTTGTAGATATTCTGCACTGTCCTGTAGTAAGAAGATGGGTATTAGATTCACTGTTGGACTGCGCACATGGAGATAGGTGAGCATGTGGTATGGATTTCTCCCTCCGACATTGATTGGGGTAACACTACGAGAGGCAGGATCATATATAAAGTTACCTCCTCCCCGAGTACTATTTTGAACTGGATCGTGTCGACACTTGAAGCTGCTTCTGGAACAGTGATGCTTAATGGGGTGGTCATCGATTACTGCAGACTGAAAAGAAACCCCTCCACGTCGCATGGACTGCCTTTCAAGGAAATGTCGGACTTGCCTTCCAAAGGCGCCTGTCCTTCCTCCCCCCAACAAACAATACAATGTTCAAAATTATTCAGTATCAATATTGGATATGCTGAAGAACTGGCTAGAAATGCCATGCTGCTTCATTAGATATCCATCTCATCAATAGACTAGTAGGGTGTTGATATAATACAATTCCCCTTCGCATGGGGAGTGCCTTGCGGTTTCTGTGACGTGCAATTTGTTGTGCCTTTGAATTGATCTTCAACCGGACGCTGTGTATTGAGCTTCAAAATAACAATATGAATCGATCCAAATTGTTTGTTGCATGCAGCAGAATTTCGTCACGCGCAGTCTTGAGGGTTTCTTATCCTGGATCCCGGAGCTCTCTCATGCCTCGCAGGCTCTACACGAGCGATAGCTCAGGGGCCACTACACCGAAATCGTAATGTCCCGGCACGGGTTTCAATACTTTACCGCGACCTGACATGTCCATAGCCTAACACTGCAATTTACTCTTATTCAGAACTAAGCCTGGTCTGCATCCTGGCCAAGTCCGTGGAGCCTTATCGCAAAAGAAGCTAATGGAAGCTGCTTTGCCGTTTGTGGCCACCCATGGCTGGACCACTGAAACCATATCACTGGGTGCACAGAAATTGGGATACCCTTCAATTGCACACGGTCTCTTTCCCAATGGGCCTGCAGATTTGATTGAGCTGTTTTTGGAAGACAGTCGACTCAAGTTGGAGAGCGAAATGGAGCGCAAAAAGGCAGCTGGCGAACTTGACAGGTAAGTAGTTTCTGCGTATGGCGCGATTACGAAGAGGCGACGTACATGCATTAGTACCCTTTGGCTCATATTATCCTTTCACCAGTCTCAGTGCAACCGATATCGTTCGTTTGGCGGTCATCACACGTCTTGAAATGACACGTCCCTACATCAAACGCTGGCCCGAAGCGCTAGCTGTCATGGCCCATCCCACCAACTCTGTCATGTCATTTACCCAGCTTGGCAAGTTGGTGGATGACATTTGGTTCTATGCTGGTGATAAGAGCCCAGACGTAAGAAAAAAAATTCTGTATGGTGGTAAATCGAAGAGAAAATGGCCATGCTGAACGTCCTCACTTAGATGAACTGGTACACAAAGCGAGCTTCTTTGGCGGCTGTGTACACATCCACAGAACTTTATATGACCCAGGACGTTTCTCCCAACTCAGTAGATACTTTGGGCTTTCTCCAACGTAGACTTGAGCAAGCTGAATTTGTTGGTTCCGGTATGAAGCAGGTAAGGGAAAGCTACCACGTAGGCGGATGCATTTATGCGTGACACTTACAAAATTCGTTGTGATATAGCTCGGAACGATGCTTGATTTTGGTGCACGTAGCTTTGTAGGAATGGTCGCATCGGTAAGTAATAGGAAACGACTGGAATAGGTTGTAAAACAGCCGTAAGCTTACTTGCCTGCCATCTCCAGCGTGGAAACAAGATTTAAAAATGTCCAAGATTCTCTACAAGACATCTCATAAGCCGTCACATTCGTCATGTCTAAATCACCACAATTCCATTATAGAACATATCTCATACAATTGCCCATAACATCTCCCAACTCAGTGGAATATATAAATTTACACTATTATTTCGAAAGTTTCTCGCATAAAATAACGAATGATTTTACCTTCAAGCAAAATTTTAACATTTGCTTACATGGATGACACCGTTGTAGCCGCTGGGAGAGCCTATAAGAGCAATGTGTGTTAATGGCCAATGAAATCGTATTATAACACTTTTCTGCACGACCTAATTGCACGGCCAGAGTAAGATCATGGAAGAAATACGATAGAGGAGTTATTGCTCGACTTGATTGGTATCATAAGCATACCGCCTACAATTGACCCAGGTCCCGAACGACTTTGGAAACCGGATAATTAACCACCAAAACCTCATAAATAACGATGCAAAATCCTCCCAAAGACTTGTAACAATGCTTAGAGCTTATAGAAGGTAGAGAACCACAGAAATTCTTTTATTTATATTATATCTTAAACCAACAAAAGTGCAGCTCAAATAGCACGTACCAATTCATTCTTTACATTATATACAATTTTGATTTTCAAGTGAGAGAACGCAAATAATTTACCGCTCTTATCAAAAGGGCGTCTAAACAATAGATTGTGGCGTGGGATCTGATTCAGAGAGGATCATCATATTGGTGAGCACATCCAAAGCATCCTCTACGAATTCTCTAGGTTGGGAAGGAGAGCTGAGTATGTTGAGATGCGCTAAAACAGACAGTACGTATCGAACGGGCGGTCGTTTTTCCTGATGGCGCAAAGATGACTTCAGGGTGTTGGTATATTTTTGTAGCAAGTGGTTTTCTTTCGTCAGAGATAAGATGGCCAAGGTGCTGAATTTGGAAAACGCCCTGATTGTCAATCCCATCGCATGATAAAGGTTACTGTTGATCAATCTCATCTGTGCCATATGTAGTAGTCCAGAGGCGGTTGGATGAATAGCTAGGTTGAGTATGGACCATTCCATGGAAGGATTTGGCAATTGGATAACGCACATGAACCAGTCTTCATGTTGCTGGACATAGATGTTTGCCCAAGCATAATAAATATTAACATGCTCTTCATCCCAGTACGAAGTACTTGGATTCACTTGCCAACGAACTCGACAGTCAGACAGGTTGCGAAGTGCGTTACACAATAATCCAATATCGTCTTCGTGAACAAGCGACATGATCGGTCGATTTAATAAAATGTCATCCATGGCCACATCCTGAGAGAGGCCGCCTTGCTCCAATGAATAGGCCTCAATGACTCCATACTCTGTAACCCGTAAACAGAGGTGGTTCCCCGCATTAAGGTCGGTCACGTCGCTGGCCATAAGTAACATGTGATGTGGAGACGAGACTGGGTGGCTGCAGATATACAACAGTCGATTACTTTCTACCGTCATGTAATGGTGTGGTGATTCGGTAGGTATGAGTATGTCTTTGAGTTGAAGAGGTAAAGAATCGTATTTGGCATTTAGCCATGATGGATGTTCGCCAGTGATTAAAACCGTCATATCCAGTGTGTTGACCAACATCAAGTACCGACATCGGATAGGACATTTTTCGAGAGAATGCCCACCGTGTTCAGGCAATAACATTATTCCAAACTGCTCAATAAAAAGAAAATAAAGGAGTTTCAGAGAAGTGAAAAGTAAGGAAGAAAGAAGAAATAATGTGGGGTATACGCTTCACATTAAATAAAAAAAAAAATGATCAGCTGTGCAGAAGACACCAATCAAGGCATTTCGTTATCCGCTTTCTGATATCACTTGAGATTGAGCCTCCTTGTTCTTCCTACTCCTTACTTACAATGCTTGAATAATGCTTTATTTCTTTGCAACTGAAGCTTTCGATTGTTTTTTAATGGCTCCATGAATACAACCATATTTTGCTATGTCTGCTACGTCAAAGTCAAACATTACAACTCACGTGAGAGCCATATGCGGACTTTGGTTTTAACCCATTTTTTTTTTTTTTAATTTCGATCACAGTCGCTGTTCTGCCTGGACGAAGTTTTCCTGCCCGCGGAGCTTAATGGCATGCTTGTAAATGGGGTCGGTGGTGTTACAGGATAGCAGGCGCCTGGGTATCCGTATCCATTTGCATAGTAAAAACCTAGTCCATAATCAAGGCAGTACTGGTACATGGGTAGGGAGTAGTATAATCCAGAGTGGTCAGGAGAGTTATAATGTGATGAAATGTACGTCATCAAGCTACAAGGGACTAATGAAAGATTAGGCTACATGTGAAAAATGACTGGCTGGCTTGGCTGTAGCGAGACTTACCTTGATATCCATCTGCACATGGTTGTATGACAGACCTAACTTGCAGCTCTGCTGGATACTGACACTAAAATAGAGAAATTGTAAATATCGGCAAATGTAAACACACCGCATAATTTAACTCACCAGCTGGGATATACTATTGGCTAAGCTACCTTTAGGCTATGAAAACTAAACCCATTAGATTTTGACAAGTTCAATACAGGTTAAAGCACTAATACATTCGATCTCATTTACCTTGTAGTCACGCTTCTGTGGTCTTGGGTAAGTAGATGAAGATGGAACCAGGGACGAATTGAGCGAGTATGTCTTGTTTACTATTTGGTCGGGAGTTTTCTGCGAGCGAGCCATATTCAGTTTAGCCATCGAAGACGAAACACATTGACCAGGGGGGTAAGGTTTTTTAAACTTGTCAAATTTAACGCTATCGTTCCGCAGACTCTCGCAATCCTTGAAGAACGCCTTTATCTTATATCCATTCCATACTTTGCCGTTCTGGAAGGTATTATTGGATGAATGATGATGGCCGAACAGCCCATTTCAAATAAACCGAATTACCTCAATTTCTTGCGCTTTTTTAGCATCCTCATAACTCGCATACCGGACAAAGGCACAACGTGGATCATTGTTATTTGCTGCTGTTCTTTTCCTCACTGGAGTTTTCCCGACTAACACAACAGATGAGATATTCCCGCTCGACATAAGGTAGTTGCGCAGGTCATCCTGATTGATGCCTGGAGGCAAGTTTTTGATGACCAATGTGGAAGATGAGGCGACTTCCATCAAATTGTTCATCTTTTTGCTTGACTGGTTCAGGTTAGTTGCCCACTCGACTGTCATAGCTTGGAATGGAGGATCATGATGTAGTACCTAGAGAAAAATACAAAGTACAGTAAACCCTCATTTACCTTATGCAAACGTAAAAATAAAGAAAAGTTATTAATATATTATGTACCAGATAAGCTTTGATAGCATCATCTCTATATTGATATCGGATGAAAGCCCCCACAGTTGTGGAATGCGTAGCGGTGGTCTTGATAATGGTTACGTCTTCAATGCAGCCGAAGCTTTCAGCTAGCTGTTGTATTTCCTGTATGTTGATGGAAGAGCAAATGAATAATAAGGCACACCCATCTATATAAATGATAATGCTTTGTCTGTTGTGAAATCTTTTGTGATTGATGTGATTATTTATTTACCGTTTTACTGGTGTTTTCAGGCATTTGTCCAAGATATATAGTTCTGTTTACGCGTGCGGGTTCGCAACGGATGTATCTGCCGTTCAACAAAGTTCCTGACGCTTCTTTGAGAGCTTTTTGGGCATCTTCTTGACTCTGATCAAAAAGATTTAGATGGTGACTCGATGAGCGACCCCTGATGAACTTTACTGAACTTACCGCAAACTGAACAAAGCCGTAAGGTCTCTGCATCCAGTCTCTAAATACCTTCACATTGAGAACTAAACCCCATTGAGAGAAATGCTGCAATACAGATGTGCTGAGTTCTGAGTCCTTCAGTAGCTTGGACAGACTAAAATAAATGATAAATAAGAGGTTTGTCTGGGGCAACGAATGTATGCATGACATAAGTCGACTTACCTGGCAACAAAAACACACCCAGCAGGCATTCCTCTGGAGTCCATGTTTTCATCGCATGCTGTTTTATCGTCTTTATATTACTTAGATTGCAATGGTCCCAGGTGACTCACTTTTTGTATTTGGGAGAAGGCGATATGATCTTACCTGTACTTCCAGCGTCAGAGGCATTACTATCCACAGTATTGGCCAGACTTTCAGATGCGTATGTTCCCTGATCTGTCGTTTGTGCTATCATGCTATAAGGCTGCGAGTAATTTTGAAATTATTGGTCCAATAAAGCAAAGAGGCAAGAGTAAAAGGTGTATGAACTAAGGAACAGATGAATGTATGCTGAGAAGAGAGCTGAAATCAGTGATTGAACACCGCAAAGTGCCTTTGATTTTCACTGATCCGCTGATATTTTTATGGAATGGAACTCAATTCTTCGCACACTCCCCTTCCTCTTATTTTTAAGAAATTCAGTACGATGCCTTTGGAAAGGTCTGATACAACTAAACATCGATTGAATAAGATTTATCTAGCACTGGTTGGTATCGATTCGGGTCAAAAGCGGCTAACAATGCATGCCAACTAAAGACTACTTTTTAGGCAATCGTTATCCTTCGAAATAAGCCCAAGCCAACGGCAATCAAAGGTATTTTGTATGATGACAACCGGTATGATACATTAGCTATGCAATAAGGAGATGATGAAGTTAAGTGTTTTTTTTTCCTAGATTACCTCGAGCATATAAAGCGTAAAGTACCAAAAGGCGATAGGTAGTCGCAATGACCAACAAATCCAGATGCAATTGTAGCGCCTCAAATGGATAAATTTCTTTAGCTATATCATTAATGCTGATTGTTAGGTGATTCCGTTTTTATCGTATTTCTAGCTTTGCTTCACACTGTAGTTTCAAGTATTCAACATGTCGATATGTATTAGCTAATGCCTTTGATTCTATTGAGATTAAAGTATTATTTGCGCAAATGAAATTGAAAACACAGCTTTCACTAAATATATCAATATGGTGATATGGTTCAATTGCTTCCTCCGAGTACTTTGCAATTAAGGTGTTCAGTAATTTCAGAAATGATTTGCGTCTGCTTCAAATATCTGTCGCAACCAGCCAGGATTATGTACCTTTACAATATCTTTGCAAATTCTCAAAGTTCAATTATTTCATAGGTCCTCACCACCAAATTATGTCAGCATTATCAACTTGATAAAAAAGTAGAACGTTCGACAACATATCTCACCACAATGTCTCAATCTGCAAAAAGTTGTAGCGCATTGGGACAAAGAGATACCAACACAGCAACATTCTGTATTGTATCGAGCAATCGGTGTGAACAAGTGAAAGCCGCCCAGCATGTCTTCAATGCACTACGACCGGTTCTATTGACTTCAACAACATCTCTGTTACCAATGAAAATCTCTCTTATGAAAGGTTCAATTTTCTTTTACGCTTCTTATGATTTTAACAGCACAGTAAATGTTTTTTTTTTTTTAACCGAATCACCAATATCCAAAATTGCCAATTTGCGGAAAGGGCATTTTGCTTTCATTGGTTCAATGTGACTGTCTTTTTATAGCACGCGCTCAACCAGCATATTTTTCAAATAGCGGGCTGGCGCAATGGCCCAAGCTGCGAAATTATTGTCGTTGAAGAAACCCTCCCCACACTCATTCCTCAGTCTTTATTCCACGGCAGCAACAAAATATTTGCACTGGCAGAAAAGTAATGAGTATGCCTAGTGCCATGACTCGAAGATCAGAAGTAAAAATAGACCCAACAGGTAGCAATCCCAGAAAACGGAAGCGACAAGAATCCCAAAAGCGAGAGCTGCCCACTCGGCATTCCTTGCTTACCGATGTTGCTGTTGCTGATCTCGAAGATGCGCATACAAGTAAGTAACTTGTGATTCTATAGAACAGAGTTTGCGCGTGTTGCTGTGAACTACAGGCTTCTGCGCTACAAAAAGTACATCACTAATCCGCCGACTTGCTTAACGACAGAATTGAATCAGCCGCAGTTTAATGGCCACACCATCATACGAATTTTGCGTGATGGAAGTCAACTTGATGGTTGTCAGACTCTTGCAGATGGGCAAGGTATGGCGCAAGCAAGTGCACAAAGCCGATCGGAGCTACAAACCGAGATAAAAGTGCCAGCATTTCGAGTGATCGACCATAAAATTCCTGCTGCTTCTAAGAAGACCGCCCAAAAATTACCGGTAAGCCACGAAGCACCCTTCAAGATAATGCGCTCGCTTACTGACGGACATTTTCATATAGGTGACAGAAGACACGGATGATGAGGCGTATCTCCGGAGACATCGCAAACACGAAATGGCGGAAAAAAAGCTGAAAAATCGCGAAAAGGAGCGGCTGCGGTACGATATGCAACAACAAATGCGACTTGTCGATAGATTAAAAAGCATGAACCGAACCAATTTGTTAGCGACGTTATCGTCACGGCTTCGCCGCGATGGCATTGGCGAGTTGGACGAAGCAGAGATTAAATCCCTTCACCAGCGCATGATTCGAGAAGCGGAAGAACTTTTGATGCGGTATGAAGCGCTTGGTCTGTTGCCTGGCAAGCAAAAAATTGTATATACCACCATTGCGAAGCCTGTCAATGAGACCCACCGAATGCCTGAGCTAGATCCAGCCACACCACCACTTACTCCACCAGCCAGTGTTCCAGAAGTACTGCCGCTCAAACCCAAATCTCAAAGCAAAAAGGGAACGAAGGTACCGGACCAAGCTGATCCGGGAGTTCGAGAAAAAGAGACTACAATCATTAAACCCAAAAAGCCTTTGAAACGAATACCGAAGACCACCGTCACAGACAACCAAAAGCAACAACTACCAGATGAGAAAAAGAAGTATAAACGGAAATTTCGGTTTTCAAAATCTGTTCCTTCCATTAAGCAACAAGAGTTTTCTTTACCTACTGATGACTTTGGGGAATTAATGAGCGGTCGTAATTCATGATGGACGAAACTGCGAGCAAGCCTGGTATGCTGGCCTGCAACCATGATACGATACGGTAACCACAACTTGTAAACATAGCCAAAATACATCGTTTCAATAAATTATTTACTTTCGCAATTCTTTTCTCACATAGACAATGAATGCTAACATGGTTTGTTGCGTAACGTGTTTGTTTTGTATATCCCCTTTTTAGGTATTTTTTCATTTCAAATGAAGTGTAAAGAAGTTAAGTAAGTGATTTGTAAAGGATGTCAAGGCTGAATGAAATAGATGACACAATAATTGGGGTTCCAAGTGGAAAGAAAAAAATAGGAGTATATACAATGACTTGGAAGATATGCAAAAAACGAACAAGAAGAAATATACGTGTCGCCTAACTGATGACAAACACGTAAAGAAATAAAGGCATTTGTTCTAAGAATTAGAGACGACGCTGGGTTGGGGATACAATTGCTGACCATAGGAAAAGAAATTAAATAATTTTCTGGCGTTGTCGACAATGGAGTGTTTATGCTTCAAACCCACTATCGTTGCGAAGGGCTAGATGTCTTTGAGTATGAGTATGGGATTTTGCAATTTTCTTGAGCTCCTCACGCTTGGCTGACCAAGCCTTCAAAAGAATAAGTGAAAAGACATAGGAGAGGGTGATCATGGAGAAGGCCACGGCCACATTCATCAAGAACATGGAATCGACTTGATTACGCATTAACCAGCCCATGGTACCTGCATTAGAAGCCATGAAGAGAATAGCACCGCAAATGAGAGCAAAAGCACCAAGCGCTTCGGTAGGCGGACGGCTGGGCTCACGACTTGTAGGCTTGCTCTTGTACAAGGAGATGTAAGTGAATATGCGACATAGAGCAGCGATAGAAATCAACAGTCCCCATAGGTAATGGACGTTGCTTGAGTATTGAGTATCCTGATGATGGTTGCCCATGGAAATACCTGTCATTAAAACTGTCAAGGCAGGAATGGGATTGAGAGAATAGGTTTGTTCCTGTTCATGTCTAGATTGGATTTCGTTTCTATTAGGGTTGCTGGCGCGATACAATAACCGTCTAAGAGACCTGCTTTCGATAAGGATTCCAGCAAGACCGCACCACCACCACCTGCGAATAAAAAGTAGAGAGGGGCATGGTCAAATAAGGCAATGAATTGGTATGGGAGTAGTTTAAACAAACTTTCCGGGTGTTTAACCACTCAACTTACATGAAGGCCAAAGAGGCGTGCTCAAAATCCTTGTGCGTCCATGCTTCGTCCTGACCCAAGTGCTCTAACCACGTGTTGGTGATGCCATAGGTGAAGATGAGAACGCATTCAATCATTTCAAAGCTGAACTTGCTGCCGTTATCCACATGATTCCAAGCCCAACCTCGGTCGGCAAAGACACCCAAGTAGCGAGCAAAGGTCAAGATGCCATAGATAAAGAAGATGCCTCCCTTGATTAAATGAGCAATGCATCCGAGAACTTCCCAACCTCTGTGACAGGTAACAATGAGTTAATGAAACGCAAAATTGGGTTTCGGCACATATTACATCCGCCGGGAATTCGTCATATCCATGTTTCTTTAGGGCCCACCATCGGAATTTCAAAAAAAAGTGGGACTCTCATACCTGCAAACACCCGCATAAACGACCATACCGCTCAAAGTTTGAATGAAAATTAAGAGAGGGAAGACTCTGCCAGTGAGAAGATGGGCCCAGCGGCACACTGTAACAGTAAATGGATTATGAGCCGTGACAACGAAGGCTCGCTTGATAAAATTGGGGATGAAGGGCTTGATGACATTAAAAGTGCGCATGACAATGGTAGGCTTTTCCTCGAGTTCTTCGAAATTCGATGGGAATTCGGCGTCGTCCATTTCAACAGGAGACATTACAATGCTGTCCTTATTGTACTGGAAGTCCTCTTCGTCGTTCAAAGTGTCCTCAGACGTTTGGCTGCGTTGCTGGTGTGAGTCACTAGTGGACGAAGAGCTTGACTCAGCTCGTCCGACAAGGTGGACGGTCTCCAGACGGTCGTAATGGGCGTTGCTACGGCTACGTGCCACCGCATTAGCTATCTTACGAACAACACCTACAAGCACCTGACCCCATAAAATGAGAAATAGAAGCCATCCCATGGAATGATGGACGTTGCCGGCATAAAAGTGAGGTACAGAGTGGCCATAAGCCTTTGCAAACGAGAAACCAACCAAAGCGGTACCGAAAGCCAAAATTTGAGTAGGGACATGAAGAGACGAGCGAGCGATACCGAATGCAATGCCTGGTCGAGGCGGTAAAGGTTAGCATATTCTTCTATATAAGGTTCATGGAGTGACTAGGCCTGTCCTGCTTACCCATAGGCATAAGAATCCAAAATGCAAGTACCATGAAGGCGATATGTGTATACAACAAGCCCTTATTATCAGGATAGTCCCAATACGACATGGGTTCATCGCCTGTTGAGTTGAAGGCGGGCATGTCCTCCATTTCAGCACCATGGTTATGTTGGGCTGCGGCAAGATGTGACAGACACAAAAGTGATATCGGTAATAGAATGGATAGCTTGCTCTGCATCTTCAAAGATGGAAGGCGAGGGTTAAAAATGCGAATTGATAATAGGGGAGGAGAAGAGGAAGAGAAAGAGGTGTCCTTACTTCAATTGCTGAAGTTTCGTTTTTCTATCTTCTGGTTACTGTGTTAAGTATACAATGCCGCTCACTCATTTATAATCAGCAGTGTCGAATTTTTTTTTTCGAGAAATTTTTTTTTTATTGGCCGTATTCCATAAATCTACGATAAAAAAAAATGATCGTAATTTGCATTATTTTTTTTCCTAGGGGTTGGTAAGCTACCTTTAAATATTCATACAGTTGGACGGCTTCTACTTGCGTTTCGTCATTGAGCCTGCGCAGTATCTTCAAAGGAAGTATAACATTCAATGCTTTTCTCCATTCGCTTCGATTGTTTACAATTTTTTTTTAAGGTGAACGGCAAAACAATTTTTGCCATCCTGCTTCGTTCATGTTACTATCCTTCTTCCCATATTCCGCTTTGCGCAACCCACACATCTCGATTACCACATGATAGTTTCTGGTTGCCTCTGTCATTGTATTTGCGCGTAAAAAACCATGAACTTGAACGATGACTAAAAATTCATTGCGTACTTGACAGATACATCGGCCATAAGTCGGTAACGATGTTTCAGATGAATTAGCATGGCTGATAGACAAAATGTTTTGCCAGATTTATCACCGATATTTTCTGTGTTTGTTTGTGAAAAAGAATTTTTTTTTTTATAAATGTTTTCGACGTGCGTGTTTCCATTTCATACATTTGAATGATCAACCTGGTGAAATTGCCATATCTTCTGTTGCTACACTCCTTGTTGTCACGTTGTTATAGTCATTGGGTGGCGTCACTCCACTGACCTTTTGACCTATCCGTCCGAACAGCACATGAAGGAACCAGCGGTCCGGTAATTATCCGCCGAATGAAAAAAACTCCACTGGGCCTCGCGAAGTAACAGTTGACAGAACTTCTTTGAACGTCGCCAATTCGGTTACAGTTTAGCCGAGCGATCCCCTAGGAATGACCTGCCCTGCCCAATTTAGAGTGTGTTTGGTCAACAACTCCGCATGAAAAAAAAAAAAAAAAACCTTAGCTATTTCCGATAGTCGCTTTCTGGAAGACAGAAAATTCTATAACTTCGGTAAATCAAACTCCTTGGTCATCGACATAAAGAGGCGCAGCTCAGATTGATCAGTCGATGAGAGGGTTATTACTAATAAACATTTTTATTACAACATTATGCCTCAAAACCGTGACAGGGTTTGTGCTCTCATTCTAAAACGTTCAGTGACTTTCGGGAATACAAATGTCACGGACGTGTGCGGGTAAAAATGTAGCGCAGTCATGTCGGCCAAAACAATTTAGCCATGAGTCGCTCGCTCAACAATCAACTCAATATGATCACGAAGCGCTTCAATAGAGGCTAGCTTGTGCGCCAGCATATCGTCCAACTCTCCGAGATAGTCCTCAAACGACCGAGTCGACTTGACGATGCCTCTTTCACGTTGACTGGATAGGTTCAGGGTCAAGTTGGCTAACAACTTGGTTTCGCGCTTAGAGCAGTCATTGACTTCTCGCATCTCAGCTCGGTGCAAGCCAATGAATTCTTGCATTTCATCATGCGAGAAAAGTGGCGAGTCTTGGACAGGTGACGGCGCCCTAGGGTTACTGCGAGGAGATGACACAGCCGAGCACCCGCTGTTGGAACGGCTGGTGTAGCCGGGACGGGGTATGCCCGATGTCAACGTAGATGACGTTGATCGGATGAGTGGTTTCTTAACGGAAAGGGACGGAGCGTTGTACGGATGCTCTTCTGAAGGCGACCTTTCGAGGCGTTTGGAAGAATAGGATGTTTGCAGTGATCTTAAATGGGATGCCTGACTCAGCGGTTGACTAGATGGGAGATCTTGTTCCTGGTAAGGAAAGTCAACATCGAATATATTCTCGGTTGCCATATCTTCTGTGTAGAATGGCTGAGTATCTTGCTCTTCCAGTTTGCCAGAAAAATCTTCTTCCGAGCTGTAATAATCTTGCATGTCCATATCATCTACATCCTCGCCATCGTCACGAGAGGGCATTGGCCGTATGGCCTCCAGTCCCGTAGACCCTTGTCGGTTACCTTTTAGTTCTTTAACTCTACCGAACCATGCGCGGAAAAAATACCGATAAATGAGCCATTTTTCATCCTTTGTTGCTCATACTTCCAATGTTTTTTTCTTACCTATCAGCATAGCGAAGAGTATTCAGTGTATGCTCGCTGTTTGTATTTCCTGGAGAGATTGTTGCGATCATGCAAGTTCTTGACTTCCCCACAAATGAATCTTTTAGAACTTGGGTAAGCTTGCTTTGTCGAAAAGGCGTATGTTTTTTGTCTTGGTCCAATGCTCGAATGCATTCTTTCAGTGCCAGCAAACTCTTGTTGATTTCAGCTCCTTCCATTCTAATCACCGACCATGGCCATAAAGGGGGTTATTTCTTGGTGGGCAGAATGCTTCGTACATCATATTTAGACTCACCTGGTCTTCACATCCGTTTCACCTCGATCAGCACCCCTCTCGCTGCCCGCCAAATCGATGAAGCTGAGCTTACCAAAGATGGTCTTGCGACTTTTTTTGGGCTTGAGAAGGATTTGAAGCACAGCATGAGACCGTGAGGAACTGTCATTTGCTCCAGTTGCACCTGTACTACGGACTTGACTTCCGAGGTCAAATACTTGCATCAAGCTGTCCACATTGCTAATGGCGTACTCATGCAATCCGGCAATGACTACATTATTGTTGCCGTCTTCTCGTGCATGTAATCGCTTCCTCTCATTTAGAAGGTCATAGAGCTGACCTTGATAAATTTCGTAAAATCCAATGGAAGCAAACAGATGTTCATATTGAGGTTGCTGCAGCATGTCAAATATATCACGAGCAGCGAGCACATACAAGCCTCTGCGAGGGTCTAGCATGGTAAACGTTTTGCCTGAACCAGTTTGGCCGCTAAACGGAGAGCCAAGAGGTAAGAATAGTGCGAAAAGATGACTCTCTAGACATGTGGGAAACACATCTATCTGACCGCCACAACTTACTATGCAAAACAAGTCGCCTTGCCGCCAGCAAAAATGTAATTGACCAAGGGTAATGCCGTTCGCTCATACAGAACTTCATTTCGTGTATATTCGTCAAAAACTTCATCGAACACAAAAGAATGTTGCTCCACGAATTTTGTCAGGTCCAGTTTTGTCCTTGAAGTGTTAAACATCATTTAGGTTACACTTGATCATGGGGGCAATTGGTACAAGCAGTAAATGTCACTAACTTTGGTTCGTTGATTTGAATATTGCGATCGCCAGTCACTTGAGTGATATCCTTCTCATTACGATTAATCTCCTTGGTACTAAGGGGACGCTTCCTGACACAAACTCTGATCTTTTGATTGAGATTGCTGCTACGAGAGCTGGGAGATGTTGATGTGACAGGGGCGGAAACTTTAAGTGATGAAGTAACGGCGTCGGTCATGCGTATAGCACCAAGACTGGGCATTTTCTTTGTAGAAACTGGAATGCCATAAGCATTGACCAATTGATTTGCTTTTGTATATTGAATCTCTTCCTCTTCATCTACAAGGTCAAGATCGAGATTATCCAAGTACGCACTGCCGGGGCGTGATCGGGCGGTACTATCTCGTCTAGTACGCTCACCGTAATTGGGTATATTTGAACGTGGAAGACTGGTTCGAGGAGATGGAGGAGACGTATCTTGATTGCGAAGCGCTCGAGTCAGCATCAGAAATTTTTTACGGTCAGCCACGGCACTGATACCTAGTTTGTTGCAGTCGTGCATCGAAAGCTGTGGTATGGCCCCAACGCTAGTGATACCATGGTATGCAAAACTATGGGAAAATGGGAAGGCTGACAGCTTAGTCTACTATGCAAAGTATGAGTGAACATGAATTCAAAGTGGAAATCGTTTTTTTTACTTTTCCGCATACTAGAAAAGAACATAAAGTGGTTAGATTGAGGATGAGTTCGATGGTGTGACAAGATTGACAACAGGCTAAATGCTTTACTCGATCTAATTCGTACTGCCGAAGTACGTCTTCTAGATGTCGACTAGTCATGCGAGATGCAATTCTGGACCTAGGGATGGATGAGGATCGTGGAAACACTGAACGCGCTCTTACACACGACCCAACATTTCTTTTTGCGGACGCGACCCTTTCTCCTTGGGCAGTCACATTTTGATGGGCTTTTGATCTCGCCCTTTCAACCACATAATCACATCCCAGCCCAGTCAAGCCCAAGGGCTTGCAACTCTGTTAAAGTCATTTGTAAGCAGCTCCTGAAGTCTTTCGTATTCTATTAGAATTAATGTCTTTGATTGCAAGTGCTGGACAAGCGATTGATTATAGAGGATGAAAAATGCATGATATACTTTATTTATTATTTGTACATTTTCATTACAAAATGCTATTAACTTCTTCGTTTCGGTCGGTTTTTTTTTTACATAGCGGAAACAGGCTCATCAGTCAAATTACCGCGAAGGTCTTGTTCTTTTTCAAGGCACTCGAACAAGCTCTTAAAGTTGCCAGCACCAAAACCTTGATGGTTCTTGCGCTGAATGACTTCAAGGAACAAAGTGGGTCTGTCCTCAACAGGACGAGAAAAGATCTGCAACAAATAGCCATTTTCATCGTAGTCAACGAGGATATTCAACTTCTGCAACACATCGAGGTCCTCTGTTACTGGTATCTTGGCAGTCTTATCACGTTCAGAGAGACGAGTACGGAGACTATCATAGTAGCTATTAGGGATGGCCAAGAAATCACAACCTCTTGCACGCAAGTTGGTAATGGCGGTAATGATATCAGAAGTGTTCAATGCAATATGCTGCACACCAGCACCACCGTAAAAATCAACGAATTCTTGAATTTGAGACTTCTTTCGGCCCTTGGCTGGCTCATTGATGGGCATTTTGACTTTATCACTTGGATCACTCATCACGATACTACGCAAAGAGGAGTATTCGGTATGGATTTGGGAATCATCCACAGACCAGAAGCGGTGGAATTCTAAGCAGTTTTCATAAAATTCGCAAGCTTCATTCATCTTGAGGTCAGGCTGGTTACCGACGATATGATCGACGAACTGAATGCCAACGGTAGGTCTGATAAATTTAAAATAGCGAAGAGCATAGAATTAGATGAGCTATTAATGCCTGAAAGGTTCCTCTTGATATAGTACATGCTTTACGCTGTTAAACTTACAGGAGGTCTTCTAATGGATCTTGATGACGCAGAGAAAGTTTGGAGTCTTCATAGCCTGGCAAAAAGATACCTTTGTAATCGCTGCGCTGCACAAATGTGTGATTGACATCACCATACTGATAAATATGTGATAATTGAACATATTAGAAATCAAACTGGTGTTTATAAAGTTGGGGTCTCAGCCTCTTTTTGTCAAGTTCCACTTACGGTGGCAATGGTGGCCAACACAACAGTACCATCCTTATCAGTTTCCTCATGAGGTGGAGATATCGACTTGGCACCACGAGCAACCGCCTTTTCGTAGACAGTACGAACGTCAGTCACAGTGAAGGCGACATCCTTGACACCGTCTCCACGGCGAGCGATGTCTGCGGTGATATCGGGTCTTGCGTCGGGTTGAATGGGAGACTCAAAAACAAAGATAGTATTGTTTTGCTTGATAACGTGGGCAGCAATATCACGAGAGCCAGTTTCCAGACCTTTGTAAGCGACATGCTTGAAGCCAAAGCGAATACAGTAATACGTTGCAGCTTGCTTGGCATTGGTGACAGTGAACTTGATATGATCATAGCCAGTGTATCGGCTGGCGGTTGCATTAACTTGTTCAACAGAAGTAGGCTGTAGTAGAAGACATTAGCAATTTTGGCCCATCATGCATAAGCTACTAGACAGGATATTTTACCATGATGAATGGGAATATAAGAGTCAAAGAGGAGGTATGTTGCGGGAGATTTTCTCTCTTATATAAGTTGTAAAAATAATTACAATCAATTCTGCGCGCGTGGGAAACCTAGGCCAAATTGACAAGTTGCCCGCTTTGAATATTCAACCGCTGTTTAGGATGTCAATCATGTTACTTAAATGAGGGGCTTTATTGCAGATGGCTGCTGACAAGATAGCAGGATGTCAAACATATTTAATACAATCAAGCTGCTTATCTTCTCTATTCCTTTACACTCTTTGATGGGTGAGGAATCGATCCTGGATCATGCACGGTGCCCTTCTCCGCATCCACGAAAAATTTGATAATTCCTTAATATGGAGGAATCTCGGGTAATAATTCAACTTCTATGTATCTTGTTCTGCAAGGCTCGGTTATCCACGCACTCCAGTTCGACAATTCTAAACAAACGAGGCTTGTTAGTGGGAAACCTTACTTCCCCAAAAGACAACTTGTTCCATCTACGTCAGTCCCTTACCCGCTCAATAATGTCCGAATTTTGTTCAGCTGTTCTGCCATCTGGTTGACTTGTTCTTGCGTAACAGGAATTGACGTTAATTCCACTAACCACTGGTGCTCGTTATCATGAAATGCCTGCATCGATGAAACGTCCCATCGTTTGGATAGCTAGTGATATAGGACTTAGAATTGATATACAGTGTCTCCTTGATAGTTTTGATCCAGCCTCCTGTAGGTCATCTTACCTTGTATAATTGAGTCACAGATATTCTAACACTATCTTGGTAGGCAAATACAAAGCCTTGTCGGGCAAATTCAAAGGCAAACGTGTAACTCAATGAGCGAACGAATCGAAGGGCGTCACCTCCGACTTTGGCTTGTGTGACTGGCCGTACGGATACCGTTCTTCCTCTCTGTGGTTCTGGGTGACCTTGAAGCACCAAATACCTAAACACATACAAATTTTCCTTTAATAAGTCGCCTACGATTTGTTTATACACATTCGTCATGACCGAAAAACTAAAGTTCATTACCATTCTCGGTGCTTCAGGCTTTTTTGCTTCTCGTTGCGAATATTCGCGTGAAGTCGAAGTAAAACATCATCATTACGCGCTGGTCCGACCGCCGTTTGAACTGGTAGCATGCATTAGCAAAAGTCCCTAGTGGATGGAACAAGACAAAGGCTATGTCATGTTGCTCGATCAATCAAACAATGATTCCTACCGGTTGGACTGAATCCAATTTGATGTTCAAACAAATCTTGTTGTGAATCTTTGCCGCACATTCCAACCAGTCGTCGAAGTAACGAGTCTTTTGCTTCCTCTGTAGTTATGATTCCGTGGAGTAAACATTCATAGTTGGCTGACGACATGGCTGGTTGGAACTTTTGTCAACCAAGACCCAGCAACAATCTCTGGCCCCGCAACGGACGGGTTCAAGCTGTGACTGGTAACCGCTCAGGCACCCTCCTACACGAAAGAATCCGCTGGCACGCTACAACATAGCAATCCATGCAAACTGGCTCCAGTCTGTTTTATTATATGTACACGTTGGGGTTTTTAACGGAGTGTTGTAAAATTTACAGTAACATGCTAGAGGATGATGTAGTGATATCCATCTTTTTGGTCACTCTCAGACCACCTGTATCCATTGGATATTTCCGTTTTCTAACTTGGTGTGAACCATCCTGAAAGATTTGGAAAGCGTCATGTTGAAATGAGTCTAATGCCAGTTTAAACTTGTTGGTATCGATAATTGTCATTGTTCCATGCTGTATAATCTCATTTTGGATCACATGAAATGCACTGCCACTGACAGTGGAAAAGATATGACACATGTCTGTTGACAGCACCCATCGGATAGGTTAGTCACGGGTTTTAATCCTTTAAGAACACATGTAGGCACGTAATATTACCTTGAGCTGATGAAGGAACCTCCACCTTGGAAATCTGGAATTTGATCTGTGATAGCCACTCAGTGTGCAAGAGATATAGGTCGGCACTTGTTATGGTTCGTCCAGCAAATGGCCTTGGTTTCATATAAGGAAGCATATAATCATCATCATGCATATCCTCTTTTCCAAATAATATCACCAGATGATCTATCGCCTTGTTATGAATAGAAACAAGGTGATTTATGTTTTGCACGGTGTCATCAACGGTAGCTGCCAATGGAAAACATAAGTGAATCTTCTGCATTAATGTTTACTGGTGATTTGTAGCACGCTACTTACCAGGCGGAGGTTGAGATAAACGTTGGTATATGTACGCCATACTCCAGTTCATAACTTCCCAAAACTTTTCCATGACCACTGCGTTCAGAACAACCGGTATTAATATCACAATCCTCTATCGAGTCTTGCTATCAATCAATACACTATCCTACCTTCGACCTTGAGTGCCTTGGTCAGCTGATTCGGCTTCCTACCATGTTGTCCTACCCATTTGATGACCTCAGGTAAGTCTTCACAGACATTCTTTGGTGACATGACCACGACTCGATGCTCAGACAACACACTGGTAGTAAACACATTCAGCATAGAGGGGATGTTCTCTTTCAGTTCCTTCTCCAATCCAGGTTGTAGCGGCCAATATAAAAGAACAATAGGTACGCGCAGCTGGGGAGAAGCCTGTTGGATGCGTCTCATAAATGAATGAAATCGTTCTTTTTCTTGGTTCCAGTATTCAGCACTATGTTTAAAATTGAATTATGAATTTTCAGTAAGAGGGAGCCAGTCAATCACTGGGAATTCTGGATAGAGACTTACTTCTTTAAATCGTTAGAATTTGATTGTCTCTCATCAGACAGCTGATAGATAATAGCCCCGGTATTGATGAACAACTAAACAATGGCATAGGTGAGAGATGTCCAGAATCACATGCCTTACCGCAAAGCTTCATTTACCTTTTTGTCCAAATCTGCATCAGAAGCTACAGATTGAAAAGTAATGTTCAATTTGGGTTGTTGGATATGCTTGATCCCGGTCGCCTCGCTGAGGTCAAACTTGTGCCTAATCCATTGTGCAGGCTGACTATTCCAGTATTCGACGCATATCAAGAGCTGCCAAGCTTGCACTGTAGATGGTGAATGGTTCGGAACCGATGACAAGGACGGTAGTAAAGCGGGATAGAGATATTGTGCATAATCCTCCTGTTGCCATAGCTGATCTCGCCATTGTGATTCCTAAGAATACAGTCAGCTACCCATATTTCCCTTTCGTTATACATGAACCGCCAGATATTTACCTGTTCCACCTCTCGAATAAGTTCTTTGCAATATGCATCAATGTCTTCAGGTCCATTGTCTGTCATATCGGTTTCGTTCATGGCATCCGTAGACGCATTCGTTACGTCGCCGTCCAAGGTGTGTATTTTAGCTACAGTGGATGGATTAGCCACTTGCATTTTTGATAATGTATGTCGTATCTTCTCCAATCGTTCAGCCACTGCTTTTCGTTCAGCTATCTTTTGATTTGTACGATATCGCCAAACATCCACGACACGCTTAACCTTTGTCAGTTCAAAGTATCGAGCAAATGCAATTTTTTTCACTTGTTGTTCGATGACTTGTTTCATAATGTCATTGCAGATTTGGTTTTGTAGTTGCGATACAATAACCATTTTACGTGTCTTTGCCAGCACCTTCAAATGCGCTTCTTCATCAGCCTTCTTCTTGGCAATGGTGGCTTCTTCTTCAGCCCGTATACGAGCTGCCTCCAATTGTCGCTGCCTTTCTAATTCAGCGAGTTGTCGGGCTTTTTCTGCTTCCTGTCTACGCCTCTCCTCCTCAATACGAGCCTTTTCTGCAGCTTCTTTTCTCTTGAGCTGCTCATCTGCTTCTTTCTTGGCGAGTGCTTCTGCCTTTTGCTTAGCAATCAACTTCTCAGCTTCACTTTCCTTGCTTTGAGAAGGTTTGTACTTTTGTTCCAAAGCTTCCACATTAGCTAGCGCAAAGAAGCCAGGTTTGATTGCGCCTTTAAAGGGTGATGCAGTTATTGGTAAGGTATTTTTTGACTGCACGCTAGCAGATGTCGATATTGTAGGTGCTGCGGTAGCTGGTGGTATTGAGGTAAATGGTATTGAGGCCCGGGCTGGTTTTGCCGGCAATGAAGGCGCACTGACACGTTTTGATTCGTCAAAAAGTGTCGTGGAAGATGGTCTGAGGATTGGTATTGCCCTGGACGTTCGTGGTAAAGTACTACTACTACCGCCCAAATTTCGACATATAATGTCGCTGAATGTCAGTCCGATCTTCTTAGGTTCCACAAGTAAATGTGACTTTTTGGGTTTTGGGTTGGAAAGAGGTTCTGCATACATAAAGTAGAAATGAATATGACGCATGTACAAATGCTATGTTCACAACTGATCAAAACCTACCGATGAACAGAGGCTTTTTGGTACCGTTCAACGTAGTACCGCTAAAATGAATGACTGGAACAGGGCTGGCGTGGTCGACTAGGATACCATAAAGTTCAGCTTCCTTTACACAATCCTGGACGCTGTCATAGCCAAGCATCTGCCGTACTATTTCTGCCGATATTCCAGAGTACCTTATGTTGTACGTCTTGTTCATAGCCTTCATAGCTCCTTTTCGGATATCGGGAAAATGCCCTTCCAACATGCATGCCATCAGAAAGGTGGTATCCTTGTCTGCCACCATCTTGAAGAACCGAGTGAAGAAGTTTTGGGCTGCTTCACAATTGGCAGGCTTGTTTCGACGTGCAGATGTGCCCATGATTTCGTTATTGCGCTGTGCCAGAGCATGAAACTCTAAAGCCCTTTGAACCAAAGGATGCGTGAAGATGGGAAGTCGTAGAGTCTGTGCCCATCGAACAACATCTTGATCTCGTATATAAGTTAAGATTTGATAAGCTCTAAATTCCGCTTCGTTGTCGCTATAGATACCGACTTTGCTCAAATCGTCGTAAAATTGTGCCAAACTGACCAAAACTGATGAAAAGGTTAAAGTTCAGTCATCCCATCAACTACACACGAAGTGCATGTCCAAATGTCCTACCTTTGCGGAGCTGTTCATTTTCTTGTTGCTCACTAAACTTTTCTTCATCCAATTCGCACATTTCATGGAGAGAGAGAATATGAAAACGTGCAATCCGCTCATGGGCCCGAACGGCATCCATGTTCTTCACATTTTGTACACCAAAGTCCTTTCTCACAGCACGAGTACGATCGCGAATGAAGACATGGCATTTTTCGATTGGATTTTCGCCCAGAACATTGTTGAATAGGTGGTCGAGTGTGCGCTGTAAGTTAGAAGATTGTCAGATCAACAGAGGCAAATTTCTCTGAAAGTACAAATCGGGGGTTCATACTTCTAAGACAGGAGGTGGGCGCACATCCGACGGCAGCTCTTGCTCATTACCAGCAGCTGAACGTCGGTACGTCTTTACGCATTTCGTCGGGTCAGCGTTACCTTGTTCGTCCTATTACCAAAGCGAAGAAGTCAATGGCCATGCATTCATAACAAGGGAAGAAAGCAATGTGATTACTTACCTTTTCCAGTTGATCCAAACCATGTTGAAGCTCTCTTTCCAAACGCTCGAACTGTGGACACATGTCTTGACATGTTCCTGTGAATTTAATAGCGTCTTGCAGCTTTCTAGGTTTGTCGGGATCGTCGATTAACCCTTTCCTCATAGCATCTTCACGTTCGTGAGCGCGCATTTTTTTGAGCTGCATATACAAATGTTGATGAATGATCCCCCAGACATGAGCTTGACCCAAACTCCAAAACGTACCTCTTCATAATGGATTTTCTTCGCGTTGGCATTGGCCGAAAATCTAGCTGCTCGTTCGTCCAACGTTTGTGCCTTGCTCCTCGTTGTCGTTTGGGAAATCACTTCTTCGTCAGAGCCGGGTAGCAAATCGTCAAGCGAATAGTTCAAAGCGTTGTTTTTCTGTTGGACTGGTCGATTGCGGTTGTTGTTACCTCGCTTTCCTTGCTGAGACCATTGAGAGTTCTGCCACGATGGATCTCCATCGCCGGCTTGGCCATTGTTGTGCCCAGCGAAAGGGCTGTTCGATCCAGACTTGGCACGTCCGCGACCCCTGCCTCTATTGGTAGCTGCTGAGGCTGCTCGACCTCTGTTAGGAGGCGTGTTCATGACCAAGCTGATGTACGCTACCTGCTAGGTTTTTTTCCGCTGTGCAATACGACATTTCCAGCTGCTTTGCTTTGGTCACGTGTGGCTTTTTGGCTTCCGTTTGCAGGACGTGAAGCAAAGGCACCCGAAGATGAAGTGAGGCCATATAACATCGAGCGACTATATTTCCATTTGCCTTTGCAAATTAATAAACGATACATCTATCTGAAAGGAAGTTAATGATGGTGAATGCACCAAACAAATGTAATCAGATCGCGTACAAGAGCACTCCATGTGCTGCAGCAAGGACACCGTCTGTATGCAGACAGATAGTACACTCTTCTGAAATGGAAGCTGGTCTATTTACATGATAGCTGTGCCAATTTTGATCTTTAAGCTACATAGATGTATTTCAAGTAATCAACATTACTTCTGCGGTCAAAAGTCGAATTTATCATCCAGCGTAATTTCAATAGCAGAATTTGAGATAATCTTTCTCGCTACATGGACGCCGATGCTGATTGAACATACGTCCAGTTCCACCTGCTTCCCAGTGGAAGTATAGTACTGTGTTCATTAATCGATAGATCACGTAATGCGCCGTCATATACACGATATATTTGGCGATGGTGTTGATTAGTCTGGTGTCGTATAGAAGCAGTCTATTTCAACACACTATGGCATACAACGACGGCCACCTCATTTGAAAATCAGATCAAACTTCATTTCCATATCAACAGGTGTGAAAGCTGTGTTACTGAATATCTACGAATTTATAAAGCTTTATGAAGCCAAACCAAAGCCCAAGAAAAGAGAAAAAGAAAAAAACTCGAAGCGAAAACAAAATAAAACAAAAATCCATCGAGCTTAGGTTACGATATAGCTTTAAAAAAGCAAATGATATTATTGAGTGTACTGTTTGATGGAAATTGCTGCAATGCCTAAGAGAATCACTGTTGTCCTTTGTCTTCACTCTTGGCATTGCCTGGTTGAGAGTTCGCACTTTCCATTTCTGCTATCTCAGCCGCAGCTGAAAAGCAAATGAAAAAAAAAATGGGTATCAGTGAATGAGAAATCAAAGAAAGAACAGAAAAGAGAATAATAATACTGACTCAAAAACCGGCCACCTGGACCTCTTGGTCGACGCATAGCATGTTTATGCCGACTTTCATGCAAATACGGCTTGCGACTTTTAGCCAGTCGATGAGCCTCCTCTAATTTAGCTCTAGCAGCTCTTCGTTTCAATATTCGGTGATACTGCTTTGCATTTACATATAAAGGTTCACTATCTGCTGGCTCAGCATTTGCTGCTAGCATAGAGACAGATGCACCAGCGTCGTGTGTTTGAGCTTCAGCTGATCCTTGTCGATAGGTATTATCGCCGACGGTAGCAGTAGGAAACGCTTGTGCTTGGCTAAAGTTGGCGAGACGACTGTCATACAGTATCGGTTGTTGCGGACGTTGAGTCTATTATAAACGTTATATTAGTGGTTTATTATATTTTTCAACAGTCCCGTCCAGATGGTTTGGAATTAGGTCAAAACACTTTACCATGGCATGAACAATGTCGTCGGTTTGATTATGAACTCTAGCTCCCATGACCCCTTGTGAGTCAGAGTATTGGTTCATATTTTGCGCGTACTGCTGTTGCTGTCGCTGTTGGTGCTGTTGGTGGACGTCTGTCATAGAGCTGGATATTATTGGACAGCTGTATTGGTGGACAACAATAGCGCGCAAAATGATTCGCTCTTTTGCATACCAGCTCACTGAAGCAACAAGTTTCACACGTGATCTTTCAACATCTGAAGCTGGGTTTTAAAACATCTTTTGGCTCAATTTGCCTTTGTCAACCACTTTTCTGCCTTTATGTCGTCTGCTGAAGGATCATCGCAATCCCCGGAGGCATCTGCTCCTACTGCTTCAGCAAGTGCACTCAGTGGTCAGAGAACAATACCACAGCCGAAAATGCAACTGAACTTTCCAGCTGGTGCCCCACCTGATATAAGTATGGGAAACTCTGCCTTACTACCCCACAAAAGACAGTTCTCTTTGTTACTTTAAACTAATTCTGAATCTACAT
Source organism: Umbelopsis ramanniana AG (assembly GCF_025399195.1). NCBI lineage: Eukaryota > Fungi > Mucoromycota > Umbelopsidomycetes > Umbelopsidales > Umbelopsidaceae > Umbelopsis > Umbelopsis ramanniana. Next base: position 323,210 of record NW_026252103.1, on the reverse strand, counting down.
TTCTTAGTTCGCGCAAACCAAAAAGATGTATATTACCAAAACACTTTGCAGGAGCAAATGACGGACGTATTTCAGCGATTTATTGGTTAGTATATGTACACCTGTTGCTGCTTACGAGGACCTGAACTAATGGTGTATTCGGACCATGTAGGTACAAGAAGACAGCACCAATATCAAAAAGAAATCAATGTGTTTTCCGACTTTTGCTATTATGGTCTCACTACGTTACTAGGTAAATTTCAGGACTGATCATGTAAAAGTGTGTATTACGTGTTTGTAATGCCCATTATTCCATTAGGTACTCAGACCCTTGGAGAGGAGTATTGTGATATAGCTCAAATCAATGTCCATTCTCAAACATACCCTGGTTTGCTGGTACGTACTTAGGAATGGAGTTATTATGAAAAACACCTTGGGTTACTGGTGATACTGACAGATGGTCTTCCCATAATGTCCACAGCGACGAAGCACTCTAGTATTTTCACATGTCTTGCTGCCATATATTTATACACGAGGATTTTCTGAATTTCGAAAGCGAAATCGCCAACAAACTAGAACCAGAAAAGAACCAGAAAATAAGCTTCAAGCATACACCCAAGCTTTCTTAACAAAGCATTTGGAAACAATTCAAGATTTTTTCAAGAAATATGTCCACATGGGTCATCTGGCTCTCTTTTACTTCGTTGGATCCTATTACAGCATCTCCAAGCGCATAACTGGTATTCGATATGTAAGTTTGAAAGTCAGAGTTCCGCTCCAGCTAATTAGGAAACATGCTCACACACTACAATGAACAGATTTTCACTCGACGACTAGAGAAGCACGAAGAACGTGCAGGGTATGAAGTATTGGGTCTGTTGATCGGCGTACAGCTGTTCATCCAAGGATACCTCAGCTTGCGCAGATACTTGGTGGAGCGCAAAGCGGCTCAGATTGAACCTGTTGCTGTTGCCTCTGAGACAAAGGAAAAGGAACAGGGAACGGAGGCGGAAAAGGTAATCGCTGCCGAAGACGATTATTCTTTCATGTTTGACGAGGAAGAAGATCAGGCATCTTCAGAACAAGAAGAAGAACTCAGTTATGAACAAATACAGGCATTGAAATGTGCTTTGTGCCTTGAACCACGCACTACTACAACCGCTACTCCATGTGGCCATCTTTTCTGCTGGGATTGTGTTGTTGAATGGTGCCAAAACAAGGTAAAGTATAACACTGTATGAAAATGTCACACAAAGCTTTATCACTAACATTTTCCATGTTTCGTTTTTTGTCCCTTCTCAGTCGGAATGCCCCCTCTGCCGAAGTAGTGTTAATGTTTCCCATCTTATACCATTAGCAAACTTTTAAATAATGGCTGACTGCTCTGTATTGTACATTTTATAAAACCATTTTTCTTATTATGATCAAATAGCTTGTACTGTAGACGTTGCATCTATAATATCTGAATTATCATTGTCTTCAGATGGTGGGATATCCTGTTGACTCTCTTGTGGTTGAGGTTGCTCTTCGTTGTTAGCAATCACTTGAGGTTCTGGGGCAGGAGCAGGAAACAATTCACTCTTAAGGTTGGGCATAAATCCATCCAAGCGCTCCCAAGTAATATCCCAGAGATGGTTATATTCTGGCGGAGTGTCGGCTGGTAGATCATGAGGTGGGATAACTGTGAATGCTCCCGAAGTATACATGACAAGCAGCATATTCTTCAACGATTCTCGAACTGCTTCGGCCTAAGAAGAGGAAATTGAGTAAGCAAACTTGACTGTGTAATCAATGAATCCTATAAAGCATACCAAATGATCATTTTCCGAGGTATGCATGCTACCATCTAGAATATCCAGTATCTCCATCCAAATGTCGATGAAAGCCGTCATCTCAATCATGCGGCTACAGTAGTGTAAGAAGATTTTACAAAGAAGTGTGGATGCTCGCATTCTGGCTTCGTCTGTTCCCAAAGGATCCAGCTCGTAAACTTGCGGTCGGAGCAACTCACTTAAAAGTGGTATCAACACGTTATCAAACATATTGACCCATGGTACTCGCTCACCCTCCTCTCCTACATCGGCTCGTGCTATGTCAGGGAGCAGAACGGTGCGTTGCAGATACGTCATGGAGTGCTGACGCACTTCGCGACAGGCTGTACAGCATTGCTGGCTGAGTGTGGTCAAGATAGGCTGCCAGTACGTTGTCCAAGCTAATCAAAAGTAATATTTAGTTCCTGATAAGCACTTTAGCGTTAAACAAAATTCTAAACACAATACTCACTTTCTTCCGATGCAACATCCTGCGAGAGTTGCGGTATGATGCGATGAAGTTGGAATAGATGCTCTATAGCTTTCTTGCCTCGCTCAATAGACAGTTGTGGACTAGAATTAAATTAATTAACGATGCCAATATTTCCAATAGATGCATATCCTATTCCTTTCAGTACGTACGTTTTCACCTTATGAGAAGGAGCAGAGCGATTTCGTATTGGTGATTCCTTTGCTTGAGGTATGGGAGCTGCAACCGCAGCGAAAGTTCCAAAGATGCTGACTAGTTTTGCAAACTGAGCACTGTTCAGCTTGGCGCCGTTATCCGCAGACAGTATGTAAACGGCAGACTCGAAGCCGTAGTTTGATGCATCTGCGTGGCCAACAGTAGCCTGGACAAGATCCAGTATGGACTCCCAGCTCTTTGACACCCTAAGGATAGTGCATATGTTGGTATATCAAAAAATATGTAAGTACATACGGCAATTTTGTACTTACTGAGTAGAGTTAAGCTTCAGAAGGTTGAGGATGCCAGCCATGGTTTGCTCACCAACAGCTTGAAGAACAGTATTTGGAAGGTTGAGTAATAACTTGAAGCATTTATCGAGCTCATTTTGCATGCTTGGCTGTATAAGTGGTATAGTGTAAGTAAAAAAAAAAGTAAAACATGATTGAATCTTGCAGACATCAATATCGCGTTACCTTATCTGCAACACAAATACAGACTCGAAGAAGGCCAACAACAGTCCTCTCGAGTAACAGTACACTTTGATTTTCGGCTTTTTCAAGAATACCGGCAATATAGCCGTACATGTATGGCCTATTGAATAGTCATTAGCACACGATCTTGTAACATGAATACCTTAATTTTACACCACACGGTTGATGTACTCACCATAACTCATCCATGCGCTCAATGTTTTGAATAGTAATGCTAATCATAAGCTCTAAGAAGAAAACGGTGGCAGGATCGTAAACGATGGGAGTGGTGGATTCATCAATAACAGTCTTGTAACCAATGGTTCGAATAGCTTTCATAAGGTATTCCAATGGTTCTTTGTCCAAATATCTGATAGCAAAAGGTGTTCAGTCATTTATGACTACAGCAGGTAATCCATTTGACCAGCCACTTACTGAATGTTAGCAAAAAGCTCTTCCAAACGGCAAGCAACCACACAATCAACAGCACACATGGTGCTTTCCACTTCATCCTCAGTGGGATCAGCTCGGTAAGATTCATCGCCAGAGTAAGGAGAAAGTAGATAAGAAGACAAAGTTGAAAGCAGAGACGCGTCTTTACGAGCTTGCTGCTTCGGTGGAGTTGATGATTTTGGTTTCAGGGGTATAACGGTCGTTCCAAGTAAGAAATCTTCAACTTGGAGCATGGAGCTTGGCAATAAAGAGTTGACAAAGAGGTTTTTGATCATTCGAAGTATCTAGCAAATGGAAAATTGAGCATTTGTCACATTTCAGTACGGCAAACAATCTTTCCGTACACGATATGCCTACCTTTATCCACCCTTTGCGAAGAACACTACCATGTTCACTTGCCACGGCAAAGGCAACAACAGCAGCCAATTGACCTTTATAGTTACGTCCAAATCGAACAGCTAGCCTGCTGATGACATATTTCTGTCCGGCAACATCAACAATGGGATCCGGTGCAGTAAGCAGAGTATCTTCCATGTCTACCAATCCAGTCATGCTGGCTAAACTGACGATAATGCTATCAAACACATCGTGAAGTTGATAGTGCGCGGACAAAAGTGCGCATTGATGGAAGCCAGTAATGGCTTTTTGCAGTGTTATGTCATCCTGAGCAGTGTTAAATGCTAGTGGAAGCCAGAAAATAGAAGACATCAGTAAACATGAGCAAAAAACGAAACCGGCCAGCGGAGCCAATTCCATTGATGTACTTACCATAAGAAATGGCGGCGACAGCCGGCTTCCAGGCCAACATGAAGATATCTTTGTCGTAAGCAGCAGTGTCACAAACAGTAAACAAGCCAGCAGACTTCGCGTGATGAAGTAGTTGCTTCCAAGCAAAGTTGAATCCTAACTGTCCTTCATGCTCTTCAGGCATGACAATTTCATCGCTTCGGATTGCATCATAAATAGACTGCAAATACTCTCTATCAAAGTCCTTGCCGGCATTGAGACCTCTGACATTACTCTTATATTGATCGAAAGACATCCGATGCTAGGTGCAAAGTTGTTAGCAGTTTGAAGCAAAGTGCTGATGCATAGACATTTTGATGGAAGTTAACACGTCATGTGCACTTACTCTAACTTGGCGGTTATGCTGGTCAGTATTTAACATGATCACAGAGAAAGCCAGAACATAAGCAGCTTCTGCATTAGCAACTTCAGCCGGCTTTGACTCCATAAAGGCATCAGCAAATGTCTCAGTGATACGATCGATTTGTTGAGACTCTCCTGGTAAACGGAAAGTTTCTAAGAGTACCCTGAGTGCCTCATCTACTCGTTTCTATAGATGATAATGGTTAGCCAGAAATGTGGCGGGTAGGATCATATGCTGAATATTAAATACTTGCATTTGAGAAATCAAACTGTCGCATAAATCTCTGGAGCAGTGGAACATTGTCAGGACGACCAAGGTATTCGCCAAGACTCTTTTTGTTTAGTTTAGGAGTAGACATCAAGAAATGCGCAAGGCTGTCCGTGAAGTCTCCCTTTTCATCTTCTACAATAACGCCTTGTTCCTTAAGATATTTGATACCTTTCTTGGGACTGTCATTGAATCGTGAAGCACCTTCCAACAGGATATGCTTCTGTTCCTTACGCTCGAGCAAGGCGGACGGTGGTAAATGTGTCTTTTCGCATGGATTAGTTACGTTGTTTGGAACATGATAATTTCTCTTTCAACCATATTACTTACTGGATCATTCGTGAAATCATCCTCCTTACAAAGTTAAAACAGTTGAGATATCTTTGTCCATTTTTTTTTTGTTGAACGACATTGACCTCCTGACTTACCTCATCGGAAATACGATCTACCATGTGGTTAATGAATAATAACAAAGTATCCAGGCAGAGCATGTGCGAGTTACTTGCTGAATAGCTATTGGGCTCCGGGAATGAATTCTATGACAAAAGCGACGTTAAGACCCTATATCTTTTCTTCATAGCGACTTCCGTATGCTGTTTATAAGATGTCAAATTTACCTTGCTTAAAAAGTGAATAAGTTCCTCAAACAAGTTGCCACAGCTGATGTCACTGTCAAAGTTGACCCATAAGTCGACCATGAAGGTTGGGATTCTTGCGCACTGGGTGAGACATTCCAATAATAGCTCTCTGACTTCGCCAGAGTAAGCGCTGGATTCATTGCCAGATTTAACAGATCGAGAATCCGACGATCTACCACCGAGACCAGGAGACGAGCTTCGTACGTCAACATATCCAGAGTCTCTACCATCCCTCGTAGTATCGAGGTTGGGTAAAACAAAATTGACACTCCCTTCCTCATCTACATTGTAAGTAATACCGGTACTAGTACTGCCGGTTCGAGTAAGTCGCTCAATCAAAAAGAAGAGGAAAAGCTCTTGCTGCAGTTTGAGATAGGGTCGCATTGTATCGAACACAGTTGATATGACACGAAGAGTCAAAGTCAAAAGGGGAATGCTGTCAGTTTTTGCCAGCTGGAATAGATACTTGCAGAATTCGTCCGTGATTAAATTTCTCAACGACTCAAATCGACTGATACTTTTGCCGCCAACATCAAAGGCCACGTTCAAAATGCTTAGAGCCATCAACCTCATTGAGTCTGTATGCTTGTGCTCGTGAGGGTTCAAGAGAGATATAAGAACACGCAGGAGCTCTCGAATAGCTGGTAGTCCATATGGTATAGGTATAATGTCTGGTCACGGAGCAATGTCAGTAACTTACAAGGTGCAGCTCTGTAACCGTACTAAGCGTTTAGCTTACCAATTTCTTCCACTCCATCCTCTACATTTTCTTGGGTGGTGACATTCAAGCCAACGTCGACAACATTCCTTGCGTTAGGTTCTGAAACGTTATTTGCATCCGTCTCATTCGACGGCGTGTGAACAGTCTCTGCAGCCGGTGTGCTAATGCTTCGAGGTGACGATGATGCTGTATTACCATCCAATGCGGTGTAAGCGTCTGGTAGCGAAGGTGACACGGATGGTTTTGGAGTGTTCATATGAGGGTCTGATCGTCCGGATTGTACTTCTTCTATGGTTTGAAGAACGTCGGTAGGATTTTCAGCATCAAGATCTTCGATTTCATTAATGACTTTCAATCTGTGAAAGGCGTAATTAATATACAGTCTACTTATGTCAAGGTAAAAAAATGTTCTTCAAACCTTTCAAACATGGCGATGATCATGTTGATCATAACATGTTCAGCTGAGCGGCGTAGCATTTCTGGTACTTAAAGTCAGTATGTGGATTAATTTGGCATTACATAAGGTTTCCAGTAAACCTACCACTTAATCTCATCTGACAGCACATGCTGAGGCCAGTTTCCATCATTTCACAAACTGCCTCATCGCTCAATACCGAGCCGCATGGGCATATAAGAGCCATTTGGAGAACTTGAAGCATCTTGAGCAATACCACTTCGTCAGAGACAGAATCTGAGGCTTCAAATTTACAGTGTGTTGCAGCAGAAGCCAGGTTTCCCATGGCAATAGCAATGTTAGGACTGCTGAGACCTATGCATTCAAATGGCCGATTGTCAGCTACAAATGGCTCTCTTATTCGTTACTTCAAGCGCCGCCAATATCCTCACCTATGATTCCGTATTGAAGAAACTTCTCTACACTAGACAATGCCGCTCCTGCTATGGGACCGGTGGTATTTCCGGAACGAATGACATCAAGAAAGGGATTGAGCAGCATACTAGCATCAATCTCGTAAATATCTGTAAACCATAAGAACAGAAAGGTCAGTGATCTCGCGTGATCGCAGCTCGTGACTCCAAACTCTATAAGCAATGGCATTGTTTTTTTACCTCTAACAGTGGTCAAATATGAACGTAGGCTGGTAAATCCATGCATGAGCGGGCTCTCCTATTAGATTGTCGTGGTGTTAGCTAATATATCTCGATACCTTCATTTCGTATCGATGACTGACCTGGTTTCGGTAATTGCCGTCTTTTCCACTGGTGAGTCCCGTTCGCAACCCCATGCTCATTCCTAAACTTCCCATGTGCAACCCGCTAACGCTAATGCCAGACCATCGTGAGTTCTTCCTCATGGCGCTTGTTACCGCTAAGAGGTTAAAGAGAGGTATGAGTAAGGGATAAATCCAAAAACGTTGAGTAATTGTCGTCTTCATAGGCATTATTCAGTCATCCAGTTGTCGAATAGGAACATGCTAGTATGATCCTTCAAGTTGGCTGTATAATATCCACTTCATAAAACTCTCACTCTCAGCTCGCCCTATCAGTTGCTACATACCGATGATCTCAGCATGAATCAGTTGTGACCATGTTAATTCGCACTTTAGGTTGTCATTACCATAGAGTGGAGAAGCTGCGTGTTGTGATGGTTGCGGCGATCGTAAGCTTGAAGGGTCGATGGTTGGTGGATTGTCTGTCATGGTATATTATTCCAGTACAATCAGGTATAGTGTGATGTTGGGCCAGGAACCGGTAAGAGAATTTCACAAATGAAGGTTCTGGCTTGGTTATCTGATATCTGTAAAGTGTGCTTTGTTGGTATTTGTAGGCATAGTAAGGATAATTAGCATCAACTTACACCCTGACTGTATTCACAGAATCGAAGAAAAGAAGGAACAAGCTTTAAGCGTCTGATATTCACAAGCGCATTTCTCATTTGACGTGGCATTCTTCTCCGCTCACCACGTTTGTATAATGTCCCACCCGCACGAATCAATGTTCCCACCCAACGTGGCCGAATCAGAAAGGTATGGTGTATAAGGAACACTTAGTTATGATGGCCACTGCCCATTCAGACCTTCATGTTCTCTCAAATCCTCTAATTCTATGCATTCACACCTAACTTGTGGTTTTGTCCGCATATAGTAAAAGCAAGCCAACCCACCCATATAAGCCAAGCAAGCCAATACTTGGGTTTTCAACGTGGTCAACCCAACTATTAGACAAGGTTCCTGGCTATGGAGGAAAACACATACATCCTTGGTTCGGTTTGTCGTTTTCGTAAGAAAGGTAAAAATTGCCAAGCCGATGTATTCGCTAACTATGCCATCATTGCACAGGTTTAACGAAAACAATATAAAGCAAATATCAGATATCATGAAACAACGGTTTCCTGCGTATACCTATATTAACTTGGACTCTGGATGGTATGCTAAAGTCGAGACTTGATGTCATGCTCGCTGACACCGTTTATACTGACAGATCGACTGATTACAGGTCGGATGGTGTCGACGAATTCGGCAGGTGGACGTACCGCAAAGATCTGTTCCCTAACGGGATGAAAGCTCTATCTGACTATTTAGCAAGGAATGGACATAAGCTCGGATTGTATATTCTACCGGGTATCAGATCTGAGGCTGTCGAGGGCGCTAACCGGATATACGGCACAGAAGTCCAGTTTACTGATATTGTTGTAAACAAACTAGACGGCAACGGCTTCAAAGGATCAACTTTCGCGCCTGATCAGCACGATCAAAGTATACAGCAATATTACAATTCTATAGCTGATCAATTTGCTGAATGGGGAATTGGTTATGTCAAGGTCGATGGCTGTGGCCCGGGAGGTGGAGATCGATGGTACCCGTTCCAGTCGCCAGACAATCGAGAATGTCTCACCATGATGTACAATGCCTTCCAGAAACATAACATTTGGATGGAAATATCGTGGTATTTAGATCCTACGTACGCAGAAGATTGGGTCAATATCTGCAACGGTGTCCGTGTTTACGTTGATATTGAATCGTACTCTGCAAGCACTATGACCACACCGTATCGTGTATTTCGACGCATGGCATTGACTGAAAAATGGGCAAAAACTGGGCTTGTTGGAGCCGAGCATGGCATGTTTGTCGACTTGGACATTGTAGCAGTAAGTCAACTCGTTATTCGTATTATGGTTATGCTGCCTCATTCACTGAACATCGGTTTTTTCGTCATTTTTTCTTTTGGTTCATCTTTTGTTACAGGTTGGAATGACTTCCAATGGTCAATGTGTGGACGGCTTGTGGTCTGACGGGATTCGAATGTCTTACATATCCTTTTGGGCACTAGTAAGCTCTGTATTCTGTCTAGGCGCTGATCCCAGAGCGATTCCCGATGTCTACATCAAGATGCTCAATCACCCTGATATCTTGTACATTCATCAAAGTGGCATTATGGCACAACCGATCGGATCTGGCGATGCGAGCAAAAATCGAAAGCAAGTATGGTGGAAGACCTTACCAGACGGACGGATCTGCGTTGGTTTATTCAATTCTCATGTGTATCCTATCATGTATGGAGTGCCTCATGAAGTTTCCTTCACCTTTGCTGACATGGGCATGACTGGCGGCACTCTATATGATGTGTGGGAAGGGAAGGACCTAGGAAATCATAACGACGAGTACAAAATTAAATTAAGCGCGGGCGAATGTCAAGTCCTCTTCATCGCACCTTACAAATAGATTTTTGTTGTTAGTAATGTGTACCATTTTTGTTATCAAACTGTTGCCATAGATCTCGTCATTTCCTATAACTTATTGAGACTTTCTCCGCTGTTTATACTGTCCAAAAATGCCGATAAATAAAACTTTCTACGTGTACTGTCTGCCACCAGCAAACAGCTTGGTGTGATCAAAATCTACAACGGCAAGTCAAGTGGTCTGAAAAAAGTCTGGGTATTTTATGATTTTCACAATGCAATATGATACATGGTTATCTAGAGCGCTTTGGTTTAAATATTAATATGACAATGAGGAGCATAATGACTAGTATTAACAACAAGATCAACTTTCGATTCCTTGTCTTCTTTTGATATTTGGCTCCCTATCAGTATTATGATCAGTATATTGTTATTCGTCTTTGTCAACTGTTTTGCGGGTTATACCTGATCCAACTCCACAACCGCATGTTGCACTTGTACGTTTGTTTGCTCGATATTGTAGTCTATACGATCCAACATGGTACCTTGGTCAATGACCAGTGTTTGTAAATCACGAAAGATATCGGCCAGCTGATAAATGGACTTCGCAATTTGATTAATTTCGCGTTCACGTTGGTCTATGACAGCTTCATTGGACTCCATCATTGCCAGTTGCGACTCGGTGAATCCCTATAAGCAATATTAGCGGATGCGATGATTCGTCTGACATCAGTGCCAAGCCTTACCATATTTGTGTCCTCCGTCAGCAGTAAATCTGCTGCTTCTGTGCTTAAACTGCTCTCCAGTCCCAAAATATCGGTCTTTCGGCTCTCTTGCCCCTGCATTTCTGAAAGCGACCATATAATTTTCAATAGGGCATTCATTACCCATTTCTTTCAACTCATGTCGACTTACTTTGTAGATATGCAGACTGTTTTTTGCGGAAGGAGGAAGAGATCTCTTGAACTTTACTTGCCAAGCTGGTCTGGATATTAATGCTCATTTGTTGTTCATGCTGTGACGTGCCTCGCTTTCCTTCTGTACCAATCTTCTTTATCTTGTTCTTTGCTGAATGAAATTGCTATACCATACCATGAGAGTTAACTATCAACGAGGGAGAGATCTCGCGCAAGGCGTTGCACTTACCATAGTAATACCCTCCGTTAATTCCTCTATTGCAGCTTTATCCGACGATCGATCATCAAATCCAGGAAGTAAATGCTTTCTGTGCATTCCGTCAAGTCTATTGACTAATGTGAAGCCGTTCAGTATTGTCCTTAGAGCTGTAAATTCGTTATGTATCGTCAAACCTACTTTTCTCCTTGATGTCTTTTACATCCTCTTCAACCTCATCCACGATATCAACCCTGATGATATATGTTAGAAAGTTCCATTGATATGCCAATGATGTAGGATATGATGCTTATGAGAGAAGCATTCACTAGACATACCATTTGGGAGGAAGGGTTGACATCTCAATGACGGTGTCGGAGCTGTCGATTAAGCCTTCAGTTTCTGCATCTGCTTGGTATGACGAGGTTATTGGGCCTCCACGATGCGATGATCGCGCTATCGTATTGCGATACTGAAGGAAAAGTAAAGTACGGCTCCTTGTAGCCATTCAGAAAGTGTGTACCCAGTATGACCTTCAGCTGCTCTCGACGTTTAGTTTGCCGCCAGAAAGCCTTGGCCACGACGATCACGTGCATAGGAAAACCAGACTTTAAATTCACAGTCAATTTTTCCTCACTTCCTTCAAAGACGGTAAACACCTCGACTTTACACCATGCTAAGCACCTACCGTCAACTTTTGAGAGAGATTAGAACACAGGTTAGAACACTCAATTCAAAGGGAGCTTTTTTGGAGTACAATTCCTTACCTCTATTTTCTCTTGTCGCAACTACAGTATACCAAGGTCGCCAATCATGCTTCTTTCGAACATGATCTCAAAGTAGCTTTCAGGGACAGTCGCCAAATCACAGATGAAGTTCGCCTGGCTGACATGAAGGAAAATGCAGAGAACATTCTTCTCTTTTTGAAGAGCACTAGACAGCACAAGGTAGGTTTCAATGTGGCCAAGAGTTCAGAACGGCATCCAGAGCTAACCTGGTAAACAATGGATGGTATTAGGAATTATTGGAGCGATACAATCCTGCTTTGATGGATCAGAGCAAGCGAATAGAACTTTCGGCCCATCGAGTAGGTCTCAACTTACCTAAACAGTACAACCCAGCAAACCCTGGACCATTGGAATTTCCTCGTATGCAACCTCAGGAGGCAGCTGTTCAGGAACGAGTCGGAAAGGCGTTTGGAAATGTTGCTACTGAAGATACGGAAGCAAAGGTCTATTGATGTAATTGAGAAGAAGAAGAAAAAGTATATGTAAATATTTGATTAAAAGCGGATAAGCGGCACCCCCACCCTCACTTGCCAAATAAAATTGCTATAGAATAAAAGTGACAAAGAAAGAAATGTATTCGTATAAAGTATATTGTCGAAAGGGATCGTTGGCTCTACAGTGCACTGGGGTAATCTAAGCTATTTTCAGTAACATTTTGAAAAAGAACGGTTTATAAGAAAAATTCAAGCGGACGAAAGCGAGGCTCCTATTGTTGATACATTTCTCTGATTATGAAAGCAGCAACATCCAAGTCTTGCCAGTATTGTGTATGGGCAGTGAATGCGTTCAAGTATGGATTTTCCAAAAGGCCCTCTTGTACACACCAATCCACACGACCAGTTGAATTAAGCATCTTCAACTTGCGAGCTCCATACGAGTAGGAAGCCATATGATGCAGAGACTTATTTCTGTCTTCTGAGGTCGTAGGTAGGTCGATATTCAAAGGCGGGGAAGGATCACTGCTTGAACGAGTTCGTGGACTAGATCCCCCTTCTTTAGCAGAACCTTCTTTTTGCGTTTGCGGATGCAAATCATCATACATCTGTTGTTTCGTCAAGCCTAGACCGCGCATGAAGAGATTGGTAGTGATACCCATCTTGAAAGACTCAAGCATAGCTCCAGCTCGGTTTGCAATTCCTGATCCCACATTATATCCAGCGTCAAGGACACTCTTCAATCCACCTTTGGTGAACGGTACGGTTTCAGGTTTGATACTTGCACTGTAGTGTCTTGAAATCAAAGGCTCCAACCGGTAGGCCACGGGATCGGATTGTTTGAAGATATTGTAAAGATTTCCTACCGCAGGGTAACATAGCGGAATAGGTGATGATGAATTTGCAGACATCGAAATGGTAGAGGACGACATGTTTAAGTCACCAGCAAGCAGTTTCCGAGACGATATTTTACATCCTTTCAACAGAAGCATAAAGCCTAAAGGTGACCCGACAGCGAAAAAGTTCTGTACAGGAAAGTGTAAATACGATGATCTGCCATGAGGCAAATAATTGCTCGCAATATGAGATGCTGTTCTGTTTTCATCAATGGCTGACGCTGATTCGTGTTGGCGAGTGGTAAAGGGCTGGACAGCTAGCACATCGAACGCCAATAGGGACTAGACGATTGAAAAGTGTTAAAAATTTGGTAGTTGAAGTGGCTAGGTAGATCAACGTGAGACTTACACCAAGGGAATGCCCATATATCGATACTTTTCCGCCTCTTAATAGAAAATCAGGATTGCGCTTAATGAATAATAGATAAACTCGGTTGATTTCACTAGTGATAATCGCCAGCATTTGATCACGGTATTTGGGAGTCATATACAATGGTACTAGTTGGGAAATGAGTAAGGATGCCGGCTTGGATTGGTAACTCGACCTTGGAGCGTTAGATACTTACTATCAAGGAGGACGTCGGATACCACCATTCGGATATTGGGTACACCGTCTAAAGTGAGCTCGTCCAGCGTCGGTGGACCATCATCTGCCTCCGGCATACCCAAATCCGCTTCAACCGATTCATCCGTGCTAGCCATACCAAAAACAATATCCTGTCTCCAATGGATTGGAAGGACTTGGATGCCATTATGTCTAGAAGGATTCGATGTTGTCGCTATTGCGCTTGGGAAGGCAGTCTTCAGCGTTTTTCTCAAAACATTTACATCTACAGCAGCGTGGTTACAACATGCTTTGAATGATGTTCGTATTTCCAAGAGTGAAACCAAAGCTTACCATGCACAAAGCTCGATCCCAGGCGCTCAGTCATTTTTTGGCCAATTCCGTGAATAACAAGGACCAAATGATCGATTTTTCGCGGCTCGTCTCCACTCTCCTCGTTTTCATAATCTTGAACTTCTCGTTTAGTCTGTTTTTCTTCTTCTGCCTCGATTTCTTCTTCTACTTTTTCTTCCTTTCCTTCTGCAGCCTGAGGTTTTTTGACTTCATCTGACGTCTTGGCAGGACCAAGCGATGGCGAAGATGTCACTGTCCTCGAAAACGGATTGGTGCTTTGCTTTGAAACCTCTGAGTATCCACGTAGCAGTCTAGTTCCTCCAAGGTTTTGATTGTTGGTCAACCGGGTATATATGCGCTTTGTTATCTTTCCGCTAGGAGTATTCCTAAAAATGAAAGGCAGTGAGATGGTGTGACATGTGAAAGCGATAGAAAGTGTATTTACTTACGATAGTAACCAGGCAGAGTTGGGACCAGTATACGCAATATACTGACCCATGTAGGGACCAAGCAACATCCACTGCTTTTCTACCGGCTGTTTTTCCAACTTCTTTTCCAATTTCTTCTCCTCAGCTGCGGCGGTAGTTGTTGCTTGTGCAGATTCAGTGATATCTGTACTTTTCGTCGTAAGCTTAGCCGGTGGATCCTCTATTGGATCAACCACCCATGGCTTGTGCTTGCTAATATAGGAAAACAGTTAGATAAGCATGATGAATGAAGGGGAAAATCCTTAGATTGAGCCATGAACGTACTAGTATCCAAGCTCTATTTGTTCAGCCAAAGTCTCCTCACAAGGTATCCATTTAGACCCATCACTCTGAATGAACCAAGTTGCACGCCTCACGTCGTAAGTGGGGCCACTCCAGTACACCGGACTGATAGTACGACTTGATACATCGACCTGAAACAACTCGTCTTCATTAACAGCGACAGTGGCGGTCACATCGCCACTCTGATAAGAGTGATGAGTATTCCAATGTTAGACGAAGCAATAAGGACGACTGATCTTTTCCATACCTGATAAGCACGCTCTAGCGCTAGAGAATCTCTGTTTGAAAATGCTATCCAGGACGAAGGTTGAGCCTTGGCTTTCGGAGTTGGTGGAAGGGACGAGTTGGGATTTGGAGACGAACTGCCACTATGGCTTTTGAATGTCTGCGACCTTGCTCTTCGAATCTTTGCAGGATCGCTGATTGGGTTATCCGCGGCATGAAACCTAAAAGGTGTGATTTGGTTTCAAGGTTAAAAAGACAAGTGCCAACGAGCCATGCTTCATAAGGAAAAGGCAGTAACATACCACCGTGCGTCCAATGTAGGCACGTCAGGCTCAGGATTCAAGCTTCGTGGTCTAGGAGGCCTGTGCTTGCCCTGAGATAACGGTATGGTAAGAGGATCTAACGGTGGTGGAGTTGTCGACATGAGCAAAAGCAAACGACAGCAAGAAGGCGACACGTTGAAGTCACGCAATAAGCAGTCTTCAAAGGCAGGAAATAAAAGTGACCACGATGGTCACTTTTTTTTGGGATTCAGAATTTTTTATTCTTTGACTAAAAATTGTCAAAATTTCCATAACTACTGTTACTTTTCAACTTCTTCTTCTCTGAAAACTGTGGTAATCCATCATCGCCATCGCCTATCGTATCACGCTTTTTGCTAGCGTCTCCAATGTATTTACCAATAGAAGTGGTGGGTTTGGCAGTGCCATTTTTCTTCTTGTTGGGTCCGAACCATCCCATGGCATCATCCTGTTCTCGTTGAAGTCTAGCCTTTTCCTTCTTTTCCTGCTCATACTCTCCACTTGCTTGTCTCTTAAGGCGTTTTTCCAATTTGTTGTGATACTCTTCATAAGGATCCACAAATACGACGATATCTTTAATCTTGATTGGCTTCTCAGGTCGATCATCCTCATCTGCGGGTATTGCCTCCATCTTATTTAGTACATCCAATCCACCAACAACTTTTCCAAAGATAGTATGCTTCATATCCAAGTGTGTACAGGGTCGGTATGTGATGAAGCTGCGTTAAAATTAAAAAAAGGACATGGCGGTGGCATTAGTTAAGATACAACAAGGGTGTTTAAACATTCATATTCGCTATGTTCAAACATATACTCACAATTGCGATCCATTGGTATCCTTGCCGCTATTAGCCATGCTCAAAATACCACGTTCATTATGAGATAGACTTCCTCGAAGTTCATCTGGAAATTTGGCTTTCCATATTGATTCTCCTCCGCGGCCAGTGCCTGTCGGGTCGCCGCCTTGAATCTGGTTGAGTTCATGCAAGTTAGATAGATGCTAATGATAATGGAGATGCTCGCATCGCGTGGATGCCCTTTCCTCAGGGTTTCAATTCTGTCGAAATTGACTATTAATTGTACTTACCATAAAGTTCTTGATACTTCTGTGGAATGGAACACCTTTGTAATAACCCGTCTTTGCAAGCTGAATGAAATTATGACATGTGCGGGGAGTTTTATCACTAAAGAGTTCGATATTGAGATTTCCTAAATTGGTCTGCAGGCTTGCATATGCTTTCGTCTTGATGTGTTTGTACATAAACTCCTCTTCGTCTATCAAAGCACTTTCATTGATAGTGACGGGTCCAACTGCAGTCGAGGTCAGTGAGGCAGCAGCATGACCTTGGGAATAATGTGCAGCATTGTAGGGAGTGGATGCTTTGGTTCGGACTGACGCCGCTGGGGTTTTGGGGGTTTGCTTGGCCACCGTCGTACTGGGAGAAGCAGGTGAATCTTTGTCATCGGACGACGTTACGGCTACCTTGTCGGTCTTCCCAGTCATTTCTGCTAACACTCGTCCCGTCATTCCTGTCAGGTTGATCTTACTCAAGGGGTTATTTCGTTCCTTTTCAGCTTCGGCATCGACCACCTTCAAATCATTCTTCTTATAATGAAACGTCGACAAATCTCGGTTTTCCATGTTGTGAGGGTCTTGAATCATGATGATGTCTTTCCGAGTGAAGGCTTCATCCGTAACAAGATCTTTCCAGTACTTTGCCTTGACATTAAGTCTTTCTATAGTGTCGTATGCAAAGACGTTGCCTGAAGTCTTGATAGCAGCGATGGCGGTATGTTCGCTGAAAGCTTTGAATGTTACAGGACAATGGTAGTCACCGTTTTCATTCTTGTAAAAGTTGAGTTTGATGAGATCCTTGGCATCCAACTTTTTGCCTGTGACAGGATTGGTGCCATACTTTTTCAAGTATGGCACAATGTTGACGAGGTCAAACACGATGCCTTCTGACGTGCATACGGGATGTTCGAAAGGTTGTAAGGAGAGCGAACAACAGTAGAAGGGCAATCGCTTGAAGCCATCCGAAGATCGCTTTCCTACTGATCCTGCTGATGCAGAATGCTGTCCAACCTCACCGCTCCATTCCGAGTGAGTAATGTACAATTTATCTGTCCACTTTCCCATTGATGTATGTAAGACGTCTCGATTTGAATTCGTGAAAAGTGCAGCAACTTCAAAGACAAAAAAGCAGTCCTGCTCAGTTGAAAATCTCGAGGCTGCGTGAGCATGCAGTCTTCAGCCGCTTGATGATAATGGGAATTATTATATTTATTATTTACAATTGAGGTCTTGTTACAATAGGAAACAAAAAAGAAATAGGAACAGAGAATGGGAAAGGGAAAGGGAATATTGCAGGATGAAGCAAAACAGTTATCAGTAAGGTTGGAAATTCAGTAGCCAAATGATGATAATATGATGTATCAATCACGAAAGGACAATGAGCAGGCTCACGTTTGTGGCACTGCTCTTATTGCCCGGTTACCTTGGCTTTCCAGATAGTCCAACCATCTACGAAAGATGTCAGTCGCTCAGTACCATACTGGAAAAAGTCGTAGTCAATCTCGCTCTGGTTAGCTTGGATTAATCCCCACAGGCCCCACATGAAATGGCTAGCAAGGACGTAACCTTCTATTTCACGCAAAAGCTGCTGAACATCGTTTTGTCTTTGAAATGAAGAACTCACGGTACCCTGAGCAAGGTCGCGTTCATCAAGATAAGATTCCAAAAATCTAACTTGTTCGGCCAAAGTAGGGTATCTACTTGGGTGTAATTTGGCGGGTTCGTTGCTATGATAGTCAGCAGTCCACTCACAAAAGTGATTAGCGATATCAAATCCACGGGGATTATAACCACAATATTCGAAATCAACCACTACGAGACGTCCTGTTTCATCACGGAAACGCATAATATTACCGTACTGAGTCTGGCGAGGAACATAACAGAGAGAATTGAGCGAGTTAGATAAAGAAAAAAAAAAGGATGATGCTAAAATTGAACTTACATCATTGTGTGTAAAAACAATGGGGCTGCGCAAAGCATCCAGATGCTGTTTGAATAATGGTAGTTCTGAAAAAACTTGGGGCAAGTCAAAGCGCTCGATCATAGATCTATGGTGCTCACTACGTTTTTCCAAGGCAGGTAGGAGAGATTCGACGATGGGAACCCACTTTGCGATATTCTTCCAGACCTCTGGTATATCAGTTCGCTTATTGGGATAGATTTGCGAAATGGCGTGTAGCTCATATAGGCCACGGGCAATTTGGCATGATGTCTGAGGGTCACGAATGTCATCACGTGTAAGCGTTTGACAATCCAAGTATTGTTCAACTCTACCATTGGTGAAGGTGCCCAACAAAAGAGCACCGATTCCATGGCGTGAAAGGATGCTAAGCCAACTGAGTTCTTGCTCTCGGTCGACTAGTTGATCGCATCCAATGCCATATACTCGAAGCAGAACTCGTCGATAAGGATTTTGCGCAGTGACAAAAAATACAGCACTAAAATAGACATTGCATGCAAATTTAAGCAAGACATAAAAAACACATGATAAGGTATCGCCAAGAACTTACTTTGTCATTGCTCCACTGATACGATCCATCACAATGTGATCAACGTCACTCCATTCTGGAACAAGTTTTTTGATGATACTGAGAGCCTTTTCCTGAAGCTGCTCACCTTTTTCGCTCCTATGAAAGAAAATGGGAAAGTTCGGATGGGGGGAGTTTAGAAAAAAAATAAAAAAATTCCAATATGTAAAACTGTGTTGAAAAAAAAAATTGGGGTTCCATTTTAAGAAACTTAATGACGATTAAGTTACTTACAATAAGTCTATTTCATCCTCGGTAGAAGAGACATGATGGAGGTGTCGGGCAATGTCCTTCGCAGGTCGAGCGGCATTGTATCCTTTGTTGTAATTGGAAGCTGCTGAAGTAAAGAGACGGAAAGTTTGTCAGTAAAACAGGTCGGTATGCCGCATTCTTATCTAAAGCTATATTGGAAGTTGACATCTTACCTTGGTTGAATGATGGATTGAATAATGAGTTTGCGATGGTAGGCAATTCGGTCTGCATGGAGTCAGATCTGTCAAGGACTTCCGCTGGCACTGGCATTTGAGTATTAGAACAACGAAGATATGGTGAAGAAAGCCAAGACTGTGCTAGAACAACCTCCACTTTATATAGCCACGATTTCCTGGCAGATGCAATCACATGATGTCGACTGAGTTGTCGGTCGGGGTCTCTGATTGGTTTGGTTTGGGGCAAGAATTGGTGCCTGTTCCCACCTTCGGGTGGTCTGATAATAATGTACGGCCTGTGCATTGGAATAAGCAGCTGGGATATTTTTATTTTTTTTTAATTCGTATCAGACGTACTTTCTACAGCTTATTTACAAGGAAAAACATGATGTGATATTAAATGAATAAGATCGGCTAAAAATACAAAAAATGCAGTTTGTCGTGATGTACATGAAACAAAGATATAATGTGTGATATAACATGTGAGTTATGCCTCTTGTTTTTTCTGATATCTTTCTTCTTGCTTGTATTCATCCAATGCCATAGCATTGTATCGAAACTCTCGTCCATCGCCAGGACTGTTACCTATGGGGACTAAGGGGTTGGTTAGAACCAGGATAAGCATACATGTTTGTTCGTGATTGTAAAGATACTTACTAAACCAAAGCAAGACGTTGGGGCCCATAACGTCTCTCCAGTTGTACCAGACGCCGTTGTTATAGAGATTTTTGCCTGTCAGAGTGAACGTCTCGGGCAATCTGACGGGCTTTTCGGTCTTTTCTACCGCCTTTCCCTTCTTTTCTATCGCTTGGTCCTTCTTTTCTATCGCTTGTTCCTTCTTTTCTACACGGCCTTCTTCCATATCACGCTCACGATTCTCTTCAGCCTTTTCTGCTGGCAATTTTTGAGAATTAGAGCGTTGGAACTTAAAGCGCTGGTCATGTTGGGGACGCGTTAAATCCCAAGCGTGGTATATCTTATTTTCAATTGTAGTTCTTCCCAAAGTAACCAGACCAAGATGAGCACAAGTAAAAGCCCCGACCAAGAAGGAAATGATACCGCTACTGTTAAAGTGAAAGAGACGCCATCAGTAAGGATATCATTTCCACACGCAACATTTAGATGGCTTCTTTTTCTACTTACATGACCATGGCAACAATAGCATAACCATCGAATGTTTGCTAAAAGGAAGTACATTGTATGAGAATGACGGATGCCACGAACGCGAACATATACGTGAAAGGCTCTACCCACCGAACGACCATATTGTGCATAAGCGATTGCTGTGGTAATGAGCATCCACATACCACTGAGTGTGGTATAGCATAAAAACTGGATGAAGAATTTGTAGTTGTTGTATCCTACGCATCCGTTGACCCTATGACACGAAGGAAAAAAATAAACTGTGTTAGCGCTTAACCTAATGCTTTTTCTCGTTACACGGTGGGGTTCAACTCACCATGGACAATGACTATAATAAGAAGGTAGCAACAAGGGTGCACGGAAAAGGGTCAGTATACGACGATCTATCCTCAATGTTTTCGATAAACTAAAGTGCTACTCACTGATCCATCTTCAAGACACATTCGTCACAAATACTGCAGTGGTGGGTGCGATCGGGCTTCCAGCACTGACAAGTCTTGCACCACTTCGTTTGTGGCAAGATGGATTCAAAGTCAATTGGGGGACGCGGAGCTTCTGGGGTCTTTTCCTCCTTCATTGGAATTACTACCGCCGCTGCCTTCTCGTCATTTGGTTCGTTCTCATCTTTGGTGGCTGAAACATTTTCCTCGTCCTGAGCTTCAGGCACGTCTTCATTTTCTGTAGGAGGCTTGATATCTGAATTGGTATCATCTGTATGCTGGTTGTCAAGCTCAGCCACGTTGAGTAAAGCCTGTATGGGGAATGATGTTTCGCGCTCTAGTCTGGCCGACGAGGCAAAATTACTAGAACTCGTGGTGGTGGCCTTTGCCGTTACACCGGGACGAACTCCGCTTGGTAATGACTTTGTCCTTTTTGGTCGCTATTAATTCGGCCCCAGGATAGGTTAAAACTAAGGGATTGTGTGTACATCATCTCCATGAAAATCAAATCATACCTTGTTGGGGCTACCGGGTCGAGTGATGACAATACGAGCGTATGCACATAAGCACATGGAGAGGAAGAAACAAAAGGGTACCAAGTATCCAATAGCTAATGATCGCTGTCCCACGTTGAGTAGTACCACTGTAGCATCAGATCAATGATAAATTAGTGGATAGCCAAAGTGGATAAACAACAAATAGACCCTAATGTGCAAGCTAATTGTTTAGATGGTCATGAGGACAATGAAGATGACTTACGGCAAACTCGAGCAATGTAGCTGTAGGTGGAAATGGCTATGATTCCAAGGACAACAAAAACAGGGAGAAAACCCCAATCACGATGTTGGCCTTGCTTTTTCCCCTTTGGAGGAGGCATAGGAAAGTCGGTAAGTGCAGAGAGAAAGAAAATCAATGGCCACATTCTAGCGTATATGGGAGAATCCGTAGAGCAGCCGCATGCCTGTTGTTGATCTGCAGGGTTGGATGACGGCATAGTAGTAGGGAAACAGGTCTTCAAAGGATGTTGTCCAATGACTTGGACAACTTTGCGGCGGAAAGAGTGAAATTTGCCAGGCATTTGAGCTTATAACGATTATAGCTGAAACAGTGATGTAATTGTAGGTATATTCTCGGCAAATGAGAAGCACGGGATGTCTTCTTCCTAGGATCAAGCTAGATGAGCTTTTGCCTTTATTCCTTCGGTTAGAAAAAGGGGAAATAAGAAAGTATAGAAACGAAAAAAATAATAGACGAAGAAGACGGGCAGGCGGATAGAAAGGTGAAAGCCTATTTTATACCAGACCTTGGCAAATGCATAACAATTATTGTCAGCGAAAATTTAGCTCACGGAGGAGCACACAGAAATTGCTTGCTTGTGCACGTGAGCTCCCAACCATTGGTGCATTTTGATTCATTGCCAAAGTAGGGCAAATTTTCGCAGTCATAGCTCCATCACCAAAATGAAAACAAGCAATCTTGCGCGGTTAGGCTTGGCAAATTTCAAAGCCAAACAAGACGGGTGTCTGTTCCAGGAAGATACTCAAAATATGTGGGCGTAAAAAACATTATTTTGGGAAAAATGTTACTCTCACTCGACGGATCGATTTCAACTGAAATGGCCATATCCTGACAGGCACATGTAAAATTTGGAGCATATTCCGAAACTGTGCGTGCACAGGGATAGAGTTTATGTGAATAGCGTTTTATCTTTTTTATTATGGTCAAGGTATTGCGCGTGACATTCTGACCTGCGCGGGTACGCCGCCTCAGAACACTCGGAAGTGTCCATTCTAATCCTACCAGAGAAGGATTGGTACACTTCCTTTAATGCGCGAATAGTTCTTCAAATCTTTTATACGGGTTCATTACACGTGGACATGAAATATCTCCCATTCATCTTTAGCCAGTATCCCAGGGGTTCAACCAGAAAGCGACGGACAAGATGGCTTGGCGCTGTGGCGGTATATCGGCATAGCCTCGTTCAAGGAACGAAAATTACGTATTAGGTAGGATAAGGGCTTTACGGCCAGTATTTAGCTTTTGCGATCTTTTTTTTATATATATAAGGAGAAATAGTAGTTCCTTTGGCAAGAACGTTCGGCTATACTAGGTTGTTATGTCATTGTTGAAGCAATGGATATTATACGATGCAACCGATTATGATTTTCATCAAGCCGGGAGGCGCAAAATAAAAATAATATATCGCTTCCTTTCTGGCCTTGAATGCACCCGGTGATTACTGACCAAACAATACGAGTATGATTTCTAGAATTTTATATTGTAAGCTCGGCATATACAAAGGAAGTGATGAAAACGTGCGGAGATACATGGTTGCAAACGTAGACAAAACTCTTACACGGCGATGGCATTGACGTTTTTTTTACAGGAACGGGTTTCAGTTGAAGACCTGGGCATAGGTGGTGAGCAATTTCTCCGTTCGCTTGGCTTTGCTTCCTTTGGAATATTTTCTTTCCTGCGGAATCCCGAATTGACTTATAAGCGGTGCCGAAGTGGAGGCAAATAAGGTAGACTTATTCCATTTCACTAGCATACGATGTTTGCCAACCCTTTGTGTGTACGGCACACACACAATAAGAAATCTTCTGTAACGAAGCGACAGGTCTGTCGTATTGTATGGTTTTTATAAGTCAGTATGGTGACTAATTTCTTAAAAGGTCGTTTTCTACTGTTTCTATTTTCATACGACACCACTGTAGCATACCGCTTTTTGTGTACGAAACCAAAGTCAGTCAGTCAATATGAGCACGTTGACACAAAGTGGTAATGATATTGGCGCTATACAGATCACCGGATATCTGTTGAAACGTGAATCCTATGATAGCTTAGAAAGGCTACGATCGGGAACATTACTTTACAGTGATATAACTGTTTGACGGATCCTGATATCATCCACACGTTCAACATCGGTCGATAATGTCCGATGGCTCGAACCACAGGGTGGTCTCAAATTCTTTATCGAGATTATTTTCTGGAACAATTCTTACCACGTCAACACTGAAATATCGACGTCAAAATGTTGGGGTTGGCGTGATAACTTCGCAATTGTATAACAGCATGATGGTGTGGATATCAAATGCAAGTCTGTTGTTCAAATACAGGCCCATGGCAGCGCATGCACCGTTTTGCCGCGACAGCCCGGCCACCTGCAGGGTTTCAAGTGGTGAAATATAGCCAGGCATTTGGACCAAAGTGCCTCAAGGTGCCGAGCGGGCGCTATTCACTGAACAAACAGCATAGGATGTCTGCGGAGCATGAATGGAGGAAAGAAAAAAAATCCATCGGTCTCTTACATCATGCCAAAATTAGTACAACCATGGCTGCGTTCGCGGTGTTTGTTAACGTTCACACTTGAGGGTTTTATTCTTCGGTTTTCCATGATTAAAATGCGTCAATTCTCTCACTCAGTCAAATGTCGACCCCTGAACATGTTAATATAAATGTTATACCGCATTTGACAATATCGCAACGAGTTAGCCACACCTTGGATAGTAAAGCATAACGTGAAATAGTAACCATGTGTCAAGTAAGTCTCTATGCGGGTACCCTTCATTTCATGACAGAAGTGTTGGATTGCCATATTCGAATGGAATCAGGAAACTGGAGTTTTGTGACGTTGCCAAGGTAAGGTTGAGCAAGCAATGACAGCATGGTGATGACGACGGTTCTGGTCGGTCTCGACCACTATTGCGGGAGTTGAATCAATTTCTTGGGGGCACAAGTTGCCAAGAGCGCACCAACCACCAACGGAAACAGAAAACGTTGTAACATCAGGTATGTGAGAAGATTTATACGTTATATTTACATTACATACATCGAATCCATCCATACATTGAATAAAAAAATAGAACATCAATTGGTATATGAGGATGAATTTTGATTATTGGAGGCTTTTTGACTATGCAGTTGGGAGTGGGGGTGAAAATAATATGTGCACGAAGGCTAGAATTGGGGGAAATTGACGCATTTTTTTGGGGGGTTTTCTTTAAAAAACACTGAAAGGAGTGGGGGGTTGAACACACGCACACTCTCACAACAGGAGTGAAGAGAAGGGTATTATTTACAATTTGGTTGTTTTGGTTTTACGGTGTTGGAGGTTTCCATCTATAATGCAAAGACCCTCTTCTTGCTGGATTTGTAGGCCAGGTCAGATGAGCGTTTAGCGTCGATGGAATTCGCTGACATGCCCAGTGAGAAAGGTGGAGGTGAAAGACGGCTGTAGGACATGGTCTTCATGTAAGGTGAAAGGGTTGGTGATGATGTGGTAGATGATGAAGACGCTGCCGTCAGTGTAGGTGAGGTGGAGCTGTGTGGGAAGTCTTGCAACTCTGGATATTGGTAACCAAGCATGGGGTGGTTATTCAAGGCATCCGATCTCAGGCAACCTTCTGAGCAATAGAGAGAGCTCTGTTTAAAGGGGACGAAAGTGAATGGTTAGTTGAACAGGTCGGGTTGTGAAGGTCAGCGGAAAGGATAGAAACGTACCGAGAAGGGACTGATCTGCTTATCACAGAAGGTGCACCAATTCGTATCGCACATTATGAATTTCTTTTGGTTTTTAAAAACTGGTTGTTACAGAGTGAAGAGGGTCCTTCGGCTAGGGCACCATGGTATTTATATCATGGATTGCCTTGTTCCAGATTTTTCACAACCCGAAATGGAGATGACCCGGGTTGAGTCACTGGGCATCGTCAATTTGAGCTCACTATCGCGACATGAGCTCCGATTGGCTAGAATCCATGTCGCAATTGGGATCATCCACAACCACACGTTTTTTGCACCATTTCCTCCCAGCACTGCACGTTCATCTGTCGAGCTTTAAGAACGCACGCACGCAAAACATTCATTTCTCACACTCCCATGAATAGAGTGCATGAGGAGGCCGGGGTGGACCACGGTGTTACTGGATCCATAGATAGCTGCCATCTCCTATCACTGACCGTTTCGGGTGATAACGTGCCCTTCCACTTCCATCTGTTTCCATTTTTTCTTTCCTTCTGCGGGCGGAAGGTTGAGGCGAGCGGGGGGCGGAGGCTGAGGTGTGAGGCCCATCATATTTTAGCACTGCTATGCATAACTTCGACTCATTCCACCGTGCAAAACCAGACCAATTTTTTTTTTTTTTGGGATGATTATTTTATTTTCCACTCCGGAATCATAGACCTCTTTTCTCTGCCGGTGTTATTCTAAAATTATATCACGGTCGACATCGCTATCTATCAAACCCATGATTATCTGACACATTGCAATAAAATATATGGCCTTTACTTTAAAATAAAGTAAGATATGCTTTTTACAAACTGGCAGTGGGCGTGGCATGGCTTGGCTTGGTATGGTGACCTTTTTTGTGCAGACACCGATATCAGCCAAGGTGGGCTCATTTTTTTATACACATTTTAAAAATATAATAATGCTACTAAAACATAAGACGTTGGTTGAAACCCTTTCCACTGGATGCATTATACCCTGCTGGCTGAGCAGGCCTGGCTGAGGTTTTCTTCATCATAGGTTTGCCTTTGAGGTCAAATCCATCCGATCCATTGGTAGAACTTGAAGATACGGTGCTTGTCCGTGATAATGTGTCGACTTCAGTAGGTTTTGGTTTGTTGGCTATTGTATGTCCCATTATTAATATTTAATCAACCCCATGATGATACAACCGAACGGGGTCATTTACCTCTATCAATTTTAGCCTGTCTTTGATTATGGAGCATATCCGCTACCGCTTGAATTTCTCGCACCCATGTTTCTTGTTCCTCTTGGCTATTGGCTGCAAGCAGATGAATGGACACCATTGAGGTACTAGCCACGTTGTTGAGAGACAGTCCATTCGATACTACTGAAACCGCCATCATGCTTTGCTGTTCGATTGTGACTATTTCCAGCGCGTACTTGCGCTCCGTTCGTTCTGGACCTACCATTCTGACTTTAGCGTTAGTCAGTTCGATATGTCCCTTGTACTGAACCGGTCCTCCTTTACTATCTTTAGCTCTTCCCCAGATCAGCATGTCATTGAAAAGGTAAAAATGACGCATTCCGGCCGATGATGAGCCGCTTCCGCTTGACTGAACTTTGTATAATTCTCCGCTATAATGGAGTCTGCGATACAATGTGACGAGGGACGGTGGATTTTGGATCGACGTGTAAACGTCCATAACTCTGGCTGCGCGAACGCTGTCATCGACACTAAAAGAAGAATGACTGACGTTAGTCACTGGTCGGAAACAATACCTACACCGGAGTAAACCAGTTTTAAGAACATACAACATTCCATCCACTTACAGATTTTGGACATCGGCTGCAATCAATTGCATTCGTTGCGCGTATTGAACGATCATGGCGTAGTCAGGGTGTAAATGGTCGGTGTATTTGACCAACAGTTGTGCAATGGAAACATAATGGGGTATACGGGTCAATGGTGCCTGTATGAGATGAAATAAGTTACGACCGAGATGGCCGGATTCGTCTTGGCATGTCTGTGAAAGAGAGTCAGTTTACGTGCAAGCCAGAAAATTTCCATACTCATTACCCCACATCACATAACACGCAGATCACACGAGAAAAGTGGCTTACCTTTGTAAATTTTCGAAATGCTTGCACTTTGTACAACCTCTCATAGGTGACCACTGCGGAAGGAAATGCCTTCATATACGGTGTATACTCCTTTAAAATAGGAAACTATGAAGGAAGGCTCGATTTAGTCAAACATTTCACAACACACTAGCAAGAACTGGTTTTTTCTTTACCATTTGTCGTAGCACATCACTTATCAATTGGGTAGGGCCCCAAATTCGAAATCTGAAAATTGCCAAGCAGTTAGGTTAGTTTCTTGGATAACGTCTCAACAAAAGTTGTCTAGGCCATACCTGTTTTCTAGTTTTGCAAGGTAATCTTGGTGTAATTCTAATAATTGCTCGATATTGTTGAAGAGTAGTCGAAGCTCCTGATCGGTACACACAATTCTACCGCTAAGGAGTCCATGACTGGTCTGCGCGGGAATTTGCTTTCGTAGTGGGTTCAAGTAGGCATCGCGTGCAATCACCAAGTTCATAATGTATTGAGCTTCAGATTGGTACATATCGTAAAGAAGAAGCTCACGTTCCCTATGTCTAGATTCGTTGGCTAATGAAAGCCCAAGAGAGCGTGTCAGCAAAGCGGGACATACAAGAAAGCCTAAAGCTCGGTTTGCATAGTTTTTTCTTTACCGATTTCGTCGGGTTCGCTTGTATCGCCATATTCGTTGTAAAGATCGTCAATGATCGACATGTCTTCTAATAATTCTGCAGTCATACCAGCAGAAGCCTGATTGTTGCTTCCGAAACTGCTCGTATCGAACGAAGACCCGCTGATGATGTGGTGTCCATATGCATTGGCTCTTAAAGAGCCTTCTTTATGATATTCTGATCCAAAACTAGATACCATGAAGAGGAAAAAGTGAAAATGAAAGGGGGGAGGAGAGGGAGAGAAGAAGAAGAGAGAAAATATCTAAGGATAAACAGACTGTTGATGCTTCTTTTTTTTTTTTTTTTCTTCTCGCTTTGGTGATACATGGCGGATGTTACTGTGCAACCACATACCATAAAAGAGATGTGGGGAGAGAGTCCCCCAGCTTTAACTGCCGTGTAACCTTACTCAGCTGATGCTAATATACGGTGTTGGTTCAAAAGGATCGACGAAAGAGGGTAAGTGCCACGGTATTCAGTGGATGCTCAATGTACAGCGATTCCAGATGGATTAGATGACACATCTTCAAAATAATGGGAAACCCAAGAGACAAGCTGTGCTAGCCGGGAATAAAGACAATTTTTAGTTATACCGCTGGGACACAAAGGACCGTTACCGGAAAAGCGGAACATAAAATTGATGGTATCAAAAGGAAAAAAGTAGATTTTTACTTTGGCCGCGCAAGTCTACTAGACGAAAAGGGTACAGAAAAGGACGTGTCAAACATGAGAGATCACGCGTACAAGGAAAAAGTTCAGTACGACGAAAGCCATTGAAACCAGGGTAAACCGAAGCTGCACTTCAGCAAAGACCATGCGCACAGACAAATCAGAAGGGAATACAGAAGCATGATTGACGATGCGTTATCAACCGGCCATCGCTAAGCCGGGAAACCTTTTACCAAAATTTGCCTATAGCTGGGTTGACTTACAAACGTAGCTAAAAAAAATCTTTCTTACATTACACATGAGCGTTTAACAGTTCATACCGTTATTTCCCCTTTCAGAGAAATTTTCGCCCCCGCGGGTGAATTGGTCCTTTTTATTTTACTCTGATAACTCCGCGAACCTCGCGCAACAATCCTAATAACGCCTCGCTAAAGACTTGGCTATGTCTTACGATCGAAGGCTCTGAAAGATGCGACGGTGTGACTGTATCTAAGTTACGGAATGCTGATATAAGTCGGTCTTGGATATCCACCGGCTGTTGTTGGATAATTTGGTTGACGGCTGTAAGATAAGATGACCGGCAACAGTAGATGAGGGGAAACAACGAGGCTGAGGCGGCGTCCAAAAGTCTTGGGTCAAAATCCTTGAACAGTAATAGCTCCAAGTTTAAATGTAAAAATTTCTCAAGGGAAGGCTTGAGAAAATCGATGGGGGCTGGAATGGGGGAGAGGGCGGAAAATTCGTCACTTTTTTGGCCAAAATCCATCCGAATACACATGGTAGCCACATGGTCCCAAAACTTACCTTGTTGCAACTCTTGGGTATATGCCCATAATGCAAGCGGGGCAATCGCTTGAAAAGACAGGATGTTAACATCTGTAATGTCGTGACCCATACCATATTCTAAGCTGGCCATTAGGTTGCCGAACAATCCAGGTGGTATACCAATCAGTTTGTCAGGGAAGAATTCGATAAGATTGGAGATTAGCTTGATGTACTGCTGACAAAGACTGGGGATCTGTTTACAAAGTAATTAATGTTAATTAACCTTCATCATGTTGTCTTACAGCTGACTGAGAACTGACCTTTAGCATCTCCATATTGATATTAGGAATCAACAAGTTGATCCCAAAGAACACTACGTCTGCAACATCGGGGCTTCCTTGAGCGACAGTAGCACCATTTGCCCGGTCTATATACGGCGTGTTAGTAAATATTGCTCTTCCGCGGTTGAACAAACAAAAAAAGTAGACTCAGAACATACTGAATGATTCAAACTCGGATGTCATGATGTTGGACATGATATTCAGAGCAGCGACAATATCTGCATACGGTTGGTCTGCTTCTTCTTCTTGGGTCAAAATTCTTGTGTTGCCACTACTGGATAATCCATACACTTTGAATATTTCAATAATGACATTGTACAACGATTCTTTTCGCTTATCACCCAATGATTCAAAGTCCTAGAATCGGATATTAGAATCGTGTCAGTCTTCAAGCCACCACATTTCACGTATGCAGAAACTGCGACTACTCCACACTTACCGCATATCTGGATATATCCGCAAAGAACTCTAGTATGAGCAACTGTACTTCAGGAACATTCTTGTACAGATTCATCAACTGTAAAAAGCTGTTGAAGAATCGACAACAGAACTCAAAGATAATGGTAGTGTTGAAAATGTCGCATGCTTGCGCAAGGCCGTCAAACATCTAACATTGAATAAGTCATGATCAATCGATTGGTTCATTGAAAACAGCGCTGGTTTCACACTGATGATGGCTTGCTTACCTCGAGTACATTCTGGACGCTGTCGATCACAACCCCATTTTGATAAGCTTGGGTAAAGGTCGGAGCGTGTAAAATGGCGGTAATGCGTTTCTATATGATATATCGTACTGTCAGTACTATAGCCATATCTGCCTCAGTAGAAATAGATAACTGACCTCAACCATGCCAAATATCAAGCTAAGGTACTTGTCGCGAAGCGGAACATCTTGCGAACCACTGGCGATGCCCACGACAGTTTTGATCAAGGGACTAATGTTGCACAATGAATTAGGTGTAAGGGTGCGCTGATCGACAAATCAAGGTTTACACACGATAGCCTTACCTATGGACAACTTCTGGAAGATGCTCCAGGTTTTGTGCAATAAACTCTATGAAGCCAGGGAAATTCTCTGCATTCCGATAAGAGCGCTATTAGAACATGACCGCCACCCTAAGGACTTCCATCACGAAAAGCCTCATACCTGCATGTAGAAATCCGTTCTTGAGATTTCGACTCATACCACATGTATTCAACCATCTAATGATCTATTATTACCAGGAAAAAAAAGTCACCCTCTCTCAGTATCTCCTACTTTCATTGAAACATATTTAGCTTATGCGCCTACCTGGACGAGTACATCTTCGTCTGCATTCCACATGCCAAAATTGGTTTTGATTTGATCAATGAGGAAACTTACAATTCGCTGGCCTTCACCTTCGGAAGGGCCAGGTTTACCAAATTGTCGAGCAATATTTGGGCTAAGAAAAGAAGATAATGATGACAAGATCAACATCTAGGTTATAACGGTACAAACGTTGGCCCCACCTTTGTTACCAACTTACCTAACATATCCATAGTCTTCTTCATCTATGAGAAGATACGACTTACTCCAACGCTCCATGTACCAAATTAGCGTTTCAGCTACTTGCGGACTACAGAATGTAGCTTGAATAGTGGTGGTGCCCCATCCCGACAAGTACTGCAGCATTTCTAAAAATGTGTTGGACAGGTTGACGACTTGATCTTCGGCCAAAGCCTACCCATGCAAAATGGAATGCTTCATTATCAGATATAAATGCTGCAATTGAAGTTGCTCAGAAGCAGTTTTAGCTTACCTGCATGCCTGATAGGTGCATTAATGAATTTGGAATCAGAGGCTTTTCACCCTCGCCCGCATCAGCCAAAATGCTTCCGGATATGAGTAGGATCCAATGGATACGCTCATTAGTGATACCCATCTGACGTTCCATCTCCATGTTTCCAGTATTAAATAGATCTTTGAGTATCGTGAATTGCTCTGTTGCAACATATTGTAGTTGGTGTAAGCTTTGGCACGGATCCAGACGTGCCAAAGTGGCAATACTTATAAGTTGATCGGCATATAGTTCCTATTTTAGAGAAGAGCTACGTGAGTTGGTGTCTATAAGTGACAGCCTCTGGCAACCAAACACGACACTCACTCTATCTTTCATCCCTCCATCAAGTTCTTCATCATCATCCTGTACACTTGAACTTGCCATTTCTATGCGAGTATCAATATAGTTTTGAACTATTGTAAAACTGAACGTCTTGAGGAACTGTGATAATTTTTCTATCTCCTTTCGCTCATTCTCGTTGTTGTTATTTCGACTTGTCTCCTCAGCTTGTTGCAGATTAACAACTGTATATTATATCACAAATTAGTGTGCACCACGGCCTAAGAATCAAAGTACTGGAAACACTTACCAAGTGACACCCAGGTGGCAAGGCATTCATCAAATGCTTCACTAATCCATCCTTGATCCACATCCTCTACCGTACCACGCAAGCATACTGTGGTCAACTTTGCGATATCGTTCAAAAATATGTAGAACTCTCCTTGCTGACTTAACAACAACACTGGCAAATTCTCTATTAAGCGGCGAGCTACTTGAATCACTCCTAAAATTTGAGGCCCCTGTTCTTCGATCGATTGAGCATCTGTGCTAGTGGCCGATATGCTGTACAGCGAGAGGTAAGACGTCTGCATGGATCACAGTAGACACAGTCGATGCCTTACCTGTTTAAGCATTTTTGCAGGCCAAATATCATTGCATTTGCATATTCAACAATAGCTTCATGCTCATGATCGAAAAACTTTTCATTTTGTCCAGAGAGCTGAATGAGACATTGGCGAAGTCGGTGTGAGAGTCTATCGTCATGTTGTACAATGAGGTAAAGCTATACACGAATTAATAAACGGTACAGGTACGCAGCTCCTTATATTTGTTTGACTTACTGTGAAGAATAGCCAAATGATATCACGGTTGCCAACCAGATTTCTCCAAGATCGAGGGAAAACGGTAAACGATGGACGCGCATCAGGTTCATCGCTGTCAAGATCACTATTATCGTTTTTTGAGCCAATTCCAGATGTTCCAGGTAGCGCAGCGTGATCGGAGGTCTCGTCGAACTCCCAATGTAACATCTTTTCCACCAAAGTGACGGTTTCGAACAGTATGTCAGGAGTAGGTGAAGCTATAGCGACATTCTCTCTTCCGTGGCATTGACGATGAAGTGTTTGTAGCGAATG
This sequence comes from Umbelopsis ramanniana AG, assembly GCF_025399195.1. NCBI lineage: Eukaryota > Fungi > Mucoromycota > Umbelopsidomycetes > Umbelopsidales > Umbelopsidaceae > Umbelopsis > Umbelopsis ramanniana. The sequence continues at coordinate 290,123 of NW_026252103.1, read as the reverse complement.
TTGAAAAAGCCGCTGCAACATATGATGCTATGATGCATTTTGTTAGACAGATCAACTTCCTAAAGACGCTTGTCCAGTTACCTATGTTACTACTTACTTCAAACCACACTTTGCACTTGTGATGGAACTCCCAGTTTAGACCTACAGCTCTCGCTTTCATATCTGAAAACTGATCAACATACGCATTGCTCAAAGCGCTGGCCAGCACAGGCTACAAGATGTCAGTTCAGCCAGTTATGTTCGACCGGGAGTGAATGTTCGTATTTGCTTACCGCTTGTTCATTATTCATGTCCCACAATTCTTTAATATTCGTAAACATGTTTTCGCGTTCTGTTTCCGTCCATTCCATGAATCCACGCTTCATGATTGTAGCCACTGCCAAAACCAATTGGTCTCGCACATATTTTGGGAGGCTGATGATGGAGAGGGTAAATCGATTGATCTATATACTCCACAACTACATTGTTGGTCTAAATACTTACTTTGGGCGATGAAGGCAGTAATTCAACATAAAATTTTTCAAGCTGACCAAATCCTGTGTCTGATAAGCCGAAAACTCACGGAGGATGATCTCACATATCGCAGCAGCTGCTTGAAACTGAACCATAGGAGCATCGGTGTTATCTGCGAAATAGACATGAGTTGGATCGTTCTTCATTCTGAAGTGTCCATACATACATTGAGAACGAACCTAGGATGTACTGGCATGCTGGCAAGATTTGAGGAGTTTGTCGAAAGTTAGTTAAAACTTCGTCGGCTGCAGCTCTTGTAGCCGGAACCTGCGCAAAGAGTTGTAAGAATCTGTGTAATTCCAAGGTGCAATCGTCACTGATCTGTCATACCTGTAAATCGGAGCATGCCTCTACAAAGTGTGCATGAACTTGAGCAACATCCATTGTCAACTGTGTTCAAAGCAACAGAGGTTTGCTCGGTGGTCACCAATTGGCGATCATAAAAAAAATTTCGAGCTATATCAAAGCCAGCTCCTGCACGTGTGTTGTCTGGCAAGGTTGTAGCACACAGGACTCCTCCATTTTCGAATTGATTTTTCAGAGCTAAAGAAGAATTTTTGGAGAAGAAGTGTGGAGTACCAGTTCGTCGCAGATATGGGGTGTTTATGCTGAATTTTGCCCTTTCTTGGACCACTACAAGGAATGGTGGAAGATTTCGTACACAGCGACTTTGAGAATCAACTCAGACGGATGCCTCAATTACGAATGATAAAAAGGGAGGGGGCTGGTATAGTAGTAACAACAGCAACAAACACAACAGCAAATGTATAGCAAGGGACACGGAAGGGATGAAATGAGGGGGAGGCGGGATGAAATGTCGCAATGCCAGGAGCTCACAGCGCTTAGATCACCAAAACAATTGCGGAAAAAAGTGCCTGTCTTAAAGCTATGAAAGGGACAATTGGTGCCACTGACGAACAATGATAGTAAGTTGAGCTTCGTTACATCCCATACCAATGGCAACTACGGTAAATAGCTTTATTCACTGTACAAAGTAAAGAGTATAAATAGAAAGTAATTTTATTGTCAATTTGAACATTTTTGCCATCACTCTAGGTCCCCGTAGTTCGAATTCTAATTGTACAATTTCTGGTACTTCTGACGTACTGCTTCCTCTTACATCTCAACTACTCTCACTAGTACTAGTCATCTACTCACACACATCTTTATTATTATGGGGACGAAAGCACCCTCAATTTCCGAAAGTGATGAAAGCAGAAACCGTGTCTCAAATGAGGACGGATTTCTTGTGGCGGGCGAAGACGTCCAAGATTTGACCATGTTGACAACTCCAGACGAAAACGACGTGGCAGTAACCTTGCGAGCTCGACTGTTGAACAAAAAAATGTACACGAGAATTGGTCAATCAGTCCTAGTAGCTGTAAACTCGTTTCGGCGTTTCGATGTTCAAGAACAACACGACTTACTTCAACAGTATATTTTTGAATACAAAAGCCCAATTGATCAAGATCAAAGACTAGAGCCGCATTTATATCAACTGACATCAGATACATACCTAAGGATGCGGAGGATGGCAGAAAATCAAGTGATTCTCTTTAGGTAAAAGTTATTAGTATACTATCATGACACTGCTGGAATCAAACTGCTCAAAATGAAAATATTACAGTGGTGGTCCAGCGAGTGGGAAGTCAACCTGCAGAGATGCTTGTCTAGCCTTTCTCACTGGAGTCAGTGGCCAGAAAAGAATGAAACGGCTCCCAGGAAAGCTCGTAGATGCGCAGGTTGTCCTCGAAGCATTTGGAACGACAATGACACCACATAGCGTAAGAGCGTCACAGTATACATCACTTTTAGATATCTATTTCAACGATCATGGCCACATAGCGGGTGGACATTTGCAATATTTCAATTTCAATCACAACATTGTCACAAACTGCTCCAAAAATCAACAAAATTATAATGTATTTTCTTACTTATTATATGGTTCAACTGGAACGGAAAGAAGACAATGCTACCTACAAACTAGTTCCTCATACAACTACCTTGGAAAAGGCAGTGTTGAACAGCTGGTGAAAGGTCGTGCTGAAGAAAAATGGACGGCTCTTCGTGCGTCACTCTTATCTTTGGGATTTAAGCAAGGCGTGATACTACAAATCATGCAAATTCTGTCCGCCATACTTTTACTTGGAAATCTGATTATCGCCGATGATTCCATGACGAGAGGAAAGGACGGTGTTGGGGTTCGCAATACTGCTGTCTTAACGAACATAGCGAATTTACTAGGGATTGATGAGTCCGACCTTCAAAACATGCTGCGTTATAGGACTAAGTTGATACGGAGCGAACTAACGTCCAGAATCCTGACTTGGAGAGAGGCGATCCGGCAGAGACATTTCCTAGCAGCAACATTATACAAACTACTATTTGAACACATTATCAACCAGATTAACCAAAAATTGACTGCGACCAATTACATGAACTCCATCGCTCTATTGGATATCCCAGCGATGCAAACTTCAGGCGAGGACGAATGCTACAAATTTAGTCTCAATTATTTGAACGAAAGATTATTCGACTTTCGGCAGAAACGAATATTTTGTTTGTTTCAGGATGAATACAAGGAAGAGGGCATTCAACCTCTTGAAGTAAAGTACCACGACAACATTGACCGCTTGGAGCTGTACAATTCCCAAGATGGTATATTCTCCATCTTAAACAATCGTTACGAAAGCAAGAGTATGGTCAGCCAAGTTGAGAAGCACCTGAAGATGCATCAGAAGGTCAACCAAAATATAACCTTCTCATATACTCACGACTTCATTATCCGCCACTACACCGAGAATGTCAGTTATTCAATTGAGAAGTTGTATAGCGAAAATCACGAAATTGATCTGTGCACGGAATTTGCGCCAGTATTTTGTGAAGCGCCGAAGAGGGAGGGCAGCAAAAACTCTCTTTTGGCTCAGCTCTTTTTACCTTACCTCGGTGGTACTAGTCAAGCAAAAGTGAAAACCTGCATTAATGACTTCGGCCAAAAGGCAGCTACAAAAGAGGAGATAACAATTGACGTCAAAGCGACTGGCATACTTGAAGAGGATGCTCCTATACCTGTATGCGAGCGACTCAGACAGCAGGCCGATAGCCTCTTCTTGAAGCTGGAAAATTATACAGCTTGGATTGTCATATGTCTTAGGTCAAACGACGGGAATATAGAAAACTCATGCGATATAAATGTCCTGGAAAATCAACTGCGGGAACATGATGTATGTAATATAGTCAAGAAGGCGAGTTTCCACCATACAGTGACATACGTGGCCGATGATTTTTGTGAGCATTTCCACCAGGCTCTTGATCTGGCCAAGGCAAGCTCGGACATGTCGTTTGTGGAGAAATGCGAAACCTTGGAAGAAGATAGGGAATGGGATGAATCTTACATGCTGATTGGTACAAATAGGGTATGCACCTATCAAGTATTGAAGCTATATGGCTTGTAAAATGGTAATCGTAATCGTTTATATAGGTTTTTTTGTCAGATAGCGCTTGGAGAATACTGGAAAACGACATTCGATGTGAAGAAAAGTCCATTTACCGGCGATTGCGACAAGAAGCTTCAAGTAAGAGCATTTACACCACCATGAAAATCTTATCAGATATCAAGGTTTTAACAACGCCAAACTTCTCGTTATAGGTATCAATGAAGAACAATTAGCTACTATGCGACCACTTTCCGACATGTTCTCCATGTCTGACATCTACAACTCAGAATCCGAAAGAGATGTTTCTTTTTGCGGTTCAGATACGGCAATCCCATCAGGGCCGTCAATCACGAAATGTAAACCAAAAAATAGACAGCTATTTTCCACAAAATCATCTCGATCTCGAAAACTCTGGTTGATCATAACGTGGGCTATCACATGGTGGATTCCTGCACCGCTTCTTGGATGGATCGGTCATATGAAACGACCCGACATTCGCATGGCATGGAGAGAAAAATTCACCCTCTGTTTCTTGATCCTCCTACTCTCAGCTGCCATGGTTTGGTTCATTGCATTCTTTAGTCATATTATATGTCCAGTCAAGCACATATATTCGCAGTATGAGCTTCAATCCAAGACAAGCAGTGCAGACGGCATAGTGAGCATTCGTGGAGAGGTTTTCGACCTTGGTAAATTCGCTCCTCGACATTGGGCCTCCGAAATCATCCCCAATATGGCACTCATACAATATGCCGGACAGGATGTTAGCCATTTATTTCCCGTTCAAGTATCGGCACTATGCGAAGGTGCTCAAAACCCAGTACCACTGGCTATGAATTTGGACAACTACGTGGGTCTCACAGACCCCAATGCAAAATATCATGATTTTCGCTACTTTACCGATGATTATCGTCCGGACTGGTACTATGAAAAAATGACTTATCTGCGAAAGAACTATCGATTAGGATACATGGGCTATGATGTTTCTGATGTCCGTTATCAGGCCAACAATCCGCGTCAATTTGGGGGCATCACCAGTACGCGCAAATGGGCCATACTTAATGGAGACGTTTACGATCTTACCTTCTACTTTATGGGTGGTAGATCACTTAAAGTGCCCAGAAACCAGACCATACCGAGTGACGTTGATGTCAATTTCATTGACACCACAATTGCGCAGTTATTCAAAGTTCTTGCCGGCACTGATATTACTGACCTATTTAACCAACTGCCCATGGATCATGATTTACGTGAACGCCAACTGACTTGTTTAAGAAATCTATTTTTGGTCGGCAAAGTCGATGCTAGAAACTCCCCACAATGCGTTTTCTCAGAATATCTTCTGCTAATCATATCTGGCTTCTTATGCAGTGTGATATTGTTCAAATTTGTGGCAGCCTTGCAAGTGACCCAGAGCTCTGGTGACATAGAGTACAGCAACTTTATCGTATGCCAAGTACCTTGTTATACAGAAGGGGAGGAATCCATTCGAAAGACACTCAACTCTATTGCAACCTTAAAATATGACGATAAACGCAAACTTCTCTTCATAATCACCGATGGAATGATAGTTGGCAGTGGCAACGAAAAGTCGACACCACGCATTGTGTTGGATATTCTTGGTGCAGAAGAGTCCATCGATCGTGACGCTCTCTACTACAGCGCGGTCGGTGAAGGCAACAAGCAGCATAATATGGCAAAAGTCTATTCAGGATTATACGAATACTCAGGTCATGCGGTACCCTATATTGTAGTAGTGAAGGTTGGAAATCAAGGTGAACGACAAAAGCCTGGCAATCGAGGAAAAAGAGACTCGCAAATGGTCCTTATGCAATTTCTCAACAAGGTCCACTATCAGTCAGATATGAACCCTTTGGAATACGAAATCTATCATCAGATACAAAATGTCATAGGCGTCAATCCTTTTTTCTACGAGTATGTCATGATGGTGGACGCTGACACTGAGGTAATGCCAGACTCACTGAACAGCCTTGTTTCATCCTTTATCAACGATGATAAGGTCATTGGTATGTGCGGAGAGACGATGCTGAGTAACGAAAAAGATACATGGGTTACGATGATTCAAGTTTACGAGTACTACATCTCGCATTTCTTGTCCAAGGCTTTCGAATCCTTGTTCGGGACAGTTACATGTTTACCTGGATGCTTCTGTATGTACCGCATCCGATCTGTGGGTAAAAATCAAGCATTACTAGTATCGAATATCGTCATGCTAGAGTATGGCGATATTAAAGTTGACACGCTCCATAAAAAGAATCTTCTGCATCTCGGTGAAGACCGGTACCTTACCACACTGATTCTCAAGCATTTTCCGACCTACAAGACAAAATTCAATCCCAATGCTGCCTGCCTAACCAGTGCCCCGGACTCTTGGTCTGTGTTGGTTTCACAGCGTCGACGATGGATTAACTCTACCATTCACAATCTTGGCGAGCTCATTTTTTTGCCTCAGATGTGTGGTTTTTGCTGTTTTTCCATGCGGTTCGTGGTTATACTGGATCTACTCAGTACATTGGTGATGCCAGCGGTGGTTTGCTACTTGGGATATCTCATTTACGAAATAAGCACTCATTCATCGCAAGTTCCTCTCATGTCCTTAATTACTCTGGCTAGTGTATATGGCTTGCAAGCGTTTATATTTATTGTACGGCGAAAGGTAAGAAATCAGTTTCCGAACGGGTGTGAACCAAGGCGTGTACGGTAATTTGAAACTCGTCAGCTCACCAGTTTTCTTTTAATGAATGGTGATAGTGGGAGCACGTCGCCTGGTTGATTATATACATCTTGGCCATTCCTATATTCAGCTTTTTCATACCCATCTATGCGTTTTGGCACTTTGATGACTTTTCATGGGGCAATACTCGAATGGTGCTTGACGCTGACGGAGACCGAAATGATAACCAAGTCGAGGACTTTGAGTTTGATCCTAGCGCAATTCAGAAGAGGCGATGGCAAGAGTACGAAGACACAGATTGGGAGAAGCCAAGCCAGCCAGACCAGATTCAAACGGATAATAAGGAGATAGCTTTACACTCCCCTCGCTCTGCAAAAGAACCTGGTTCATCTTTCCTGTCGTCACCGCCTAGTCAACATGTGGATGTGCGTGACACTCCCGGTAACGAAGAGTACACAACGACCGAAAACTTTCCAAGTGACCAGAAAATTATGTTTGCGTTGTACGACATTTTGGAAACTGCGGATTTGATGAAAGTGACCAGGCATCAAGGTTAGTTTGAACAGGGTCTTTGCAACTGGCCATTTTGACTTGTTAGCTTGCTTATTATGCCCCTTTTTTTTGTTTGCTCACCCACTCATCCCCGCTCGTACCTATAACAGTGCGACAAGAGCTTTCCACAGTGTTTGCAAGAGATATGACTGCTAAACGGGTTTTCATAAATGAAGCCATAGAGCAGATTTTGCAAGCTCGGGCTACAAGCGAGCAAAAACCTTAACCAGGGATGTGACACCAACGTTTTTTGGTAAAAGTGACGGCAGAAGGAAGACAAATCATAATAAAATTAAAAAAGACGATATCGAAAGTGCATTGCTCGTAAAATCCATCCGGAGGTTCGAATAGAGAGGCTTTGCAATATTTTATATTCTCGCTTGCGGAGATAACGACTATGCAACTTATGCCTTTCATCCGCTACAGATCCTTGACGCCCGCACTACCATCACCCCAACTTAGATGAGTACCCAGGTTCACGGCACATGACTTCCCACAACTTATCTAGTAGTATGAATTCAGTAGATTCAAGGGAACAACCAGTAAAATGAAATAAAAACTTTTTTCCGACCTATTCCACGCAGGCGGTCAAAGCAGCGCTGTTGGAGGGAATATCGCTGGCTCCTTCTGCTTTGGGCATGTGAGATCTTCGCTATCCCTTCAGCGTGGTTTTTATTGACCCCACACTTGTTTGATTCGGGGTCGGTGTGAGATATATTTTTTTTTTTTTGGGTTCGTGTGTGATCAGTTACAGGACTTTTTACAAGGTGGCTTTTGCTTGTGTGGCACTAAATGAAGATACCGACGATAAAATATTACAAAGAATGAAATGAAAAAAGTCGGTGTAATCAATAACTCTGTTCAGGTGGATTTATGAAGCGGCGATCCATAGTGCCGGCGCACAAAACGGAGAGGGGGTTGAGCTGGGGATCTTCTTGGTGTTGATGGACATCGTCTTTTCATTTAAAAAACCAATGTCTTTTGCTTTAAAGAATGCTGATGACGCGAACTACTATAATGGACTTGATGTCATCGATAGCCAAAAAGCTATTGATGACTCGTTCACCAGGGATCAAAAATAGGCATGGCAAGAAAATGTATACAAGGATATGCGGTAGTTTAAACAAGGGGAACTGAACGGGGGAGGGATTCACACGGCGCCACCCTCGCAAGTCGCTTCTCCTCTTATCATCTTTGTCGGCTTGATCCCCAATAGACGTAGCGCATGTGTATTGTGTGTGCGCGGGGGGTAAACTGTTGTGTACTTTTTGCGAGCCATCATCATCCAGCGAGAAAAAAAAAAAAAAAAAAAGACTTTAGAACTTTCCTACAAGCTTGGCCCATCCTATTTTCCCTAAAACGCTACCTACTGTCTAATCGCTTTCTTTCTCTTTTTTCTCTCCTCCCTTCTCTCTCTCTCTCCTATCTTCTCTCTATCCAATTGCCCATCATTCAGTCATCGAACTATCCAAATACATACTCTCACCCGCAGACTTTTGTGGGCATGAGTCAGCTGAACCAACCGACACAGATCGGACAGAACGTTTCGCCTCAAGGAGGACGAAGAATGACGATAGATGAACGAATACAGAAACACGAAGACCTTGGACTGGATGAAGATGACAGTGACGACGGAGACTCAAAACCCGAAAAGCGTACGGGACGTCGCAAGATCAAGATTGAGTTCATTGAAGACAAATCAAGGAGACACATTACATTCTCGAAACGAAAAGCTGGTATTATGAAGAAGGTGATGACATGAAGCCCCCTCGTGCAAGACTCGGTGCAATAGCACTTTTGTAACTAACGACTGGAGTTTTGCAGGCATATGAACTGTCCACTCTGACAGGAACTCAGGTGCTGCTTTTGGTAGTATCCGAAACAGGACTTGTCTATACGTTTACAACGCCAAAACTGCAGCCACTAGTAACTAAACCTGAAGGAAAGAACTTGATTCAGTCGTGCTTAAATGCTCCAGACGTCCCTTCCGCTTCTGCAGAACCCCCTTCACCAGTGAGTCCTTCATTTTGATAGTGTGTTTTCACGCGTGCTCCACTCTTTGATACTGACCGCTCCACTTCCCGTTTACAGCAACCAAGATCGTCTGCTTCTCAAGCCGCACCACCATCGGCATCTTATAGTGAAACGACCGCGCAAGTGGATAATTCAGGTGACGGTTTGTACAGAGATGACCGTAAGGTAAGATGTTGGAGAGAGCATCCTCTGGAGACAGGGGTGTGAAGAGTGGCATAGCTTAGCAATGGCGTGTGTTCCATGCCAAAGGTGGCAGATCCCATTTCCTACTGTTACTAAATTAAACTCTTTTCCCAGATACATAACCCGAATAATGCCGCTTATCAAATGAACATGTCGTATGGCCAATATCCTCCCATGCCGCCAAACTACATGACAACACCACAGTATACGCAGTATCAACAGTCTCAACCAAATGATAGTCAAATGTATCCACCAAGTCAGAGTCAGCAACAACAGTACAACATTGGCCCAAGCCAATATTGGAATTCACAAGGCGCCCCAGGCAAAGGCAGTGAAAAGAAATAGGGCTGAACACGCGTTTTTATTCTCATTATCCCCTCTCTGCCCCTGCCAGACTGTTACATATTTTTTCTGGCCGCAAGTATTTTAGCCCCACCTTATCTATATCACTCTCACACGTTTACCTTGACCTACTGTCGTTTTCTATCAAGAAGCAGCCTCCGGTCAGTCATACTCATTTTTGGTTATTTCGTATCTCTATGCTTCGTCAAGCCCAGCTGTATACATTTTTTGTCATCCATATTATGAGATACTGGATGGAAGACAAGTAACGTTTCCCTTTTGCCGCCTACCCCTACCTTCTATAGCAACACCACACTTATTTTTAATGGTTTTTTTTCTTCTTTATGATCTTCTTCTAATGTCTTCTCACAATTGTTCATGTCCTGTTTCTTTTGGTGGATAGAAGGTCGATCCAGGCCGCTCAGCATGGAGCATTATTTTCATTTGTATACCTTCTTCTTCTTTTTTTTTTCTTGTGAAAGATCCAAAATTATAAATGTGACGCTTTCTTTGATGTCTTAGTGGGCCAGCCATTGTTTTATCGAAAATGGCAGCATGCAGGGTCTCCGCTAGACATTTCCTTTATGGTGATGCCTTTCGAACTACGCAAACTGAAGTCTAATTGCCCATTTTAGGATTGAGTAACCTGGGTTTAACAGTTTTCATTGACACGGTGTATAATATTCTATATGTCGATGATAGTAATTTAAGTAATGATGCTATGTAGATGAGGCTACCTATTGAAGCTTCTTCTTGCCGACTCTAACGCCGCCTTCATCGGCAAACTCCACGCCTACTTCACTGACAATCACCTTGTCATCGCGAGGTTTGATCTCCTGCAGCTGGACGCCCGCCTTTTCTGCTCTCGTCTTTTGAACTTCTTTCAACTTCTTACCCAGTCCAGCGGCAAACAGGCCTTCAATGACAAAGACGGCTACATGAACGTAAAAGTAAACTGATTTCCATACACGAAGAGATCCATTCAGTTCTAGAACCAGAAAAGGTCCAGCAATCATGTTAATGGAGGACTGCGAGGCAATGTATCCATAAAGATCGTAGATGCGCTTTGTTGGAAGAGGATGTTTCAAGTCGGGTGTAAAGAAGAAGGGTCGCACTAGACGACGCAACTTCTTGGCTACATTCTGCACCAATGATCCTGATACGAACGTTACTAAAAGTTATAGGTTGAACCATGATTAGCTTTTTTCGTCTTTAGGTGTGCAGAAAAGAGTGGCATCACTTACAGTAGTATCCAGGATGGAACCCATGCCATAGAGCAGATGTGGCAAAGGTAGCGACCGTCGCACCAAATCCTGGTTTACCCTTAGAAACTCTCAAATACACTAAAACACGAAAAAAAAAAAGTCAATACGAAAAGAAAAAGGGTAAGATTGACAATACATCTGATCATCCTACCATAGTTTTTCAACCACACATTGGTACGCATATTCCAAGATTCCAACAACACCTTGATACTTTCACCCGTCTCATAGGTGAAAGGACGAATGTTACTGACTCTGTTCCACCGAGCCTTGCCATCCTTATCATATCCATTGAATCCAAGACCACAAAGTACACATGCGCCTTCTGCCAAAAGCCAAACGGCATAGTACTTTACACGGGAAGAGAAACCTGCGGCTTGAATGAACAAGAACCGCTTCCAGAACGGCATTTCCAAGTACCAAGGTTTTAAACATTCGAAATAAGAGAAATGAGGTGCAACTGTGGCCAAGATCAATATGAAAAACAACCCCTGAGCAAAAAGTTTCAAGGTAGCTTTGGTGGCCGAGGGGCGAACAATCTTTCCATTGGCATCTCGGAAGACTTCCATAGTCACAAATCGCTTATAATCCATATACTCGTTGGCCGGACCAGCAATAAAGCCACCAAAGAACAATACCCATCCATAGTACTCAATAAGGCTCGGGAACTCTCGGACCATCATTGTCTTGTTGTAGTCAGTCAATTTCTGAGAACATTTGAACAGATTTAGGGTGAATGTTTTCCAGGGGCTGTCGGAGGTAGATCTCGCTGAGCAAAAAAAAATAAAAAATACTGACCTCGGAAGGTTGGGTAGCGTCAAACACGTTGAACGCAAAAGAAGTCAGTTTTATGACCAATACCATTTGAGGACCCGTATGATCAAACTGATCGTCGCCAAGGTGACCTTGTCGTTGGCGCTGGATGTGACTATGTTTTGCAGAAAGGTTAGTATCTAAAACCATAATGCCCCCCAGTCAAGACCTCAGTTACGTAACACGTGCTATCGCCTAATGTACCCCAAATGATGGTGGTATGATGTCTCCTACCTTATAGACATATGAATCATGAGCAAAACAAAGTTAACCCATGGCATACGCTTATCCTTGTAATATTTCGTAACAACCAACGTGATGATAGAGCTGATGATGATATGTGCAAAACCTTCATATATTCGGTGAAACCAGAGCATCGTAACGCATGTCAAAACAATGGAATACAAGTGCTTGATATTTGGATTATTGGGCAGCCGGTTATACAAGTAGGCATACGGGTAAGTCATGAAGATGGAGAAGACAATCTTAAGATGGTCTGGTGGCATCTCCATCACCTTTCCAGCCTGGTCAAAGTATGGATCGAGAAACATGGCTTGTGAGCGACCTCAACCTCTTCAAAAATGGAAGGAGACTTTGGTAAAAGAGCTACAGAAGAAAAAGGGTTTGGAAGCATTGTTCAGTGGCTCTTGCCGGGCTTTGAATTTCCAAAATCTGAGCAGTGGTAGAAAAGACAGTCCCCAAAAAAAGCCCCAAAAATTTTTCTTCTGGCCCTCGTTATAAAAAAGCTTCGCTGTTGACATTGTTTAACCCATTTTTTAACCGTTCAGCAACTAATTTTTCCAAGGTAAGAGCTCATCTCGACAGTGACGCTAGGCAAGACACATTTCATGTAGTGAGAAGAAGTGGTGATGAGATGCATTTAGAGTCAAGCACTGACTTCGTGCCTCTTTAAAAATGGAAGAGAGACGACTGATGCGAACGCAACTATTCTGAGTCTCTTCGAATCTACCATGAACATGTCCTTGTCCTTGCGTCCAATGACTTGTTATTTGTGTTGAAAGATCAATCGTACTAATACGATTATTTCTTTTCCAGTAGGTGAACTTTTAGCTTTAGAGTGAAAACAATTAGGATGTATACACCCATCTTCATTTGTTTTAACTTTGTAGCATTAGCTATCATTTCATGTCAAATTTATGCAATAAAAATCGATTATATACGAAATCTTCTAGTTTTCTACCATCTGTCCAATGTTGTCTTTCTCTGCTCGCCTCACAATCATTTCAGCAATGGCAACGTCTTGAGCACTAACACCGACACTTTTGAATATAGTAACATCATCTTCCGTTTCTCTGACCTGCTTGATGAGCTCGGGGTGCTTGACCAAGGCGCCAACTTCCACCCAATCTGTGTCAGGGTTGCGCTGGCCTTCGTTGACAGCTCTAACGTGCTCTCCAGCTTCTATCTTACAAGCGTCTCGAGAGTCTACGACAATTTTGCGCGGAAGACCAACGGTTGTTTGATCGATTTCCTCCATGTCAAGCGTATACGAGCCGACACTGTTGATGTGAGTTCCCGGCTGGACCCAGTGGCCGTCGAAAATGGGTACATAGCTATTGGTGCATGTGCATATGATGTGTGCGTTTCGAACAGCTTCCTCCAGAGTTGTATCTTGGCCGACCAAACCGGTGAAGGTGATGCATGGATGCTTCTCACGCAACAAGATAAGAACGGGCTCCAGACGTTCCTTGGATCGATTCCACACATGAACGTGGCGGATGGATGGCCGTACAGCTACGAGTAAGTCAACATGTGCAATAGCTTGTGCTCCCGCTCCAAACACCACCAAATTAGATGCATTGGGGGATGCGAGAAGCTTAGTGGCCAGTGCAGAGCCTTCATGTTATATAGAAATGTCAGTAAGTCATTTCAATCATCTTCATAAAGCTCTTTCCCGACTTGCCTGCCGCTGTGCGGATAGCCGTCAACGCTGCGGCATTCACCACTGCACGAAGGTTGCCGGTTTCTTCGTCCAAGACCAAAATATTTGAAGGCAATCCTCCTTTGCCGTTCTTGGGAACACTCACCACCTTCATCGCGGTACCCATACCGTCTACACGCGATGGCATATAGAGCACAGTGTGGTTTGGAGTCTGAATGGTAACTCTATGTGGCGATTGCACCTTTTCCGGTGAAAAGCTGTAGGCAGAAAAGATCTCAGCCATAAGGTTGATGATCTCAAGCTCTGACGAAACATTGGGATTGCTTGATCGCTGCAAAAGGAGATCAACTTGATCTTTGGACAAAACTCTTAGTGATGGCATGGGTGAGAAAAATAGGACGGATAGTATAATTTGACGTGAATAGGGCCGGGGGGTATAAAATTATATTTGCATGATCCGAAGAAATGATAGACTATGGACAGCATGGGAGTGACTGAGTCCCTCGTTTGATCGCCATTCATTTACGCTTTTCATTAGTCACTTCAGTCACTTCCATTCAGTCCACGCAAATATACCTTTTGATGTTGATATTTCGTTCAATTTTCTTTCCACCTATCATCAAAAGCATTAAGAACTCGAAATGTTCTTTTTGCAATATTACTTACAAAGCGTCTTGCATTCGGTCTATGGTATTGTCTCATTGCTTCACTTGTTTAATAATCTTGTAGCATGATATATAGTTTGCTTTGTCAGTTCCATTTCAGACAACCTATACGTGTTTAATTTTTTTTTTTAATTATTCTGTAATTTGATCTGGAAGAACAGAAAGAACGTTGACGTCATGACCGTGCTTTTGACAATCCCGGAAAAGGAAATGTCCTGAGGATACCCGACACAATGAATCGTTGGGTGGTCATGATTTTATCTTAGCTAGCTTTCGGTAAAAAACCTTTTTTTTTTTTTCAAAAATATACCTATTTCTTTATTTCATTTTTGTTACAACATGAATTTCCTACAGCATCAAGATATAAAGATTTAACACAAGGGAATAGAAACAGTCAGTCGTGGCTCATGGGTTAACTACTATAAAGTAATTACGATCTTCTTTGCTGATACGCCCTTCAACAAAGTATCGAATCCGAGCTGAATACTCTCGAGACCATGACCAACGATTTCAGCCTCTGGGGCAGCAATGAACTTTCCAGATTCCAAACCCTTTTCGAGGAAGGTATGGAATACAGCTTTACCAACGCCATCGTTTTTCAGATTAGAGCCGAATACAAATTTGCTAGTTACACCTAATTCTTCTGGAATAGGGGTCGTTACAGATGGGGCCATAACGTCGGCAACGAATTTTGCTCCTTTAGTCTTGCTCAGGATAGTGGCACAAGGATGGAGAGAGTTCATTCCAATGGCCATAGCACCAGCGAGTTCCTTGTCCTTCAAAACGTCGATCATTTTCTGAACCACATTTTCATCATTGTAGTCGAAGGCTTGGCTGGCACCGAGACTCTTCACGTAATTGAAATTTTTAGGTGAAGCAGTTGTGAACACTTCGTAACCTGCAGCGACAGCCAATTGAATGGCATTGCTTCCAACGCTTGTGGAGCCTCCCCATATGACAAGAGCCTTTCCAGTGGATGGTTGAGCAGGCTCTGTTGGAAGTTGCAAGCCAAGATATTCCTCGACGAAAAGACCAGTGGCAGCAGTAGCCAAACACAATGGAAGTACAGATGCCTGCGCGTAACTTAAGGATTCCGGGATTTTGGTGGCCAAGTCAGCAAGGACAACCGTGTAGTTTTGGAAAGCTCCTTCCACAGGGGTGTTGCGTTCTGGTATGGTGCCCAAACCCGCGCCAGTGACTCTGTCACCAATCTTGAAGCGCGATGCTGTTTCACTACCAACTTCGACAACCTCACCAGCCAAATCAACACCAATAACCGTAGGGTACTTGATCCAGTCAAAGACTACATCACCTCTGGTTTGAATAAAAGCATCCACAGGGTTGATGGCTACGGCGTGGTTCTTGACAACGATCTCATTGGCACCTGGAGGAGTATAAGGGGCAGGCTTGACAGTCAAGGGTTTGGCCAATTTTTCTTCTAGCCATGCAGCGTTATTTGAAGGAGACATCTTTTCTTTAGTGTTGTGGATAATGGATGAAAACTCACCATATAGCTTATATATACCTGCATAGCACGGATAAATTCGACCGTCTTCATACCTGTACATGCAGTCCCGTGACTTCTCGGCGGCCGCCTAAAAGTTCGGAACCATTTGCGTCAGCCCTGGAACTTCAATGCCGTAAGCCGGGTTTTGGAAAGTGGACAAAGTTAGAAAGTGTACTCTCTACTATATCCTTGACGTGACAGGTATTGGCACTAATGACATCCAACCTACGCTCCTTTGAGAGCAATGCAATGTCCATCCAACTGTGAATTCCAAACACCTGTACCGCGCGTGATCTAGAGTCTGGTGATTCTCGGATGCTGACCAACCAATAAAATTACAGGACGTTTTTAAACTTTTATCTGAGAGGCGAGGGCGGTATCTTCAAGCCGGGTTCTTGCAATGGCATCTATAACTGATCTCGTTGTGTCCACTGTGTTCTATCTGACGGAGCTGACCCTCCCCATCCCTCTTCCCTACATCAGCTCCATTTCGCTTTTGTCTTTCTTGCACGCTGTTCAAGTCTCCCAAGCTTATAGAAATATCCTCAAGGAGAACCATGTCCGTATTGGTTGGTTCCAGGGTTTGTTCGCTATCATAATGATGGCTGCTGGTGGTGGTTCTACCGTCTGTCTCTTGAGAGGTGAACCAGTTGGTATCTTGCGCAACGATGCTTTTTGGGCGGTTTATGGGTAAGCCCAGGCGAGCGATTGATTCACGGGTGAAACAAAATTCAGGAACATGAAAAGCCGATCAGAACTAATACGTTGCTTTTGCGCTATTTTACTAGTGGAGTCTACTTCCTGACATTCTCCAACGAGTACTTTTTCTCCCTCCTTAACGCTATTCCTCAAGCCCTTCTGCAGCCCATTCTTATCGTTGCAGATGGTGTTTTGCGTGGTGTTGCGGTTGCTAAAATCGGTGTTGATGGTGTTAGACTGGGTGACATTGGACCCGGCAAGTATGTAGCCATGCTCTTGTGCGGTACCCTTTGCGGTGGAGGAGGTGGTATTTGGGCAGGTAAGCAAGCGAGATGTTGATTGTTAGGTGATCTAGGTTTCTAGATATTCAACTATTTATTCCGTTGTAGATGCATTCCGTCTTACTCAACACACATGGTCCTTCTCCACTCCTCGTGTCTTGCTCGCTCCTGGCGTTGATCTCAAGGCATCATTCGTTGTTGCTCTTTTCTACATGTTGAGTACATCTGAGGAGCTTTTCCCACAAGGCATGGAACATCACGTTCTCAAACCCATTGAAGCCCAGGCTTGGAGTGCTGTCCTCATGACCTGTGCTCTAATGTATCGTATGATCAACAACCAACTACAGAGCAGAAACACTGTGGAAGTTAGCGAGAAGACTGCTGAGAAGGAGAAGAATCAATGAGCATAGTGGTGGCGAATACATAGACATTTTTTTTGTAGTCATTTTTAATGCTTTATTTCTTCAGTGGGCATGATATGGCCATTCCATTTGGAAATGCCTGTCGCCGTCCACTTTGTTTTTTTGCGCATGTCATGATTTTTTTTTTTTTTTTTGGGAATAAACTTGCTAGCAAGTCGTGAACCGCGTTTGGCGGGACTGTAAGGTATTGCATGTTTTTAGGATACTCGGATTGCTTATGTTGCATTACGTGAGGAACTTTATGTAGCCGCGGAATAATTTGATTAGAATAAACCAAGGTAGCGGCACTATGGAGGAATTACACTCATGAATTTTCCGTCGTGAGAAGCAGATGTCGGTCATACAGCATGTATCCATTTGATTTATATTTTTCTACGTGACGGGGATGTCGATCCCAAGCACTGGGCAGCATACGCCCGCTAAATATTCACATTGAGATCGGCCTGTACCGAGGCGTGAAATCGCTAAGCATAGAATGTTGTCTGTTAAATTCACTAGGGATTATACACAAAAGGTATTTAATCCGAATTTGTGTGAACCGGCGCTTCCCTATACTTCTGCATATCCCCCGTATATCAATGAATATAGCATTTGGATCTACTCGTATTTAGCTACATGCACTTTGTACAACGCGGACAATTACGATGCATTCCTTTTCCGGGGTAAATCTACGGTGGAGTGAAATAATACATTCTCTCATAGGCAAGTCATCCTAGCTATAAGGCGAAAAGAAGGTTGTGTGTATATTACGACCTCGAAATGTTATGCAAGCAATATCCCGAAGGTGCAGGTACATGACAAAGGTTCGTTCATCACTAGCGGGTGAGCTAAACAGATAAATAGTCTGGGAATGTTTGGCCGGCTTCAGACATCACAACTCAATTTACCTTCATTCACAAGGTACCCTATCTCGTAATAGAATGAAGGTATGTCCCTATATGCTTCTGAGACAATGAGAACGCTCAATTGATTATGTCCACAGTACTCTACTTTAGCTCTCGGCCTCGTATCTTCCTTCGGCTTAGCATGGATCAACACAGTCCAAGCTAACATTTCATTGACCATTCGACAAGACATAGCTGGCAATGTCAGTTTTCCCACATTGTACGGATACATGTATGAGGACATCAATCATTCTGGCGATGGAGGTATGTGAAATTCTTATATAGACTCTACATCGTATTTTTTCTACGTAAGCAAACCCATTCATCCAATCTCTACACCAGGCATCTACGCTGAAATGATCAGGAATAGAGCTTTTCAAATGAATGACACCGGTGGCGCTCCTGATTTGGCACACTACTCATCTGTCAATGGTGGCGGTTCTTCATCCACTATCAAGCTCGACAGTGCGGTGCCTCTCAATGATGTGCTTACTCATACCTTACGGCTGGATATTACCCAGGTTAAACAAGGTGGTAGAGCAGGATTCTCCAACGAAGGCTGGGAAGGCATAAGGATCCAGCCTGGCGAAAAATACATGGCCTCATTCTTTGCAAAATCTAGTAAATACACTGGCCCATTGACAGTTTCCATTGAATCATCTTCTGGTACTGTGCTTGCAAAGGCGACCGTACCATCTATCGGCTCAAGCTTCAAGAAATATACTATCGAGCTAGCTCCATCTGTGAAAACTACCACGACTGATAATGTCTTTGTCATCAGTACCTCCTCCACCAATGCTTCAGGCTCCATCTGGTTTGATGTCATCTCACTTTTCCCTCCTACATTCAAAAACAGGGCAAACGGCTTACGCACCGATCTCGGACAGATTCTGGCAGACACCAAGCCTTCATTCTTCCGTTTCCCTGGAGGAAACAATATTGAGGGTGTTAACGCTCAATCAAGATGGAAGTGGAATGAAACCATAGGTCCTATTGAAACTCGCCCTGGTCGCCTTGGAGGTAAGAAACTGATATTTGCTTCAAAAAGATCATCTTCTATTTTCATGTTACTGAAAATAGTATCGAAGATTGGGGATACATGAACACAGATGGCCAAGGGCTTCTAGAATACTTGGAAATGTGCGAAGATCTTAACATGGAACCTGTTCTGGCTGTCTGGGCGGGTTATTCCTTAGATCAGAAGAGCATTGCAGAAGCTGACCTTGGTCCTTATGTGCAAGATACGCTCAATGAACTGGAGTATGTCATGGGCTCTACCAAAACAAAGTATGGCGCACTTCGTGCAAGCCATGGCCACGCAGAACCTTTTGACCTCAAATACGTTGAAGTCGGTAACGAGGACTTCTTCAGTACCACTTATGATTATCGGTACAAAGCCTGGTATACTGCTATCAAGAAAGCTTATCCTAAACTTCAAATCATCGCCACTGGTGGTGAAACTTCTTCGTGAGTATGAAAAAGAGGACAACGGCTTTTTCAAGCTCTGTTATGTGCTAATGAACATCCTATCTTTTCCATCTAATTATGAAGGCCCATGGAGACTTTAGATGACCATTACTATCTGAGTGGGCCAGATATGGTTGCTGATTACAACAAGTACGACAACCACCCAAGAAACGGCACCACCATCATGGTTGGTGAATATGCTACCAACATTAATGGATGCTGTGGCACATCACCAGCCAACGTGCAAGCTGCCGTAGCCGATGCTGTGTTTGCTTCTGGATTAGAGCGTAATTCCGACCTTGTTCAATTTGCCGCTTATGCCCCAACTTTCACTCGCGACGGCCAAGCTCAGTGGAACCCAGGTAATTTTTAGCCACTATAGACGAAAAAAATACAAGCTACTGTACCGATATGAATTAACATGCTACTCTTATAGATCTCATTGGATTCAATACTGAGCAGGTATGGGGAACTCCGTCTTATTACGTGCAGCAAATGTGGTCTGCCAATCGTGCCGATATGATTCTTCAAGTCGATGCTGCTAATGGCAACCTTGGTCCTTTGTACTGGGTGGCAGGTTCCAAAAATTCAACAAAGCAAGTGTTCCTGAAGGTGGCCAATTACGGCAGCTCGTCTCAAACCGCCTCCATCAACCTCAAAGGTAGTCGTGTACACAGCCAAGGTGTATCGATTGTGTTAAGCGGTGGCGTCAATGACACCAATAGCGCTGCCTCACCCAAAAATGTGGTGCCCAAAACATCCACTTTCAATATCGCTGGCGGAAATACCTTCAATTTCACTTTCCCTGCCTGGTCCGCCAGTGTTTTGTTGTTGCATAACATGTAGTTACTCTCGATGATTTCCTCACACTATTTAGCGAGATTAAATAAAAAAAAAGAAAAAAAAAAGTATACTCCAGTATATTTGCCTAAGCAATTGCTAACTGCTATACTGATTTTACCCAATAACCAAGGCATACCAATTAATAAACAATAGAGAGACGCTTAAAACTCTCAAGTACACACACTGCTCATGTTCAACAACGGAAAAAAAAAAAAGGAGAGCTATCATTTGCTTCACCTGGGCTTTGCTGTAGAAATTGGGTTCATTGATTTTATACAAGTACATCATGATAATGGTTTGGGCTCTACTTTGTTTCCTCCTTAGCCTTGTCCTCTTCCTTCTTGTCTTCCGACTTCTTCTCTCCTTCTTTCGTTTCTTCCTTTTGCTCTTCTCCGTTCGTAAGACTCTCGCTCTTGAGGTTTTCAATCTTGTTGTTTATGAGATTGTGAAGTGCAATGACAGCTCGGATCAAACTTGAGAGGTAGATGACGAGAAGTTGGTCATTGGTCTTTACGCTAAATGATCTGACCATTTCCTGAGTTTGAAGATTGGGCAGCAAATTAAATATGTCTTGCAAGTTGTAAATAATTTGATGGTTGACTGGAAGCTGGCCTGCAACGACTTTTTGAAGGTAGTCCCTTATATCTTCGAGCCGCGTTTGCAAACCCTTGACTGAATTCAATTGATCTGTGACTCGCGTTGACAGAGTACCGACGGCATTATCTTTGATGTCTCTAAGCAAATGTTCTACACCAATTTCTTCTGCTTCCTCCGCCTCAATTTCTGATGGGACATGCAAGAATGTCTTTTGTGTTGCTGTACCGTCGTCTTTGATTTCCTCAATGGCAAAGTAAGCATCGGTGGGAATACTGATGTCCTTGGGCTTGACATCGACAATGACAAGGACAGGGTTGGGTGTATAGCGTTTGAAGAGTTCATTAATCTCGAGGTCAGAGGCACGTAACTTTGGGCCACTGTGGTACCATCCGATCATTTTTTCCTTTGCTAATAGTGAAGAAAGTCGTTTAACACATACAATGAGCTTGTATTCAAATATCACAATTTCAATTTCACTCACCATTAACCTTCTTGAACATGTCGTTCATAGCTTCAACATAGTTGTGGTCCAAGTACCACACGCTAGGATCCTTGTCATCTTCTTCAAATGGGACTGTAACGAAGGAATCATACATGAGTGACGTTAAATTCTCCAAATACATAAACTTGGTTCGATCGCCATACCTGCAAAACTGTTGGCTACGTTGACTGATTTGCCCTTGCTTTGACCTAGAAGAACACCTACAACGCGCTTCTTGGAGTCTTTTGCTGCACGATTATAGTGATCGGTGACAGATAAAAGAACCAGAGGGTGTACAGTGACAGTCGTGGTGGGTGCAATGGACGTGGTAGCAGGCATCGTTTGCTAGCAAGTTGTGATAAAAGGTGGTGTTTCGAAAGAGACCCGTAGGTAGCAGGTACGTTACGTGGGCTGGTACGCTTTGCTTGAGAGTGATGTAACCACAAAATGCAATAGTTGAATTGATTGCTTGAAATACCTAAAAATTGCAATGACCGCTCTGCCCTTTTTTGTTCCCTTGCCCCCAGCTGTGGAACCACTCCTCGTCGTCTGTGGGTCTTGTACACATGTCTAACTACAATTACGATTATATCATCAAGGTATATACCACGCCATAAGGTCGACTGCATTGCGCAACTTTCATAGCTAACAGTACCTTGTATTTCTGCCGTTGTAGTATGTCATTATCGGAGATACTGGTAAGTTTCAAGCCAGATCTTGGTGTGATGGTTACCAAAGGTTTATATTAACGATGTGAATTGCCATGTGCACGTTTTGGGGAAAAAGGTGTAGGAAAGGTACTTCTATTTTACTTTTCGAGCTAGATGCACTGCGGCTACTGCCATGTGTTGTAATTCGATCGCACTCAGCCTCGAGAAATATCGCCTAGGTCGACGTTCTTGTCTTTCATATACTTACCGATGCATTCTAGTCATGTCTTTTGCTGCAGTTCACCGACAAGCGATTTCAACCTGCACACGACTTAACCATTGGGTATGTATTGTCAACTGAATGAGGGCGGCCTGTAGCGAGCCATATGCTTTTTTGTTTCATTTCATTAAGGTTTTGTTAACATGTGGATATCTTTTTATTAGTGTTGAATTTGGAACTCGTTTTGTCACTGTCGATGGAAAACAAATCAAATTACAGATTTGGGATACCGTAAGCTGTGTTTTGGTAATACCTCACTGCGTCGAGTAGGCAGGCGTACTAATCTTGTATCGATGGTTGTTCAGGCGGGCCAAGAGTCGTTTCGTAGTATAACAAGGAGTTACTATAGAGGTGCTGCTGGTGCTTTGTTGGGTACGTTGTTAATGACTTCATGGTCAATTTCTGTGTGACATCAACACATGCTAATGTCGATTCCAGTTTTTGATATCACTAGGTAATGCTTTACAACCGGAAGGCCCCTTACGGCTAGTAAACTTAAAGCCAAAGCTGCTTCACTCACATCTAACACCTCACTCCTTTTCTTAGACGAGAAACGTTCGATCATCTTGTAACGTGGCTGGAAGGTAAGGCGGTACATCCGTGGGGGAAAGTTAATGCACAGCCTCAAGACGCTGAATATTTGAGATTGACCTAGATGTTCGTAAACATGCCAATCCCAATACATCCATCATGGTTTTGGGCAACAAGAGCGACTTGGAAAGCAAGAGACAAGTTACACGTGAGGAAGCCGAGCGATTTGCTGGAGAGAATGATCTTTTTTACTTGGAAACTTCAGCAAAGGCTGCGAATAATGTGGAAGAGGCCTTTGTAAAGACCACTGAAGACATCTATAACAAGATCAAGACTGGAGTGTTCGACGTTTCAAATCAGGTGAGTTCTAAATCTATGCCCCCCTCTTCTGTGGCTCAAACTGAACCCGTTCCTCCATCGATTAGTCCAACGGTGTTAAGCTCGGCCCACTTCAGGGAGGCTCATCATTACCTGCAACCGGATCTGCTGGTGGCGGTGGTGGTTGTTGCTAAAGTTTGACCCTCTTCTTCATACTGCAAGCACAGCCGATGTACAACTAACAACAAGAATGAAACAGAATGATACTTAATTATTGACTTGTTTTTGTTGCTTATAATTTCTGTCTGTAGACATCGTTTTATTTCTATCCCATTGTAATTCCACAGTAATACTACGTTTCTCTTAACTCTGTCGTTCTATATCTTTACCATGTTGATATTGTTTCTTTTTTCTTTTATTTTTAATTTTTAGAAAAAAATACTATGCAACAGAAAAAAAAATCCAAAAAAAAAAGCAAATGAAATGAAAAAAAGCAAGTACGGCAACCACATCTTTCTGGGGATGTGGTAAGTTATTAACATGAAGATGTATTTGTTATCTCTTTCATGGCGATATCCAATACATCGGAATCAAACGCAGGCTTTCCATCGGAAAGTACTGTGCCGTTGACCATGATACACTGGATTCCCATTTCTTCTATAGATGGTACGTCTACGTGGATCTCACTGTTGCTGAGGTAAATGAGATGCGTCATGTATCGAGAAGGAGGGCTAGCGGAGAAAAGGTGATTTGGAAATGGAGGATAGCCTGGAGGAGTATTGGGTAGACTGACGGGAGGGTAATATTCCTGGGAAACTGGCAGCGAATCCGTAATACTGGTAGGCGATGGAGGTCGTTCCGTGTTAAGACACTCGTAAAACTTTCTTCTAGCATCAATTAGCTGGCTTTCATTTAGTGCGCTCGTGATGGCACGAATGAAGTCAATGGCGTTGTACCCTTCTGTCTCACGATCGTTACTGCCGTTGAGGATTAGAATTTTTTGGTTTAGACTGGACGACTGAGATATGGCGGCGCCGACTCCGCGCAAAATGAGGCACGGGATGATAGAAGTGTACAGAGAGCCAATAGAGTATACCAAGGTGGACTTGGATTTGATAGCGTCAAAGAATTTGGCATTGGCGATGGGGTATATTTCTTGACCGAATTCATTCATATAGTAAATACGTCGTATCCGAGAGTTCAGTTGCTGACAAGCCTGTTTGGAGAAAACAAGATTTCCATTATAGTAGTCCTCGATTGGTGGGTTATCAAAAAGGGCGGCTTCTGGTGAAAACAAGTCGATTGGATTGCCGATGCGTTTACGAGCGGAACAGCCGGTGGATGGAGGATGAGATATTTCGCATTGACCCTGTAAGGTATCACCATTTTCTAGAACTGCACTGATGGTAGCTGTTTGATTGGTGTTAATGACCGGTATGACCCTCATGCTCTCCTTAATGCCAGTGATGGCCGAGAATAGAAAAATAGCGGCTTCTAATGAACCAAAGAACAGTCTAGCCCCGGTGAGGAAGAAATTGCCAATACTTCCATTGCGAAAGTTGAATCGTTTGTTGGCTCTCTTGAGGAGTTCATAGTCAAACATGGTGAGAAAGCCTCGTATCGTCTCTCTTTTCTCCACGGTAATAGGAGTCCATAATCTGCAAGTTAAAAAAAACAAACGAGTTTGGCGGCATGTTATAAATATAGAATATAGGGCGAGCTTTAGGTATGCCAATTTGATTATATTTTTTTTTTTTTTACCTGTGATGCCCTTCAACAATAGTGGCCCATTCCTCCTTGATGATGTACTCGTCGCCTTCAGAAGGCAATCGATAGCTCAGGAGATCTCGAATAGCAGTGTGTTCGGCAGCGTCACCATGATGCACATCCATCAGTCTGATGAGGCGGGATCGTAGATCACCAATTGAAGGCCCGCCTAAAACCCTCAATAATTCGCTCTGCAAACGATTGATAAGTACCTCAGTCACGATACAGGGCAAAGCAAAATTGAGAAACATACGGTTGAGCCTCCATTGTCGCTGATACCAAGCACAAAAGATACATTTCGACCGAATACATCACAAATGTGATTGCAAGCGGATCCGCCTGAAATGACTAGAAACGTTGAACACGAAGAGTTCATGTGGAGTTGTAAAAAATAGGTTCAATTATAAGTTCATTTCCTTTGTTTGATGAACAAAGTAAAGGTGAGTCCGGTAATGAAAGAGGGAAAGAGTAAGAATGAAAAGAATGGCCGGCGTGATAGCACATGAAAAAATAGCCGTGCCCTCATAATTTTGTCCGTAGAGATAAGAATATGGATATCGTTATCGTGTCCAATCATAATGCACGTTTGATAATCAAGTTTTGGAAGTAGTCAAGTCAAAATTTCCATCCCCCCAACCCAGCCTTTGACGTAGGTTTAGCGGTTTCTCACCACTCGATGTCTTACTTTTGACGCTGTAAATCAACACAAACATGTTAGTTTGGCTATTAGCTATTTTACCTATCAAAGGACTTGTTTATCCATCAAGCTGGATCGATTACACTGCAGGCGGACTGTCAGCTAAGCCGACGCACCCCAAAAAGGTAGCTGGCCGCAAAGCAAGCCGCCAGAAATATTTCAAATTGATGTGCCCGAGCCCTATTTTGTGATGTGGATCAAAAAAAAAAAACTTCTTCAGCAGCAGGTACAAAACACCCCACATACTGTCTATTTACAGATGCTTGTTTCGATTCCAAAAAGACATGACTCCAAAAAAACGTCCCAGTATTCACCACCACATCCGGTTATCGTGACGAAGTTTTGCATTTTTGTATTTGTACAGGAATGAAATGATCAAAGCATGCAAATATGGTACAAGGGTAAGGTAGTAGAGGGGAAGGGAAGGGAAGAAATCAGGGCTAAAAACTGACCCTTTAAATACAGGCTGCTCCGTTGGAAAAAGAGTGAGGGGTTAGTCTACCGAGTCTATATTGGATTGTTCTAAAGAGTATTGCCAGGTTTGCTTTGCTTTCTTCTGCATCATATCTTCAACAAGTTCTAAATGTCGTTGTAAGCCGTGACCAGTAAGCGGAATGTCATTGTCGCGAGCGTACATGATCCAACGATGAGCATCGTCCCAACGTCGCTTTTTCACAGTCGTATCAATGAGATACCACATTGTGCGTTGGTCGGCTCGGACTCCCATATCTTCAAATACTTTGAACATGGATTCCGCAGATCTAATGTCTCCGTACATCTTGGCGAGGCCTCTGACCCAAATGTTCAAAGTCGATGTTGTGAATGGGACTTTTTGTCGCCTTCCTTGTCGCAAAAGTGTGTAGACTTCTCGAGGAATCGTATTATGGTTCTTCATCCGATAATGAATGAAATAGCCATTCATCATAGTATTGTACAAAATAGTCATAGACACAGTCTGCTTTTGGCTTGTATCGGAAGATTGGTGTTCGACAATGGTATTAAATAGAGATCGAGCTTGTGAGATGTCTGAAAAGTCGGTTGTAAGAAGCCCTTGAAGAAGGATACTATGGACCACCGTATTCGGTTGGATGCCAAGGTGAACCATGTCTTTGACCATGGAGTTTGCCGTGTTGATATCAGGAACGCCGTCAGGATTGCGCAAAACATAGCCGTTGATCACGGTGGCAAATGATATGACGTCCGGTTGGGGGTAGCTGTCTTGGCCATGAATCATCTTATCCAACATGTTGCGAGCTTCCTTAATATCGCCTGACATGGTGATTGCATGAAGGTGTAAGTTGCAAGTGCATATGGACAATGGTCGAGGAAGCTGGTGGGAATATTGTTGAATCAACTGCGTGGCGATGCCAATGCGATTATGTCGAAGTAGAAACGTAAGATAGCTGTTGTAAACCGCGTCGTCGTCGATGTTGTCTTTAAATGCTGGGTGTGTCACCATACGCTCGGCAATCGATGCAATAGACGTACTATCAGGATTGCTTGCCAACGCGTAGGCAAGAATACCAGACGTAAACCGGTTGATGGCCTTCGGCGTCGAGTTTTCCAACGCAATATCCAACCAGCGCTCTGCCTCGACCCAGTTTTGCTTTGATAGATGATATTTTAAAAAGCTGTTGCAAAGAGCGGGAGTAGTTGATGTAGCGTCTCGATTCAACTGTTGGTACAATGCATTGGCAGTGGTAGGGTCGTCCTGAACGAAAAGTTCATGTTGAATCAAAATATTGTAGGTGACGTTGGTAGGGGAGATATTGTGTTGCTGCATGCTATCTAAAACCGCTCGAGCTCCATTCGCGTTGACTGTTTTTAAGTATTGAGACAGAACAACATTACACAAACGTTGCCGTTGCTTCAATACATGGACAGTATCGTGAATATCCTGAACCATTTGATTGAGGTCGAATCCATCTTGCCATACTAAACGACGGACCAGGTGCGATTGAACCATTTCTTCCAGTTCAACGTGGGTATACTTGCTAGACAAAAACACATCCCTTGCCGTCTGAAAGTCCAGCTTGTTGATATAATGCTGCGTAGCTTTCCAAATGGGTGATCGTTTACCATGGATGCTATCAGGATGAACAGATTGTAAAACAGATATTATATCGGTGACAGGAAGTTTGGAGGCATGGTCATAGATGGTTTTGGATATTTTGAACGGTGCTGTAATGTGCTTGGCAGCATTGTCCAGCAGTGCTTGGATAGCCTCTTGATAGTGACCCTGGTCAATGAGCTGTCGCAAATGTTGGCCGAGTAAAACTTGGTCTTGTTGGCTATTCGAAGCTACAGCATTGTTTTCGGTAGTGTGTAAATTATTGACTGACTTTCGGTCCAATAGTAATTGGTCTTGAAAAAGAGTGTTTAAATCGGTGGTAGCAGAAGATTCTTGCTGAATGGATGTTCGAGCATTCGCTGACGACTTTTCATTCAGTTTGACTGATGATGTTGAAGTAGAATCTCGATCAACAGTAGCAATATTGGTTATACTCCGGTGTAATGGAAGTGTGCGGCGTGGCCAATCAGCTGGGTGAAGCAGCCATTTAGGTGCATGTGGATGGTACAAGGGCTTATTATTAGGGCATCGCAAAGCCAACAGTGCTATGGAAGACCCATTTCTGAATCTCCTTGGTATCATGTGTTGCAGTATATTTGCATGCTACGCAAATGAAGGCTGCTAAGAAGAGGGCTAGAAAACGTGCTCTGCCGGTAAGGTGTGAAATCCGTAATGTAAAAGCAAAGGTGATTTAGCTTTTGTCGAAAATGTCGCTGACAGTCCTCTCACGTACAAAGAAAAAAGGTGCCCTGGTAAGCTGGACCAGCTGAGTGGCTTGTTTTTGGGGGGAATGTGACAATGAAAATTAAAGTCCTCTTGTTTTTTTATTTTTTGCTTCCAACAATCTTGAGCGTACCGTTAGGCAGCCATTCACCAATATCACCAGTCATGAACCATTTATCACCATCAAGTACTTCGCTGGTAGTGTTGGAGTCACCCCAGTATCCACTAAATACATTATTGCCACGTACGCAGATTTCACCTCGAGGATTGGGTGTGTCTGTAGCCAGATAGCCTTCGGGTAAATCGATCAATTTGACTTCATTACAAGGTGTCGGTGAACCTCGGCTGGCAGGATTGGCTGCATAGTCAAAGAACATAGACGCAGTAATGGTTCCCGATGCTTCAGTTCGGCTGTAGGTTGGAACGGCTTGAGCGCCGAGTACGACGCGAACAAAAGTTGGTAGATCTCCTAAGTCGCCATCTTTAAATTGGGAATATGACTGTCAGCACCAGTTTTGGATGCACTTGAATTGAAATTGGCGTCACTTACTGTTGTCAAATAGAACCAATCGAAGAGATCCGCCGAATGTCTTTTGTCTAATATCGCGGAAAACAAGCATATCATATCTGTTATCAACCACCAGACGTCCTTCGTTGAGAAGAGTACGTTTCTTTGCTTCATAGCCTCTCTTGTACAAGAAGCTGTTGCCATAATGGCTCTCGATGCGATCTTTGATCTGGGTAAAAGCCAGTGATCCGCTGCCAGAAAGTTAGGCATCGTTCATGAGTAATGTTAACAATCTCTTTCCACTCACCTGGCGATTATGGTTGGCATGGCTTGCTGTGCACATGTTTGGAGTCTGGTTATATCAACGACCTCTTCGTCCTCAGCAATTTCACATCCATATGCAATGGAACCTCCAACATAGCTGAGCATGCCAGTGAGTACCCGACTCAAGACATTTCCTATTAAATAAAGGAGGGAGACAAGAAAGGAAAACATTGGCGGTTAGTCAGACGCTCATAGATGTGTCTAGCTGCTGGGAACCTACCAAGAGGGTAGCTGTATATCAGGCGATCGGCTGCCGTCACTTTTTGATTAGGAGGCATAATTGCGATGTAAGAAGCTGAAGCAAAAAATAAGGTTGAGTCATTTGATATTGGCGATCTTGGGTAGCAGGTCACCGACTATTCCACAGCTTACCGATATTGGCGAGAATATTCTAATATATAAAGGGTTAATAAATGCGCATGCGCCTTCCAATACAGAATTTAGATATACGATTCTCACCTTATGCTTCAATACAACACCAGCTTTCTATAGTGTTGATTTTTTTGAGAAATCAAAAACCACATTAGTTGACCCTTATACAACTATATACCTCGTCCATTTTTACTGACCTTTCCAGATGCTTTGGTGAAGTATATGCTACAAATGTCCTCGGGTTCTGTGTAGGAATGTAAATTAGCCAAACACTAATCGGAATCCACGCAAGCTTACAAAGAACTGAACAATAGAATCCCCCCCCCCGCCTTCTGCCGTACCTGGAACAACGGGACTGGTAGGATGAGCAGCACCGATGGCTTCAACATTCTTAAATTCCTCCAACTTGATATTCTTTTCGTTGGCAGAAGCCAACTCAGCATGGCTTGGAGTTCCATCAACAATGACATATTTAACCGAGGTGCCTTCAGCGACTGAAAGTAAAATAGGCAGAGTTTCCTTATCGACAACGACAGTCGTCAAAGAGGTTGTACTCAAAATATGAGATATGAAAGTGGTGCGTGCGCTAGCAGCGATAGGGATGGTGACATAAGAATGAGAATTGGCAGCTGTATGGCGTAGAAGTAATGGATATAATTATGAGTCAAAGTCATACACGTGGAAACAATTTGGTGCAGTTTACAAACCTTGCTCGGCAATAAAGGTTTCTGATTTTCGCGAAAAAGACGTTAGCGGTGGTAATAAAATCACAAAACCACCAGGGAGTGTCACATACCAGACGATGACTTTGCGAAAACACCCACGAAAGAAGATGCATCGTTTGTCTTTGGTGTCAAGCTAGCAAAAGTGGCCAAACCGCATCGAAAGTTGTCAACTCTTCTCTTGACTTCATCTACAAACATACTAACCATCAGCCACCAGTTTAAACGCAATTGAAATTACCCTTTAAAGCTAACATACCATACGTTTGCTAATACGAGAAAGAAAAAAAAAATAGGGGATTTCAGTTGCCTAGAACAAATAACTCAGGTCGGCAAACGGACACCTACCCAGACAACAGCGGAACCATTAAAATTGCCAAGAAATTTAGCATTGAGATTAGATTTGGCGCCACCTAGTTCAAAGAGATCGTGCAATGTGCGAATATTGCGATCCATAGTTAACATCAAAGGCGAACCATTAGGATGCATTCGAGATCTGTAAATGGCGGTCTCTCCCACATGTCGCAGGCGAGAGGGGTCGGCTTGAGCGTTGAGCAAAAGTGGATGGACATCAGGACCTTTGGCGTTACGAATGGACAAGAGCGCAACAGTACTGATAGATCCTAACAGAAGGAAGCTCAGGGTGTCAAGGTCAAGGCTCATTTTTGAAGAATAGAGGAATGGCACTATTGCCCGCCCAGCTATCGCTCTTTACAAGGTCGGCGGACTGTCACGCGCAAAAGGCACGCTGCCCTGGCAGTGTTTCCCCCCCCCCCCCAAAAAAAAATACAAAAAAAATTGGAGGCTACAAAATTGGTGTAGCCACTGGATGGCTACCTTTGCTAGCAGGTGGAAGGAATCCGGCCGAACTGCATGATAGTCATAGACCTGAGTTACCGCCACGTTCTCCTGACCGTCACGACGCGTTATGCGGCCGACGGGGGGCGGGGGATCGACAGGCCAATAAGGAAGATAAATGTATCGGCTACCTTCATGCGAAGGTTGTCCATATTTTTTTTTTTGTTGTTGTTTTTCGTCGGGTATTTCGGCATGGCAAATGCAGACTGAGGCGGTGTTGCCGTTGCCAGAATGAGACATAGCACTCCATATTGATCTTTGATGTTAGCGTCATATCACTTTGTAGCGAGGCATATCAACAATTGAGTGGATACAGACTAACGAGAGCTGCAAAGAAGTCCGGTCATGAATAAGGGACAAAAATTCAGTAGCGGCTTGTCTTCACGATTTTTACTGCTGCGCCTCAGGGGTGTCTGCACTTCAAGGTGTTTGCGTTACGAAACGAACAAAGTCTATTTGGTCGACAAGGAGGCGGTTTTGGGCTGGCTGGGCCCGTTCGCTTTAACTCTCGCTCGGCCTGTCTCAGCGATCTTTTACTTTTTTTTTTTTTTTCTTTTTATAATCCTGTATCCAACTATCGCACCCCTCTTTTCTTTCTCTACTTGTTTGTGTCTTATACCCCAGCCTGTTGCTGAAAGTACTTTGTGAGCGGCTGGCCCCACTTCGATCAAACGTGAACATTCGTCACCAACAACAAACGTCGCAGCCAAATTATGCGACAAACAGCATCCCTTGATAATTTAGGACTCTCGCGAATCAACGTTATTGAAACTATCTTCATTACTCCCAAGCGGAGGTTCAGTCGGCGCTCGAGAAATTCCACTCCACCAAGCGAAACTTCAAGCCGACGGTTCACCATCTCGTTCAACCCCTTTTTAAGTCACAGCAGTCATCACGCTGAGCGTGATCAAGAGAAAATTGACGCTAAGAAACGTCGCACCATGGAACCGGAGGCATCCGATAGCCTATACAGTGATCTCCAAATGACGCAAGTTATATCCGTCATGCAAAAGACGAAACAGGCTGTATTTCATAAATTTTTTTCCACAACACCAAGTGAAGCACGACGTCAGAAACGAGCCATCGCGCAATGGAAGAACCTTACCAAGGAACTCATGTTCTGTGATATAATGAATACTGAATCCAGTGATACCCTAACAGAAGAAACGTATCGTCTTCCCGCCAAAAGCTCTCTGATACGCCAGTTCATACTCAATGAGTTGATCTCAACCGAAGAATCCTACTTGAGCCACCTCCACCGTGTAACAACGGCTTTGCTGACTTTACCTTGCGCCATCCAGCCCATTTTTGGCGATTTTCCGAGGCTTGTCCTGCTGTCCAGATCTCTCATCCAGGGCTTTAAAAATACTTCCAGTGTCGCCGATGTGTTCCGTCAACACGAAGATGACTTTGAGATATACATATTGTATGCTTGTAACTTTGAAAAAAATCGCAAGCGTATCACCCGGACTGAGGTTCAATGTCCCTCGTTTAGCGATATGATACAGCAATTGGCTTCAACGTCCGATCGCCTCGGTCTGGCCGACTACATGATCATCCCAATTCAGCGGATCGCTCGCTATTGCCTCTTGCTGAAAGGTGAGTTAACCGAAGTCGCCTGTACTGTTTATCCCCTTCCTAGATTTTAACTCCCGGCCTTTTTTCCCGGTTAGAACTCAAGAAATATACACATCCTTTGGATACAGAGTATTCTAAAATTGAAGTCATGTTAAAAAGCCTGACCGGCTTAGCTCTCGCTATGAACGATGTACAAAAGAAGCTACGCCGATGACAGAGTAGTTCTTCATAATATAGCTTTTGCACCATATACCATATCTGTACTCATCCTTTTTTTTTTCCCGCATATTTGCTTTGCTTTGCTTTGATCACTCACACTTTCACTTCTTCAAACCTGATCGTGCACGCTGCTAACCCACACACACACACAAATAAGACAATATAATAAATAGATTGGAAATACACTATTTCTTGGCTGATTTTTCCTTATACATAATATTGAGTGAGTGTTTTTTTTTGGGGGGAATGTTGGGTGGCACCATTGTTTGCATTCTCCAATGGAGAGAGCATGTCAAGGGGAGCTGGCTGATTTACATAACAGAGTGTGGATGAGGGTGTATTTATAAGAGTGTATGAAGCAAAAAGAACGAAAGGATATTGTTTTTTTGGTTTTCTGTAAAGGTGGGGTGGGGACAGTGAACGAACGAACGAATAAAATGAAAAAATAACAAGGTAATTACAAAATTACGACTGGGGAAGGTGGTTTTTTTTTGTGTGCGTGGATCTTCGATGGAGAGAAACACCCAGAGGTACCCTAGTAGAACATTTGTTGAAGTAAAATGTCATTGGCATAACCGTCACTTAAGCTTGTATCCATTGTTCCATCTATAAAAGTGTCTATGTCGTTGGCAATGTCTTTTGCCATGGGGTTGGTCAAGAAGCTTTGTTCTAACAGGGCTTCATCCATATAGCTCATGCCGAATGCTGACATTCCATTGAGCGCGTCTTCCGTCATGTCGAAGGCCAAGGTGGACGGACTGTTGCCAGTGGTGCTGCTAGAAGATTCTTCGAGCGATAAGAAATCTATAGGGTCTTCTTCCAATTTGACCATCATGGGGTCATCCACCGAAGCTGAGCTGGGGGCATCGAACGAGAAGAGATCCGATGCATCAAAGCAGTCTCCGAAATCCAGGGTATCCGTAGAGCTACTGGAGGAAGACATTTGATCTACGGGATGGATCGTTCCACTCTCTGATAATTGAGCATAGTGCTTGTTCTGAGCAGCCAAAGCGGCTACCGTCAGCGGAGTAGGCGAGGGCAGTTGTGATACTCTAGCCACCGGGGCAACGCGTGAAGAAGCCTTTCTAGGGCACAAATGACCGCAGAACTTGGTACGATATATATCTAAAGCTCTTTGGAGGAGGTTCTTCTTGCCAGCTAACTGTCTTGAATTGAGCCACGCCAATTTCCAACCCAGTTCGTTACACTCATTTTCTTGTTGCCATTTTGCGTGGCTACCAGGCAGGGTTGAATTATGGCCGATCAATGCCCTTGGGTACACGGAATTCTGTGTCTTGAAGCTGTCTTCAATCTCTGTCATATCTACAGATTCGATATTGATACGGATTCTACATCGCGAACTCGTGGCTGGATCATCAATGGTAAATGTCTTGGGATGCCTTTCAGTGATGGTCGAGTTGGCGGTGGTGGTAGCGGCTGCTGTTTGTATACGTGGTATTTTTTCTGGGCTGCCCATGTCGGGTGATGTTGTAGGCTCATAAGGTAGCACTGCCTTATCGTCGTCATCTTCGTCCCTGCTCTTGCGCTTTCGCAGTGTCCCGTTATTGAGTTTAGCCTGTCGTGCGACCCGGCGTGATCGCATACTTGGGCATCGATTTCGGTAAGAGTCAACTGCACGTTGAATTAAGCCACGTTTGCCAGCAATTTCTTCAACGTTCAACCAAGCCAACTTCCATCCTAATTGGTTGCATTCGTTCTCATAAGCCCATCGATTACCATGGTATTCTTCGCGCGCTATATTTGCTCTTGGATACACCTGGATAGATTGATAAAAAAAAAAAGTTGAGTTATAAATTTATCACGAAAAAATTTTGGGCTCCACGATGAGATGATTATCCATATCTAGGTTGTTGAAATTGGGCGTTCTGAAATTTGTTTTTGGGAGGAGGTGTGGTATTTTCCCTTTTTCTGTTGTCAGTAGAACGTAACTAGGCGGTAACCTTCGCTGGGGGAGTGAGCGTTGAATATAATAAAAAAAAAAATTGCAAATCATCGTGGTGTCTCAGATTCTTGCGCGGTAGTGGCCCGTGGCTTGTTTCTTCTCTTGATTTCGATTTCACAGTGCAATTGCGGTTTTTATGGGCGTGCAAAGAGAAAACCCCGCCGGCTCTTTCGGCAAAACGAATAGAAATTATCGACTACTTACACAATTGGCACTTTTAAAGTCTTCATCCATATCAACAATATTTACAGAGTCCAAGTCGGTTCGACAGGTGTATCGCTTTAAAGTGCGGTTGTTAGAGTAAACAAAGCTAACCCACTCAACCCCATTCCTGATTTCCACAGTGGGTTCCAGTGAAGCAGCTGAGTTATTGGGTTGATCGAAATCGTCGTTGCCAGATTTAGGCGTGGGTTTCTTGAAACATTTTTTGGCGACGGTATTCGTGAGGCATGTTTTAGGCGGCACTTCAGAAGATGAAGTAGTCGTGTTCGTGTTGCTATGGTTGGGGTTGGCCCCGCGGTGTTGCATAGTAGATAGCGCTACGATAGGTGAAATAGGCCCCTTGACGGCAGCAGTGGCAACCACAGCTGCCAACACGTTGGCTACGCTGTTGGCTGTGCTGATCAATTTATCGGAAGGGCAATTTGGAACGAGGGCGATTTCAGAAGATTCATATTGTACTTGGGGTTTGGTAACATTGATTTGCGGGTCGATGGATGGGCTAGGCAAGCATAATTTGGCCATATCATCAGGAGCTATCACGTTCGTAGTGGATGGCATGGAGGGCGAATGCTCAACGCTACGCGGAGGCGTCAATAACCAAGATGGAGTAGCACCATGATGATCATCGTCAAAGCTAGACATGGATTCTACGTCCGTTTCTTGCTGCTTAACCGATGGATCGAGTGTCAAACTACACGTCTGCACTGAAGAAGACTCTATGACCGTGATACTTGTAGTCATGAGTCGTAACTGGTACTTTGTTGAATAAAATTGGGAAGCGCCAGCGCTTTCTGCACTTTGTTGAAGGGGAGAAGAGAAGAGAGATATTCGGAAAGAGGGAGAATTTTATGACTCGGAAAAGGGACCCTCACTGCTTTAGAAATTTTGGAGGACTGTGATTGAGATCTGTCAGATGGATGCAGGCGGACCCAAAATAAGATAAACGATGTTGTTTTATGCTTGCCTGGAGTTATTTTGGAGTGAAGTAGAAAGCAAAAAAAATAAAAAATAACAAAGTGAAGAAGAGCTGGAAGAGGAGTATATCGGTTGAAGAGATAGCTGTCTTACTGCGGGGAATATCTGACAATGTAATATTTTTTGGTCGGGTTCTTGTTTCTCTTTTTCCACTCACTTTACACTAGCATGAAAGAGCCTGCGACGGAAGACGAAAAAAAATGGGTATCACTAGATGTCGGGGCTATGGATAAACCCACATTGAATGGGATAGAGGAATGGCGGTCCGACTAATTTGCACGAGCGCAACGTAAAAAAAATTATGTAGCCTTATTACACACTGCCTGTGAAGATTATCACTTCTTTATGATGACACTTCTTCAAAACCCTCCCCCCTTTGTTTAGATGGACGAAAATATCTACAGGAATGAAAAATAAAATTTCGGAAAAATCGAGTCATTTTTAATTTTGGCCACCCGGTCCGTATTGCACAATCATGATGGAGCCTTATGAAGCCATTTTTGAAATACTGATGGATAGTTGAATTTTTTTTTTTGTGGGGACAGCCCAACACCTCGACGCCTATGGAAAGGTTTTCGTGAAGGAAGCGTCTTACGGAGCGGAGTGTAGAAGCGTTCCTACCAGCGGCTAATGATTCTGATGCGCTGAATTGGATTCCTTCCCCTTGAATGGCTGGTGAATGGTGGATTTTCTTTTCTTTATTTTTTTTTAATCTTGACCTGCCCTAGCTTATTCAATATCCCTTGTAGTTGCTCCTCGAAAGGGAATTAAAAACTGCTTACATCTTTCATTCTATGGCTCCCCAAAAAGAATTATCTCCATTCCAAACTGAGATCCAAAATCCTCCCGTATCTCCATTTCACCCTGACATGTGTCCGTTGCTTTGCAATTTGCCTTTACGTGAGGATTAATGCTTGAAGTCAGTCAACCAATAGCCATCATGCCTTGCCATGTTGCTTCGTTCAGATTGGTTAGCTGGGTTCAGTTTCCCACGGGATGCTCTTTGCAAGCTGAACTTTCGTCTGGGAAAAACTAAATAGCCTTAATAGCCTTTAGACCCACCTCGTCTTTTTGAGGCATACCAAGTCGTGCATCGAACATTGTGCGCTTTCTTACCTCATTTTTGTAGGAAATGACCGCTGTGGAACTAAAAAGGTCACAGCGCCCCTGCGAAGATCGAGCGCTGATTGTACTTTGGTCGCACTGCTCTCTTTCCCATCTAAATCGCGCTTTCGATATTGAGTTCACCATGAATAAAAAATAAAAAGTCCATTAAAAAAAAAATTTCACGATGAAGGCAGCGCACCGACACCCAAAAATTGCCCAGCCGAAAGTATTACACCAATAAGAACATAATAAAAAAAAAAAGTCATAATACTGCCAATACAAAAAAAAAAAAAAAGTTCAAGCCTAAAATACAGTGTACACAGTGTACTGAGAATACTCACTGCCTTGATGAGATCGAATGGTCGATCTAATTGCTTCAAATTTCAACCTGTTCCAAGAACTATTACACCTCACCATGCTCAATTAATAGCATCGGATTTGAAGGATCGCAACGTGGCAGATGTGCGATGGTGGCTGATGGTAGGTGTTCGAAGCCCACACAGTCCTCATATTACGGCTTGATCCAAATTGGTCCATTCTGTCTTACACTCTGCCCCAAATGGTTTTAGCATCCAGCTAGTTTGAATCGCTTTAGCGTTAAAGAACTTCAAGCTATATCCAAATTCCTCTCCACGTACCAGATCACAGCTAATGCACCATGCATTAGCAAGATAAAACCAAGATTAATTCAACAGCTTACACACGTTCTGTTTCCTGGTTACATTGCTAACGAAGCACAAGAAAAATGGGTTCAGCGCTTGGATAGGAAGTACGTCGTCGCTCCCCGCTCCTTTATTTGGAACATTTTATGCAAAAGATCGTGTCATACTAAACAATTGTCCTATCCCCTACCTGACCCCTGTAGTGGCCAATTGAAGAAGATTTTTCCTCGAAATGCCTCAGTGGAGAAATCAGAACAAGGAATACAATTTGCCTATGAACAATTGCCCAGGTGCGATTTTATACAGGATCGAGAAGAAGTCTTGCAGGTCAAGTTGGACGCTGGCTTGACTGCTACATTTACTCCAGCTGATTTGCGGTCTGTGCTCATCAAAGGCAAGCTACGACCGCAAGTACAAATCTATGCATACATTTGGAGATATGATTGTCGATCCGTGGATCCCGATAATTTAGAATCTATCCGCATGGGAGACAAAGCATGTAATCTGAGTGATGCGTCGCAGGTAGGATCCATAGAGAGTGTCAGGGACAAAGGGCATGCCCCAGCGTATTAACTTGTTACATGTGTAGACCGTGTTCAAGAAAGGTGGTCATCATATGAATATCACAGATTGTCTACCTTGGGGGATAATCAGAGGAAAGGCACCTGACGATGGGTCCCAGTGCACAATCTCACTACATCTAAAGCATGATGCTGAACAGCCAGTGTACATATCACTGTGTTCGGTGTACCGAAAAACCGCTTCACAGGTAAGGAAAAACAGCGTATCCTTTTTCTCTTCTTTGCTATCAAAGTCACCCAATGACTGACTTCGTTTCCCCCCATTTCATCTGTTTGCTTGCGGGACGATCATGTTTAGTTGGCTGCAGGTCTCATCATGCAAGATATTTGCCATTGCATTAACCAGTCATATGCCAAACACAAACAAGACACTTTGTATAAACTGCCGAATTTGTACCCTATTTTGGGTTTGGGCGACTCCGTCACTGCTAACGAGCTTGACGATGCAAGGCAAAAATACAATACCACTATAGGCGTCCTAGGCCACGATTGCTTGGACCACTCAGCTACCGACGACGACTCTGACAATGCAGATGTTTGTATAGTGGGCGATGAAGTCGTTTCATTGCGAGACCCGGTCACATTAGTCCGTATTGATATTCCAGGAAAAGGCCTTCATTGTATGCACTCCGGTTGCTTCGACATAGAAACGTTTTTACGGTTTCACGAACATGCAACAGAATGGAAATGCCCTCATTGTTTTGATAAAATCACGGGTGTCCAGGTAAGAAAATGCAAATGCCAAGGGTATTATTGTCCAGTGGCCAATTCATCAACAATCCATGTAATGGTGGTACTCATTATTATTCATACAGGACATATGCATTTCTGGGACATTCTTACAATACCTCAACCAATTCCCGGAGGAAGACAGAATCGTCAAACGATCTGATGGTACAGTTCACAAGTCCATGGTGTCTATACAGACGCGAAAAAGGACGATAGAAACAAGTCATGTCGAAGAATACAATCCCAACAAATTCAGAGTAATAGAGTGTGGCGATGGCGATGGTGACAACTCGACTACTCCCGAGCCAGTTGAAATCGCCACAGCAACAAAGCTATCAACGACATGGCGGGTATCGTCAGATACTGTGGACATACTGGACCTAGATTAGACTATTATAAAACCCTTCATATACCATTCAAAAAGCACATATTTCCTTCCATGTATTCACCTTTCTCAATGTGACATATTAAAACTCATTCTACTCAGTTTCTCTATTTGCAGTATCACTCTGACCATGCCTAAACACTATGGATTATGTAAAGTGTTATTTCTTACTATGTATTTGCACCTTGCTGTGCCAAAATCAGTTTTAGTCGTTTATGAAGAGGAAACAGAGTGA
The DNA here is from genome assembly GCF_025399195.1 of Umbelopsis ramanniana AG. Taxonomy (NCBI): domain Eukaryota; kingdom Fungi; phylum Mucoromycota; class Umbelopsidomycetes; order Umbelopsidales; family Umbelopsidaceae; genus Umbelopsis; species Umbelopsis ramanniana. The sequence goes on along the minus strand of NW_026252103.1, from coordinate 250,066 downwards.
TAATGATATGATGCCCATCCTTTCAAAAGAGTGACTGTCCACCAAGGTACATTTGTGTGGGGACTGCTTTTCCTCAGTGGCTAAGCTCAATCCTTCTCGAGCCCTTTTTTTTTTTTTTTTGACGATCCAATTGCAATTCCCTAACCTAGTGATCTACCAGTTTAATCGAGTATGGGTCGCCGCGCAAAGAATAAGCAAGGACCTCCAGCTCCTCTTCCTGGAACAATAGAAAAGAAGGGACCTTCTCGAAGACAACTTTCTAAGACCAGAAAATTGCAGCGAGCTCAGGATTCGAAGAAGAGAGCTCCCGAGAGCGATGAAGAATCACAACCCCAGCCCAAGAAGGTCAGAGCCGCCGCTAAGGCTCAACCCAAGCAGAATGGAAAGAAGACTTCATCTGATAAGGTCGAAGATTCTTGGGACAACCTGCCTATTGCCTCAGACGACGAGGATGACGAACTTGATGATGATGAATTCCCCATGGGCTCTGATATGGATAGCGACGACGACCAGCAAATTGACGATGATGATGAGGAGATCGATGAAGAGGATGATGCTCCGGACAATGATGGTGTTTTCCCACAAGTCGACAACGATTTCTTGGCAGGATCTGATTCAGAAGCAGAGGAGGAACAATCTATCGACGAAGACGAAGATGATGAAGACGAAGGAAGCGATGAGGATGACATTGCCGAGGTTAGTATTGTCAAGCTGGGACACTTTGTTAGAAGAATTTTGATCACCTATCACAATCACATGACACTAACATTCGTATGGGATTTCAATAGTTTGCTGGTCTTGATGAGCGTAAATCTCGCAAATTGGAAGCTCGTAAGGCTCGTGAGGCCGCCGATGCTGAGGCTGAACTGTTAGAATCAGCTATGCAAACCAACATTGGTGAAGATGGCGGTGACTTGGATATGCTTGAAGATGAGGAAGACCAAGCAGATATCAGCCAAATCAACCATCGCATCAAGGAGGTTGTCAACATCCTTGGTAACTTTAAGGAACTTCGCGACCCCGCCAAAAGCCGTCAAGATTACTTGGATCGTTTGTTGAAGGACATTGCTACATACTATGGATATTCTGACTTTTTGGCGGAAAAATTGTTCAATTTGTTTGCCCCTGCTGAAGCCATCGAATTCTTCGAAGCTAACGAAGTCCCTAGACCCGTCACTATCCGAACCAACACACTTCGTACTCGACGTAGAGATCTTGCTCAAGCTTTGATCAACCGTGGTGTTAATTTGGAACCCATTGGCAAGTGGACGAAAGTTGGTTTGCAGGTATTCGAATCTCAAGTCCCAATTGGTGAGTACGAGGAATCGATAATATGGTTTTACAATCTTCCTTAAAATTGAATTTAACGTATGCATCCCGATATAGGTGCCACCCCCGAGTATCTTGCAGGCCATTATATGCTGCAAGCAGCATCCTCATTCTTGCCTGTTATGGCTCTGGCTCCTCAAGAACATGAACGTGTTTTGGATATGGCCTCTGCACCAGGTGGCAAGACCACTCATATTGCAGCTCTCCTTAAAAATACTGGTATGGTGTTTGCCAATGACTTTAACAAAGATCGTCTCAAGTCGTTGTCTGCCAACATCCATCGCTTGGGTGTTAAGAACGCCGTTGTTTGCAACTATGATGGTCGAGAATTCCCCAAGGTTATTGGTGGATTTGACCGTGTTCTACTCGACGCCCCATGCTCTGGTACCGGTGTCATTTCCAAAGATCCTGGTGTTAAAGTGAACAAGGTAAGACTATTATTGGAAGATTTACACCAGATCAACTGGACATGTGTTTCTCATTGCCTTTTTTTTTTTGCAGACGGAGAAAGACTTTATAGATATCCCACATTTGCAGAAGCAGCTCGTTCTGTGTGCCATTGACTCAGTCGACGCAAATTCAAAGACCGGTGGTTACATCGTGTACTCTACCTGTTCCGTTACAGTTGATGAGAACGAGGCTGTTGTTAACTATGCACTTCGCAAGCGACCTAATGTCAAACTAGTTTCTACTGGAATTGAGTTCGGTCGTGAAGGTTTCACCAGGTAAGGATTAGATCTAAGTATGACGCGATTCTAGCAGTGATACGCATTGTTTTCTCACATTTCTTGATAGATATCGTGGCAAGACATTCCATCCATCATTAGATTTAACTAGACGATACTACCCACACATGCACAATATGGATGGTTTCTACGTTGCCAAGTTTAAGAAATTCTCCAACAAAATTCCAAAGCAGACTGGCGATAATGTCGATGAAGATGAAGATCAAGACGCCAATGAAAGTGGTCCTGCTACGTTCATGGAAGATGAAGATAGCACTATTTTGAAAGGTAATGATAGTCATTGGGTTTAGCATGAATTCACATCAGTGGAACACCGTGACTAATTGGGTGTGACTTTTTTTTTTAAGATTCCATGCGAAAACTGCAAAAGAACCGCAAACATAAGAAATGATTCCACACCATACTGCCTACCAGTACCTATTTGCATTTGTAGAAATATCCTTGAGCATCTCGTTTTTTTCCGCTTCCATATTCGTTTGTCCTTTTTCCATTATCTGAAAAAGTTTTTTTTAAAAAAAAAGTTTATACAATTCTCAAACAAACATAATGCCAATTTAAGTTTTTTCCGTCTGATTTGCCCGCATTAAGCCAAAAGCGCTGTCTTTAGCACCGTCACCAGCCAACAAAAGGTGGAGTAGAGGAGAGTGTTTAATACGCTAATTACAAATAAAAGAAGCTCATTTGACAAGCAAGGAAACCTTCATTCTAAGTTGACAGCATGAAGGGTGTGTACCTGAGTACAGGATACATAACGGCTAGGTCAGTGAGGGATTAGCGCAAAACTAAAGCACAGGTGGAATGAGCTCATCGATGTCAAACAATGTTTTTGCAAGTGGAATAAACCCCCCATATTTTGCCTGACATGAAGGACGCCCTTTACTTAAAACTGGATGGTTATTCACTTTTGAAATCAAATGATATTTTCTCTCTCAGATGGCGCTAAGGGAGCAGGAATAGATTGGTTATTAAATTTCTGAAATGCATTCTTATTCCTCTCCACTGGGGGGGGGGAGGGCATCGTCAACGGACTGGAGCCATGGCAGTGGAGGCTCGTTGGCAAGGATTGGCCTTTAGGAGTTAATCTCATCGTATCAATCCATCATCTCCATATCAAACTGGTTTTGGGACATCCAAAAAAAGCTCATGACAGCGTGGCCGAAATAAGCAAGCACCGGCAACACAGACACGAGCTGGATAAAGAATGGGAGCAACGTGACACTGAAATCCCAACCCAGTTCGACCCAATGCTTTCATACTTTTTACTCACTTTAACGGGTTGGGTTCCCTTGCTTGGGACCGCTGACCCGCCTTGTCCGATAATCTACATCCAGTGATTTTTTTCTTTTTTTTTTTTAGCCTCTGCCTTAAGCTCCCTGAAAATTTTACAATATTTCTCCTTTCCATAAAGTTTTGATTCTCTTCCGTATTTTTACCTTTCTTTCCACTCTCTACTCTCTCCTCCCAATTTTTTTTCTGCCACCCTCTTTCCCCTTTACTAGTTGGCTATCTTTGATTGCATCGAGTAGCGTCACGCTGCTCTACTCCTCGTAAAGGTCGCCGCCATGACCCACGCTTCCATGGCTTTCAAAAAGCGAAACCGATCCACTAGCAATGCTTCATCCATACAACCAGACCCTAGTCGAATACTAGTCAGCAAATTGAACAAATTACGATCCACCAGTCTGGCTATTTTCTCCAAACTCACCAACTCGGTCAATATCAATGCAACGTCGACACGTTCAACTTACTTGCGAAGAGAAAGATCTTTTTCCTTGGTAACAACTGGAACGGATCACCGAAACTTGGATACATTGGTACGAGACCCCCGTTTACTGGATCGGGTCAGCCGATATCGATCATCCCAAATCAACCTTAGGTCGAACTCTTCCATTGATGAAAAGCATATTCTGACTGTCTCCAATGACCATTCGGATATGAAACGATACGACGAAGCTATGCAAAGAGCTGCGCGTGATGCCTCCATGAAGGCTGATAGGCTGCAAGTGCCCACTCCTCACTTTGCCCTTCAAAGGGCTGGTCTATCGCATAATGCCAACCCTGACTTGACTGTCAAATCCGAGGAGCTCACTGCGCGTGAGTTTGCTGACATGACGGGAATAAAGATTATCAGCGATGACCAAGACGATGACAACTACCAGGTCATTGACAAAGTGGAAACAAGAGGGAGTGGCTTGACTGCCGACGTACTTCATCAATCTTCTATCCTATCGGGTAGTAGTATTCACAGTGCCGAAACACATGCTTGGTCCATAAAATCGAAGCCTCAAATTTGGGATTCTGGATTCTGGCAAAAGCCTGATGGCTGTCACCAGCAACTCCCAATTCCTATTCAAGCCGACTGTACAAAGATTGATGATAAACCACGGCCGCCAACTACCAAAGATTCATCCTCATCGTCTGAGGACACAACTTCCACTATGTTATCCGTCTTATTCTCTTGTAAAACATCCTCATCTTGTGCCTCGTCCATTGATTCCGAGCCACTTTCCTGTTCACCAGGTCGAACTGCGGTGAATGATGCTGAAGAGCCACCGTTTATCTCACAGTTACGTCGTACATCGTGTACCTCCGCTATAAAGCGTAATGACCAAGGCGGAGTTGTCATAAAAAAAGGTCGTTTCCATATCTGCCTCGGCGACACCCAGGATACCCAGATTCCTACTACAGACGAGGAGTGCATAAAATGGAAACGAAAATCCATGGCCACTACTGCTTGTGCGGATGACAATACCCATGCTTAACCCCATTCCATCATCCTAAAAGCCAACTATAATGCATATTCCCCTCGCCTTTCAATATGTTGATGAAAGTACTTTGCCTTTTTGCTCTTTCCCTTACATACTCCTTCTACTAGCTTATTTTCACTGTAAAAAAATCCTGTCTTTTTCTTTTTGCCCTCAGTCGTTTTTTTGCCAAAAGAAAAAAAAAATACATATATGAACCTTACATTCCCAGCTGGCCGTCTTAAACATGGAGCGTTCTGCTTTTTTTAAAGAGAAAAAAAAAAAGCCGCATGATGGCTTGTAAACGACAAAATATCCTTTATCCTTATGAAGAGCTTGATCAACTGAGGTAATTCCCAACTGTCTCGTGGAGTGTGTTGTTTGTAACTGGGAAAGGATGCAGGTCCAAACTTGGCAGGGAAGGAAAAGAACAAGTGTTATGGAGAGTAAACAAAAGCATTGATTGAGTCCTATCTTTCAGTTTCCCGAGAGTTTAGCAACTATGCTCTTCTTTCCATTGCGCTTGCTTTGTTCGTGACATAACCTTGAAATCTGGGGGCTTGACTTGTAATCCATTCAATCTATTGTAGCTGCCATACATGCATAAAAGTCCACTGTCAGGTGCTGGCTGTACCAGTCAACGCCGCGTCCCGTCTCATAGCCACAAAATATCACGAGCTTCTATTGATAAATATAGCTCCGTTGCATCATAGCACCCATCTGCGTTGGCCACCCATGAGCTTTAACTTGGAGATACCATGGCCACGTTAGGTGTAGGGGAAAGGATTCTCCATTTGTTGTGTTTTTTCCCCTTGCTGCATTTCATTTCAACATGAACAGATCCGCAGGGGAAAGTGTTGTGTTGCCCTTGAATTATGGCTTTTCTGGTCAAGTGAAATGTATTGATTTTCATTCGTTGAAGAAAAAATATTATTGAGATTTACATGGTTGCCTCTGCTTTCACGGGTGCACCGAAACATTACAGCATATACGTAATTAAAACGATAAACAAGGTCGTAAACGTCACAAACAAGTAATGACTAGCCACCGTTGAAGACGCTCTACTATTCGTCAACTGCACAGGAGGACCTACTTGCAACTGAATGTTTTTGAAAAATGTATGCGTGGTGTTGGGGGTAGCCCATGCTGAAGTACTACCACCAAAAAATGTTGAGAACATGATGCTTGAAAGCTGAATCATGTTGTTGGAACGATATTGTAGATCGCTTCGACTGATGACCAATGAACCATCTTGCCATAGTTTGAGTATACCATTGTTTTGGCCGGCAGTACCCGTTTCAACATACATTTGAAGTTTGGTCCAAACAGCTGGCTTGAATTGAATCAAACCACGCGATATCGACACGCCAAATTCATCGTTGCACATGGTTAAAGGAGTCGAACACAAGTCAGATGAATGAGGTATATACGCATATGCTTCACCAGCGCCGGCAGCTCGCCACATCATTCTCATGGAAAAGCAGTTCGTGCCATCAGACTGCGATCCACCACTGCATCCTGATCCCGGAGGTCCTGCATGGAAACGTTCTTGTCAGTTTACAGGAAATGCACCGAATTGAGTCCAACAGATAACGTCATTTCCTTACCACCATACAATCCAGGTAATTTACCACCCATCACCCAAGCAAAGTTTTTATCGAATGCGACTTCATAGGTGAGGAGTGCCTTGTCAAACGCTTGATCTCCAAAGGGTTGCATGAAGAATTCTGCGCCTCCTGTTTCTGTGCTGGCTCTGGGTGAAAAAGACCCTTCATTATAAACGATTTGTAAAACGCTGCTAGTTTCGCTTTGATTGAATGGGTCCGTTACAAACGATACGTCCTCATTAGCACCAAAGAAGTTTGGGTTCGTCACACTCCACTTTTGAACCATGTCGCTGGAAGATGTAACTGATGAAGACTCTGGTGGGGGGAAGGTAGCTTGCCATGTTTGGTTGAGATTAAGTGAATTCACTGTGTTTTGGCAATAGACGGTATGCCATAAGCTCGCAATCACGCAAAGATGGACAAGAGCCCATTTGATTACGTTCATTGGCGCAGTCTTAGAGCAACAAGATACTGCACCCCTATCTGAAATATGCACTTCGACTAAAAAATGTTTCCCTCCACATCGTTTTTTTTTGAAGTTGTATCACATCGACAGACGGTCTTTCTGTACTCCCAAACCGTTCCTACCATTAACGCTCCTACCAAATTCATAGCATACTTCCTATTAGCTTTCATCTTCAAGTGATTATGCCTGAGCAACCCTTAGCCATACGTTGAACCGTATAAGCGAGCTCTTTATCATCGACATATGGGTGGTTCAGTTATTGAGTACGTGCACGCCACTGGTGCAGTCATTGGCCAATCATTTATAAATTTCTAGTTTTGCGGTGCTTCCTATCGTATTTGCGCATTTTCATGACGAAAATAAGCATTCTTCAAGATCGTCCTTTCATATGATACGCTGATTGGCGCCTACATAATATCTGTGTAGAACAACAAACGCAACATAGAAAGCATTATTTGCCCTGATTACATGATGGGGTCCCGTTTCACGATGTATACAGTACCATATCTGCTTGCATCCCTTTAGCACTCGCCATCAAACGTTACCAGGTAGGTAAGATCGACTGCTGCATGACCTTCTCGTTTAGTTAAGAGGTGAGTCGCTCGTTATCATATCAGAAAGAGCACATGAGGCTTTGTTTTCGGTCTTCCCTTCAATAGTCGATACCTTCGTAAACTTATCGAAAGCTTGAAAAAAATAGTGCTAGCTGAATGTAACTAATGAAGAAGTACTTAATCTCGCTAGTAAATTAAACATACAGTTGCAACGGTATGAGACATAAGGCATGGTGGCTCGAACAAGCAAGGTACCGTCAATGACAAGCATGAATGCGATAAACGATAGCATATTAATACGGTTCACATGAACCTCCAATTTTTTTTTCATAACTGTATAGTAAGCAGGTGTAATTATTTGCGTATTGGAAAGTGAAAAGTTGTTGCGCATGTCGATCGCTATTGTGATCTAAAGTTCAGCTCGCGATCTGTTATGTCAATTGCGGATGGAATAAAACAAACTGTGAATGTATCAACCTCAAGTTCAACTCCAAAAGCATTGTGTTCCATCCTTCTATTTTCAAACCTGGCTACCATACTGCAGTCAGTCAGCCTCTCCATTGTCGATAAGTCGACTCATGCACAGTGTCGCTGTCTCTAGCGACAAAATTTCAATCAGATGCCGCCCGCCCAAATTATTGCTGGAAAATTTTGATGACGTCGAACAAAATGTCCACCAAAATAAAAATATGCCTCTGACAAGGTGTGCTGTTGCTTTAAAGGTATCCAACAGTTCGTCTATACGACTCCACCATGTCTTTCACACGACTATTCACTCGTCGAATTGCAACTGCGGCTCCCAAATTTGCCATCGCAAAGCCTGCAGCAGCTGCACTTCGCTCCAACTTCCAATGGCAAGGTGTTCGCGGCATGGCTGCCGCCGCTGAGCGTGCCGCCGATACCACTCCCATCACAACCATCACTGAGGATTCTCACACAGCATTCGGTGGTAGGTGTTTACTCCAGTGGATGTACCACGGCAAATGGGTTAACAAACACATACTGACCTTGTCCTTTTGACTCATCTTTTTCTTCGCTCGCTATTGTTTCACCTAGATGTCCAAGACGAAGACGAGTCCAAGTTGAGAAACTTCACAATTAACTTCGGACCCCAGCATCCAGCCGCTCACGTTAGTTCTCATTCACTTTTAAGCTATCTGTCTCGCTTGAAAATTTGTTTCGGTCACACCTATGAAGGGTTAAACAGTGGCATTTGACTATCGAGATAGACAGGGCGGCCATTTGACTTCAGCCATGATAACTGACATGCTCTCATTCATTTAGGGTGTGTTGCGATTGATTTTGGAATTGCATGGTGAAGAAATTGTTCGATCTGATCCTCACATTGGTCTGCTTCATCGTGGAACTGAAAAGTTGATTGAGTACAAGAACTACCTTCAGGCCCTTCCCTACTTCGACCGTCTCGACTACGTTTCTATGATGACCAACGAGCAAGCTTACTCTCTTGCTGTTGAGAAGCTTTTGAACATTGAAATCCCCGAGCGCGCCAAGTATATTCGTACCATGTTCGGTGAAATCACTCGAATTCTTAACCACATTATGGCTGTCATGACTCACGCTATGGACGTTGGTGCATTGACTCCTTTCCTTTGGATGTTCGAGGAGCGTGAAAAGCTCATGGAATTTTACGAACGTGTCTCTGGTGCTCGTCTCCACGCCGCATATGTCAGACCTGGAGGTGTCGCCCTCGATCTTCCCATGGGTCTTTTGAACGATATCCACCTGTGGGCCGAACAATTTGCTGATCGTGTTGACGAAGTTGAAGAAGTCTTGAGTGGAAACAGAATTTGGAAGACCAGAACTATTGGTGTTGGTCTTGTCACAGCTCAGCAAGCGTTGGACTGGGGTTTCTCCGGTGTCATGTTGAGAGGTTCAGGATTCAAGTGGGATTTACGAAAGGTCCAACCTTATGATGCTTATGACAAGGTTGAATTCGATGTTCCTGTCGGACAAGCTGGTGATTGTTACGATCGTTACTTGTGCAGAGTTGAAGAGATGCGTCAGTCTCTTCGCATTATTGGACAATGCATCAACGACATACCTGCTGGTCCCGTCAAGGTTGATGACTGGAAGGTAAGATTTTCTTTAAAAAAAAAACAGTTTTAAATGTGGCTCAACAAGTGATGTTAATGATTTTATTTTTTGCCAGATTGCCCCTCCCCCTCGTGCCAACATGAAGGAGAGCATGGAAGCTCTTATTCATCATTTCAAATTGTACAGTGAAGGTTACTCTGTGCCTGCTGGTGAAACCTACACTGTCATCGAAGCTCCTAAGGGAGAATTCGGTGTCTACCTTGTTTCCGATGGATCCAACCGACCTTATAGATGCAAGATCAAGGCTCCTGGTTTTGCTCACTTGCAAGGATCCGATTTCATGGCTCGCGGGCACATGTTACCAGATATGGTCACCATCATCGGTACCATGGATATTGTGTTCGGTGAAGTTGATCGATAAATACGACGTGAAGGATTGTATTGATTTGAACCATCAATATATTTACATAGCCACTTGCCACTTAAAAAGTTGTATGTGAACGAGATAACACATTTTTTTCAAGCTGAAGCAGACATGCCATAGCCATACAGAAGAAATGCTAAGAAAAACATAAAAAACCGAAAGAAAACTTACAATAAAGAATACATTCTGTGCCTTAGTACTTTGTGCAAGACGGTATAGGTGCGTATTATAGGATGATATGGCCCAGAGCAGCGAGCATGGGAATTGCTGCCCATCTTCCGTGGGGGGTGGGGTCTGACACTCTCTACAGTGATTGTGTGTACATTATGATACTGCTTACACCCACATACAATAATTGTTCCGCATTATCTCAATGACTGATTACAAATTGCCAACGATGTATTGATGACCTAGTCTGAATGCAACCGTACATGGAATATGCTCTAATACATCGATTGACTTTGACAGTCGGCATCTCGTGAGTTGCTAAAAACAGGACAAACAAATCACCCGTCAGTAGCTTCATCTAAGCTCGTGTTGAACTTTTGGTATGTTGAACATAAATTATCTACAGAAAGTAACATCGTCGACACAATGACCTTCACTTTATGCTACCTGTTCCATGTATTATCATGTTTAAGAAATGTGGCTCACTTTAAACAACACGGGCGTTGTAATCAACAATCTTGTATTAATGTCGTGGACATTATGTTTCAGTGCGCATCATTCGATCAACAGTCTCAGAATTTCGTTATTTCAGACTGGGTTATCGATAATGTGGTACGTGCAGCTTTGTGCGGAGTCGGATAATCCAAGTTATCGGTAATGAAAAATGGGCAGACTTGTATTTGAATCAGTGCTTGCGTTTGTTTTGTTTGTTCGTGCCATTATCTTCATCTATTTTTTAAGGCAGAAACCAATTAAGCTACCACAATGCAAGCCGCTAACATGGGCTTGTACTGCCTTCATATGCACGGAAACCAATACAGAACTGATGTCAAAACAGCAAATAATCTGAGGTGAGCTATCAAAACAAGAACACTGCATGCAAATTGTTTCAAGTAGGCATGGCTACTTGGCCCTTTCCATTAGATCACGTGCTGTTGAGCAGCAGAGTACTTGCCAGGGTTCTTGGTCTCAATGACGTGATTCTTTATGCAGTGTGCGGCGCATGAATAAGCCATATGGCAGAGCTCCTTAGATGGGCGTTACTTCAAGGTGGACAGTGTCACCAAAGGGATTATTCATGAACATCACTGTGAATTTTACTAGCGTTATCTAGTCATCACTAGTGAAAGACGTCCGGGTGCAGCTAGCTGGTTCCAGTAGCGCATAGCAGCGTCTAGAAATTTTTCGAAATTTTTACTGGTGGGTTCCAGAAGAAGAAATTGCTCGAAAGTTCGGCCTCCGGAGTAATATTTTTTTGATATAAATAAGACATCATATCGCAAGGGTGAAATTTCCCATCACTTGTCTTTTAATCTTCTCTCGCATTAAACGCCTACTAGAAAATGACAAAAGCTGTTGGTATCGATTTAGGAACAACCTACTCTTGCGTTGGCGTTTGGCAAAACGACCGCGTTGAAATTATCGCCAACGATCAAGGAAACCGCACTACTCCATCCTACGTCGCCTTTACAGACTCTGAACGTCTTATTGGTGATGCCGCAAAGAACCAAGTGGCCATGAATCCCCACAACACCGTGTTTGACGCTAAGCGTTTGATCGGTCGCCGTTTCAATGATGCCGAAGTTCAGTCCGACATGAAGCACTGGCCATTCAAGGTTATTGACAAGGACGGCAAGCCCATCGTCCAAATTGAACACAAGGGTGAAAAGAAGACTTTCACTCCCGAAGAAATCTCCTCCATGGTCCTGGTCAAGATGAGAGAAGTTTCTGAAGCTTACCTTGGTGGCAAGGTGGACTCTGCAGTTATCACTGTCCCAGCTTACTTTAATGATTCTCAACGTCAAGCTACCAAGGACGCTGGTCTTATTGCTGGTCTCAACGTTCTCCGTATCATCAACGAACCCACTGCCGCTGCTATTGCCTATGGTTTGGACAAACAACCCAAGGGTGAACGCAACGTTTTGATTTTCGATCTTGGTGGTGGTACTTTTGATGTGTCTCTTCTGACCATCGAAGACGGTATCTTTGAAGTTAAGGCTACTGCTGGTGATACTCATCTTGGTGGTGAAGATTTCGACAACCGTTTGGTGAACCACTTTGTTCAAGAATTCAAGCGCAAGTACAAGAAGGATATCTCTGACAACCCAAGAGCCTTGAGACGTCTTCGTACTGCTTGCGAACGTGCCAAGCGTACTCTCTCTGCTTCCACTCAAACCTCTTTGGAAATCGATTCTTTGTATGAAGGTATCGATTTCTATACCTCCCTCACTCGTGCTCGCTTTGAGGAACTTTGCCAAGATCTTTTCCGTTCAACTATGGACCCTGTAGAGAAGGTACTTCGTGATTCCAAGATCGACAAGGCTTCTGTTCACGATATTGTCCTTGTTGGTGGTTCTACTCGTATCCCCAAGATCCAGAAACTTGTTTCCGACTTCTTCAATGGCAAGGAGCCCAACAAGTCCATCAACCCCGATGAAGCCGTCGCTTACGGTGCCGCTGTCCAAGCTGCTATCTTGACTGGTGACACCTCTGAGAAGACTCAAGATCTCCTTCTTCTCGATGTTTCCCCACTCTCTCTTGGTATCGAAACTGCTGGCGGTGTTATGACTGCTCTTATCAAGCGTAACACCACTGTTCCTACCAAGAAGTCCGAAATCTTCTCTACTTACGCTGATAACCAGCCTGGTGTACTCATCCAAGTTTACGAAGGTGAACGTGCCAGAACCAAGGATAACAATCTTCTTGGCAAGTTCGAACTCACTGGTATCCCCCCTGCTCCCCGTGGTGTACCCCAGGTTGAAGTCACATTCGATATCGATGCAAACGGTATCTTGAACGTCAGCGCAGTTGACAAGACCACTGGCAAGTCAAGCAAGATCACCATCACTAACGACAAGGGTCGTCTCTCCAAGGAGGATATTGAACGCATGGTTTCTGATGCTGAAAAGTACAAGGCTGAAGATGAAGAAGTGGCTGCTAAGATCTCTGCTCGCAACGGTCTCGAGTCCTACGCATACAATCTCCGTAACACTCTTCAAGATGAAAATGTTGGAGGCAAGCTCGAAGAAGCTGACAAGACCAAGCTCAAGGAAGCTGTCGATGAAGCAATCAAGTGGCTCGACGAATCTCAAGAAGCTTCCAAGGACGAATACGAGTCTCGCCAGAAGGAACTCGAGGAGGTTGCCAACCCCATCATGATGAAGATTTACGGTCAAGGTGCTGGTGCCGGTGGTGCTCCAGGCGGTGCTCCTGGTGGATTCCCACCTGGTGCTGGTGGTGACGCTGCACCTGAAGGTCCTACAGTGGAGGAAGTCGATTAAATCTTTTAGACGTTATCTCTACGAAGCGTACGATTAAATCAGTTGTACATATTTGAAAACCTTGTATATGGAACATTTTATTGGAAGTGAAAAATAAAACATATTGTATTAAAAATAACATTCTAAACCTGAGATGGTCTGAGAGTTCTTAAGCTCCAAAGTAAAGTCGCTGCAAATATCTTTCAAAGTCAAAGGAAAAATATAACATTTTGAATACATGTTATCCACACATTTTTATTTTCGTTACTTGATCAAAATTAAATGTTACAGGGATAGGAATGTGGAAGGTTGTATAGACAATCTTCAAAATTGTATGAAATGAAAGAGAACAAGCTGCTTCGGGCTCGCGAAATGGTCAAAGATACCTTTAGAAATAATTGCCAGGCGAGGAGTTTTGTGTGCCGCGAGGTAGACGGGTGGTGGGCAAAGTTGGCGTGGCAGCGGCATACTGCTGGCGTGGCGAAGTGTGAGACGAGTCGGCCAGCGATCTCGCTCGTACATCATGAGGCTCAAAGTAAGTGTGATTTTCCATAGTATAGGCTTGAGGGGCAGGCACCTCGTTGTAAAGCACTGGAGCTGATGCAGGTTTGGGACTGGTATGGTATGTGGTCATGGCGTAAGCTTCACCACCACCAGTAGAACGCTGTTCTGCTTGATGGTGTTGATAGTAATTACGGTCGTCATAATATCTATCTTCACCAGTATATTGATATTGATCCATTCCACGCATGTCACCGCCACGCATGTCACCACCGCCATTGTGATAACTAGCTTCTTGCTCATACTGATGGTGATAGCCAGGGTTCTGCTGGTTGTAGCCACTGTCTGCGTGATAATACTGGTCATCGTATTGTTGTTGATACGGTGAGGAAGTATTATATTCTGAATACGGTGTGTGATAAACTGGAGGTGGTGATTTGGTGGCCATATGCGGAGTTCTCATGTACTCGTTGTAAGGTGTTTTTTCCGAGATATCTGTCTCATCAAGGACAGGTAATGTAGGTCGAGCGATCGGCGCAGCAGCTACGCCTTTAGCACCATTGGCAGGTTTCTGTCCACGCTGTTCCATTCTTTTACGAATCTGCTTCTTCAAGAGCTGTGCAATTCTAGGTACCGGGCGGAAAGTTGAGGTGGGCGAGGTGAAAAAAAGGATAAAGAATGAAAAGGAGACATTGAATATAAGTAAAGCTAGAAGAAAAGCATTCAAAAGCACCCCTAAAACGAGCTTCTTACCTCTTGTCAATCTTGTGGCAAACATATTCCTTCAAATTGCCCTTAATATGACAAAGTAGTGGAATATAGATGATTGCAGCAATGAACATTAATATCATCGAAAACACCCAGAGTAAGGAGGTGAACGTCATGAGAATCAACTGCATTTGAGTAGTTGTGGTAAGGCCATAATCGCTCAGCTTTGTTTTGAATTGGAAAGCCTGTGTGCCTGGGAAACAATGATTTAAATGAGGATTTTTACATTCACGTTTTGATCGCTTGGAAAGCGGCGGAATGCATACCATTTGTTGTCCACACGTTGTATAGAATCGTTTCGACAGTGATAATAGCGACCACTTGACGTGGACCTTCAGCGAATAAAAGGCGTTTCCATCCTTTTAATGTGAAGAAAACAAAGAATGCAAAATCGTCGGTGGTCTTCTTTGAAGCTTGAATCTTATCGAATAAGCAGTAGTGAGGGTAACTCTTGATTGAGTAGTAACGATATGCGGTAATAGAAGTGAGTGCATACGAGATGTCGCGCGATGCAATGACCAATCTGGCTTTTCGAATATCCAGAGCAAGGAGTAAAAAGGAAAGAGCGATACAGCCAACGTAAATCCATTTACTGGCTGTTGGACTGATTTTGTAAATCATTTGTGGATCCTACATGCGAAAACAATTAGAATTCAAGTACTGGGTAGCAGGCGCTCATATAAGTTGGCCCTTACCACTGAACTAAGCAAAATGCCGGCAGTCCACAAATCGGCAAGATATGTTAAGGTAGACTTGATGACACTAAGGAAAATCATCATATATTTCGTCTTTGTCCAGCAGCTTGGGTCATAAAATTCTTCTATGTCGATAAAGTCGAATTTGTGATCAGAAACTTGCTCTCTTTTCCATTTTGGCCCCTTTTCCAAAAGCATAAAGCTATTGGTTTTAAGCTTCTTATTGCCAGACTTCTTTGCCATGGCTCCAAGTCGATATATATATATTATTCACACAAGGGTATTAGAGGCTCGGAAAAGAAGTACGACAAAGAGTGAAAGGAGAGGAAGGGAGGGAGTTTTCAAGTGGAAAGAGAAGGAGCAAGAAAAAAACAGGTGTGGGTCTCCTTGTGAGAGGGCAGAGCTGCGATCAAAAATAGTCGCAACGCCTATTTACTCCAAAGCAGTGTGCAACGTGAGTTTGACCAATGAAAAGACGAAGTGCTGCTATCAAATGATGGTTTAATTGCGGTGATAATGCGGAAGGCGATCATTTTTAGGAAGCTCGGACAAAGACAGCATGGTCGTTTACGGTTATAATGGATTGTGTATAGTTTTTGTCTCGTTTTATTACCCAATCGCCATTGTACTGAACCTACTTTTCCTTGTGGCCGCAGGCAATATGTTGGCCCCGATCACCGCACCATGCTGCACTGGGGTTGACCTTTCGGAGTCGAGCGGGTCTGTGCAACATTAATGGGTGCTGCATCTGGTTTGGAACGTAGACCAGGAAGCAGTGTGTACAAATAAGCAACAAGCCATAGCAACAACGACATACTTCACGTTATAGCGACGTGGGGTAAATGGTATGGATTTGAATGGCCGTATAATTTAAACTTTGAAAAACAGTAAACATTGGCACTTTGACGATCAATGAAAATCAAGTAGGCTCCCTCGCCAAGACAAACATATCATGTTGTGTTGTATTTACAGTCTTGAGAGTGTCAAGCAAGCCTCTTTGGTCCATTGGTCATATTCTGAATGGGCTGTTCTCACGTAAGATGCACCTCTCAAGCCATAACTTAATTAAAAAAAAAATTGTTACTGTTGCTTAGCTTTTTCCTGCAAGCTGGCTATATTATCTCAGCCAACAAATGGAAACGACCAGGATGACTTGTTCCCAATGGTGGACGGTGCTTTCCCCCACGTCTTGATCGTTTAATAAGCCAGCAGCTATACTGGTCTACTTCGCTCTCTCCGGTGGCCGCGAGTTTGGCCAAAATATTGTATGTCAAAATACTTGACAGCTTGCACTTGCGAAATTAAATAGATATCCTCTTACATGGCGTATGATCAAGAGGAAGCACTAAACACATGGTATTGTGTGAAAAAAAAAAAGCCATCGAAAATGACGATACTGTGATAATAACCACCTAGATTGTGATGATGAAGCAAGTATGCATTTAGCTCACCCCAGTTCATTTGAATTGTAACCAACAAAATTATAACTGCAGTTTAGTATATAAAGTCAAAAGAAAACTTTCACCATTCGCTAGCAAGAAAACGGATTTATAGTAAAATTGATTTGCGTTAAAGATCAACATTAAAAACCAAACTCAAAAGATCAAGGTGTAATGTTATTGACGGCGCAACAAGCTCTGATACCTGCGAGCAAACTGAGCCGTAAAATAACTTTGGATGGCCAAAGTTTTACTAGTGTGAGGCCGATCATAAAACGTAAGTACAACTTGAAATTATATCTATGCAACTATATCATGCTAATTTATACATTTTTTTTTATTAATTAGATGCGGACAATGAGGCCGCCTTCACGCTTGCAGAGTCCTACACAGGTGTCTATACGCCCTACAATGCGAAATCATCACACCAAGAGAGTCGGGCACTAGATACCATCAATCAAGAGCTGTTCAGGGCCATTATTGGTGCAGCAGCTGCAGAAAGCCGTGACTTTGCTATACAAGTAGATGGCTGCAAGGGGATTTTATTGTGGTCAAGTTCAAGGTTTGCAGATCTCCACAAAAATGTACGGTGGAAACTACCAAAGATATTCGGGTGGTACCAAGCGATGGTAAGCAAACGTACAATGGTAATTCATGATTGGTCAAAGCAAGAAAATTTTAATATTACCTTTGTAGCGTGTACACTTAGCGCACCAGTCCATTGCGAAACGAGTTCAACGCCAAGTAATGGGACAGCGAGAGCATCTAACAATATTGTATCTTGGGGTCCTGCCTCAAGAACGCAACAAGGGTTATGGTTCCGCTCTACTTGAGCATGTGCTTAGAAAAGCAGATGAGGCAGGCTTGCCAGTGTATGCAGAGGTTACAAATCCAGCCGCCGCGGGTCTACTTGATCGTTTTGACTTTGTGGAAAGAGCTGTAAACCAGCTTGACAAGCGTTTACAAATGCATATAATGGTCCGTGAGCCAAAATATAGCGGATCTGTTTCAAAGAGCCTCGAAATCCGACCCGGACGACGGTGTTCTGCTGAATCGTCCAGCGGAATTTAGTTCAGTCCGGTTATAACATCATAACAACAAATACCGCATTGATTGTCGGTATATTCAACATAGCCTTTACTCCACATGCTACGCATTGTATAACATTATTAAATCTCAAGGTACAAGCAAATATTTCATGTTTACTGCGCTGCTTTTGTTTAATGGTGATGTGATGTGAAGTGAGTGAAGTCTTGGCTATGTAAGCAATGCTGCAGTCATAGATTGCAATGATAGATAGGAACGATCTAGAAAAAATCGAATATGCATAATGTAGATTTTAAATTAAAGGTCTGCTACATTTTCCAGTAGACTGCCCGCCTCCTCTGTCTCACGTGGGGCTTTGGAAATACCGCTGCCACTGCTCATCAGATACAAGACTACCAAACAAGTCCTTCATATTGGAGCTCATCTAATTTCGAAAAAGAAAGGTTAAATACCATGCTGTACGCTCTTATCTATAACATCCTAACATCATTACCTTGTCCATTTCACGAATGACATCCTCCATCATCACCACGTAAGCAAAGTAGAAGATATATGCCTCGTCCCTATCCAGAAGTGCACGCGACTTGACGGCTGGCAATTGTCGTAGGCTAGACATCAAATGCTCCCACGCCTGACGTGCGGGTGGCATATATGGTGGTAATGGGGTTTTCAGTCGTAGGGCACTGGCCAGCATGTATAGATATAATAGAACATTGCCGACCATTTCCTTACGCTGTGGATTGACAGGATGTATGAAATCTCGACGTACAAGGCTAAACCACTCATCCTTGAGAATCACAATGCGCATAGCTAAAAGCTTGTCCAAAATGTTTTGACAAGAACTGAGCATTCCAGAATATGTTGCCACAGGAAACGGTCCTTTCAGACGTGGTTCGTTTGGTGTCTGCGCTAAAAGGTCTTGTAAAGATATAAGCATTCGCTGAAGATTTAGCTCAAGGTCCATAAAGGTTTTCGTTGCTACATTCTTATGCTCCTGCATAGCTACTACTTGGGTTTCTGATATATGGGTATCAAGATGCTGCAGCCGATATAAGCCACCAACACTTTCAGAGGAATCCGAGTACATGGAAATCAGCTTTTGATAGAGTAAACTGACCCGGAGGAGGAAGTCAGACAAGCCTTTACGAAGTTCAGTTCTGGCTTCGTACGGCCATACATATGCGGTCATGAATAATCCAAATACGACACCAACGGCAACCGCTCCAAATCGATTTAGCGCCAACCTGCCAACCTCAACACTTTCGTTGTCTCGGTAATTGTACTTATTGAGCATAACCAGGTTGTATGCCAACAAGGTGAATTGACCAAACTTCCCATGCTTGTGGTTCAGAATAATCCAAAAGTTGGGAATAGAGAAGAGCCAAGTTAACACGGGTAGCACATAGACATTACCAGGGAAAAGCGTGTAAAAGGCGAATGCTACATAGCAGCCAAGCATGGTCGAGAAGATACGATAAATCGCAACCAGATTTGTTCCTCCAACGGTAGGAGTCATCACCACCATTAACTACAATGAAGGATTAGTATACATATTAGCCCTTAGGTATATCACAATGCATGCACGATACTCACCGTAACTAGAGCCCATTCCATTCGAAGTTCTCGAAACCTTTCTCCAGTGGATGGTAGGAATGCTGGTGTAGCTAAAATGACTGCTGCAGCAGACGACTTGATAGCATATCTTACATGTTGTTGCTTGAACCATGAAAAGAATCCCCAAAGAGAGATGAAGAACCGACGCCATCTTGTTTTAGGGAGTGGTGTATGCAATGTATTCGAAGTATTATGATTGTTTGGGACAAAAGACACTGACGATCTCCTCCTTACTGAGGGACCATCTGTGAGTTTAAGGCCTGTGCGTCTGTGTCAGTAGTCCAATCTACTACCGATTTCAAATTTTCTGTTCCATACCTTTGAAGACTGAAAACACGTCCGAAAACCATTTTCTAAAGCCTGATTTTTTCCTCAATGCTGGATCGAAGAGCGTTTCAACCAACCCTACCAGGAAGGTCAACTCGCGCGCAAATTCAACGAGGCAGAAAATAAAAAAATAGACCAGAAAGACATCCTCTCCTTGCTCAATGACTGAAATTTGGTCATCCGAAGGTTGCTGTTCCGAGGATGATTGTAACTTCGAGCGTTGCTGGTACATTCTAAAAATGGCTTCCTTCTGCGAAGTTTCGAAGAGCGCAATGGCTTTTTCCAAGTTCTCCTTCATCATGGCAAACGATGGTCCATCCTCTGATGCACTATCGGTAAACTTTGCTTGTAGATTAATGATTGTTCTTTTGCAGGTGTATGCAAAAGCTTTCATCGGCTGTCGAACATTGCGAATGAAATCAACTAGCGCGCCATCAGCTTCGCCTTCTTGGCCCTCATGACTAGAAGCGGACCTCGATAGCGCATCGTCGTAAATAGTGGTGGATGAAGGTAAGGAATCCTGTACCATAGCAGTCAAGCTTCTACTCATACTATGCTCGAATGGATTTTGTGTGTCATAAAGCATTGTACTTTTTGACCGCTTTTGTCTTTTCATCTCATCCTGTAGTTTGCGTCTTGAGTAGCCTGCCCGAACGTTCCATGTATCGTTATCCTTTGGCTGCGATAAAAGCGACAGTGTGCGTCCCAAAGTTTGTGACCTTTTCAGTGGCTTTTTACTACGATCACCTTGTTCTAAAAGGCTATCAACAGACTGATTGCTGGGGGCTGGTGGGACTTGAATATTTCCATTTTTCATTTTTTCAAATTGCAAACCGCAACTACTTCGTAGTCCTCCTACATGCTGAGCAAGTCGTTGTAAACTTTTTACAATATCGTCGTACGTTGCCGCATTGTGTCGCATTTCACGGTTGAAAATCTCTAGCTTCGCATCAGAAAGGGACTTTTTTAGAGTTGTGAAACTGGATCGATGAGATTCGATGGCCGATTGCAAGCTCTTGTTTGCGGTGAATTGAGGTAAATCGTCATCAAGTAAAAAGGTCTTTGTGAGTAGTTTCAGCAAAAGACGGAAGGACAACAAAGTTGCACTAATGTCGTTCCTTGAATTTGATGAAAAATGTAAGCTGCCAAGAAATACGCTCATATTTGACCGAACCATAACCTACTTGAGTTTCTTCGCTGCTGATATTGGCCATACTAGAAAGCATGTGGCGAGCGTTATCACAGTTCCCGTCGCTACTGCCGAGGTATATTGTTGAATTTTTAACGTATCAAAATCGCCTTCATTTGCTGAACCCTCTCTGACCAAAATGATGAAGATGATGATGAAGCACAGACTGGATGCTAGAGCGTACAAGCTTAGTATGGACAACAGATGGACATACATCGTGACAAAATATTGCTTTATGCGCGCTACCTGTTGAAACCGGAGGCTTGTTCCAATAAGCTTTCAAAAATGCGACAATAAAGGCGCTTCCAGCCAACCAAAATCCCAGACTGATCACATGAGCAACTGTTTCCATGTCTCGATCGATATAGTAGTCCGCCGTGAGCATACTACCTAGGCATACCTTTGAAATAATACACTGTTAGCAAGTTTCTTATCTGCCTCAATAAGTTTTTAGAGTTGATACTTACTGACAGGGCAAACATCACATAACCCCAACCATATCCAGCCGCCTCGATCATGCCTCCTATGGTTTTCGCTGGATTGAAAAAAACAGTGGTGGTTGCAATAATGTGGCTTGAAGTTCTATTATGTCCCACCAAAGAATTAAGAGCTGGTATGAAGGTAAACAGCGATCCAATACAGTAAGCAATGGAGCACTTGAGAACTTGTTTTTGCTGGTGCGTAAGCTTTGGAATGGTTGGTATCCTCTGCTTGAGCCGTTGGATAAACCCAGTTACAGCATAGGGGTCATGAGCACGGCGAGAGTTCGAACGATTTCCTCTATGTTTGCTTGGTGGAAAGAATGGAGTGTCAGAGTCGGTATCGGATGAATCACTGTCTGTTGTATCATATAGATCATTCGTTCCATTATAGCCGTGTTGAGCAGCCGCCGCTTTCAAAAGTGGAGTGTTCTCTGATATTGGTTGAAAACTAAAGGCCAAAGTATTACAAAATGAGAACCGACGAAAGTTTAACTGGCATAAACTTACCTATCTGAGGACCGCGAAAAATGAGATTCGGCATCGGTTGGGACATCATATAAAGTCGATAACGAAACAGTTCTTCTCTTCAAAGTGCCATCATCCGTAACAACTTGATATCCATCAAACTTAGATAGCGATTTGAAATATCGATCACCAATATTCTCAGGCGATGCAACTAGACCTGCCATGTCATTTGCTGCTGGTTTAGAGGAGGTAGATACTATATCGCGGTGTGAAACGCCATTTTCTGCTTCCAGAAAGTCAGATCTTTGTCGCTGTCTAGATTCATCCATGGCGCCTCTTGATGTTGGAACAGGTGACGCGATGTATGAGCTAGTCGATCGCGTCAATATACTGTTCGTTCTTGTTTGGAACTGAGAAGGATTAGGCGGTGTTTGCGGAATGTCAGCAGATGAATTCTGCCCGCTACCAGCCATTGTGGGTTCTTGTTGTTTGAGAAGTCGCAGTTGGTTATGCTGAGATTCAAAAAGTGAGTCCGAAGCCATTATCAGCGAAGTCACTTTATCTCTTCCCGTGGAAAAAGACTGTTCATCTCTCTCATTTCGTACAAAAAGCCTCATCATGCCTGGAGAATATATGCAAAGTATCAAGGTAGCCCTAGCTTTTATAGGTTGCTCTTTTGCTGCCGGAGTAAGTCGTTTTTTGTTTTACTTGTATACTTGGATCAAGTTTAACTAAATCAACGTCAAAGACTGTTTGGTCTGATTGGATCTATGATTACCCTGTTTTGCAACATCAACCTGGAGCTGTCGAAGCTGCTGCTGAGCACTACTACCGAAGAGCTGTTGTTGGTGGGTTGAACTACGAGCGCTTGCCTTTGATTCCAGTCATGCTTGCTGTCATTGGACTGAGTGCCGGTCTCACTCTTATGGAAGAGCACAACTTACTTTTCGACGGTGTTTGTACATGTAAGTGTTATCTGAACATAGTTTATCATTATTTTGGTTTACTGATATATAGTTTAGTGGCTCTCATTATGGCTGTTTCAACGTACTCGACCTCCATTGCACCAGGTAAGTCATGGTTTACACCCATTATTCGGCAAATGAACAATATCTGAAGAGGTGTAAAATCTAGGATTGAAGTCATTAGCTGAAACCGGAGTCAAGGGAATGACCTCTGCTGAGGATGCTCAATCTTTGTTCGAAATTACTACCAAGATAGCCGCTGGTAACACCATTATCGTATACATTGCAGGAGGTTTGTATACAAATTGTCACCGACTATCTTCCAACGTCACTTAAACTAACACTGATCCACTTTTAGGTATTGCATTATTGCAGTTCATTCATTTCGTCCTTCTCAAAGTTTGGGCCAACAATGAAAAGAAAGCCGCTTTGCAGGAAGGTACTTCTAAGAAGAAGTCTGAGTAAAAGCTTATAGACTTGGCTACGTGGAGAGACCCATATATGAAAATTGTAATCTAACATCGTCTGGGGACTACCCATTCGTTTATCAGAGCCCTGCTTCAAATAATCATTTAAAGCCCTAAAAAAAAATATGTTGGAAATGAACTGTGAGAAATTCGTTACATTTTGACAAGTGATTGCGGGTGCAAACTCCGCAGATCCTCGGTCTTTCTAATTGATGCAAATGTTCCTGCTCATGCTTGCGTATTTTATTGTGAAGCTTTTTTCCACATCTACATTCAAGTTTTTGCTAAATGGTTTTGATGATTGATGCATCTATAGTGCAAAATTTTGGAGCTTATACCGACCATACCCTAAACTTTTAACATGTTAAGATAAACAAAAAAAAAGTGAATAAAATAGTGTTGTAGTAGCTCATATCTTCGTTTCCAGATCAGCATACACTTTCCAATGCGCACCTTGTATACGATGTTGTTGATACGGTATCTTGGCTTTGTACTTTTAGCAATGGATATGTTTAATCTACGAAACTGAAAATAAAATCCTTCAGAGTTGCGTTTTCCCTGTCTTATCCACCATAAGCACTGTGACCGCGAAAAACCATGACAGAAGCAAATTCAGCCTCTGCCACACACGTTCCTATGAATGAGCAATTGAAGACAGTCTGTGAAAAGTTAGACCAATTGACCGTCGAGTACATTCAAGAAGCAGATGCAGTTTCGAAGCTGAAAGAGACTCTAGGGAAGGAGATCGCGAAGGTAGTAATTGTTCGCTTGCATTCTTGCCACTCATAGCCAAAATACTCAGACAACAACGCAGGGATTCTTCGATTTGGGACAAGCTAAGTACTCAATGGGAACCAGCAAGCTGTCCCGATACTCATACGACGAACGCATGAAAAGCTTATATAAAATGTGAGTACTACTTATATATCGTGCTGATGGCGCGCTCAATGTCCTAGACCAATAACTCACAACGGTCTACAACTTGAATAGTCAAGTTGACGAACAAGGCGAAAATGGCAATGATATCTTTTCCATAAGCAACGTTGAATTCAAAGACGAAAATGATGGAGAGGAAACTGGTCAAATTAAGGATGAGGTGACGGAAAAGCTGAGCAATCTGTCTTTAAGGCAACGTAAGCCGGCGCATGATACCCCTGAAAAAGAGCAATTGGAAACGAAAGGCGAAAAGGAAACCACCGAGGAAACGAAACCAAAAACCAAGTCAAAAAATAAAAAGACGAAAGAGGTGCGAAAAATTGACCGCAACCCCTTACATTGGTTTGGTATACTCGTACCATCGTCTCTACGAACAACACAGCAACACTTCAAAACCGGTAATGAAAGCAAATACTATCGCTAAAGTTGACAGCATTTCTAATTAGCTCTCTGTAGTTGTAACACAAATTGTGGAGGAGGCCAATCTTGTAAACAGGTTATCAGTCCTCGAGAAGCGTTTTGAAGAGCTACAAAAGGAAAAGGAACGAATATTATGCGAAGTGTTAGATTCTGCTAAACAGCCCTCGCAGCCTTGTTCAGTTCTTGGAAAGGATGTAGAGAGCAACGGCTACGAAAGCGAGCCCGGACATGAAAGTGAGAACGAACTGGATCAAGTCGTTCCTGAAATAGATGCGTCGGACACCGCATGAATACAAAAAATTGATTCACCTTTTGCACCCTTTAATCGTATCAAACTCTTTTCGTATAAACATCTGCACATTCCTCAGCGTTTACTTCAATGGCCTTTCTTTTACTTTATTGATTGTTTATATTGTTTCTTTTTAGCATGCGTAGGGGTGGATTGGATGAGATAAATGTGTTACAGGTGCCCATGAAAACTTGGTCAAAACTATGTTTCTTCATATTTGGAATTTTCGCTCTCGCCTGACAATGCCATCAAGCCTGTGGTCATCTCCCTCATCGTCGGAAGATGAGAAATGATGGATCTCTTCGAGTTCTTCTCTGATGCTGTATTCTTGGCTACTGGAAAAGGTGGTCTTAACCACTCGCTGTAGTATTGCCTCTAAGTCTTCTTGTGTTGCATTCTCCAGATTTTCAACATAACCAAAGTCAACATCGCCATTGAATAGTCTTTCTACGGTTGACAGCATCTTATCTCCATCCATGTCAAGCTGTGTACAACTTTCCACCTCTGCTCCCACATCATCCCAAATGGTTTCGCTTCTTTCTGCAGCAACAAGATGCTGATATTCAATTTCAGCATATGCACACCAATCGCTATAAAAGGAAGTTTTTTTGAATATTCTACTCAATCAAGTTTGTTGCAACGGAACTATCAATTCCTTACCTCATCTTTTCTAAAGATTGCCCTTGGGCTGGTCTAGACTGGAGTTGGTCGTCCATTTCAATTCGTTCAATCCCGCTCAATGCATCCAAATACTGACGCTTTAGCCTTGTTGAGTTGTGTGAAGATTCATGGATCTGCAACCGATGGAAATTGATAAAAGTATCAAAGAATCTTTCGGCCAACTTTGATTTTCGCAAGTCCGTCAATGTAAACTGGCCAAGTACTTGTGGTTTGATCAAATCATTGCTATTTGTTTCAAAAGAATTAATACGGGTACTATGATAGTCATTTTGTAAAAATTTATCTCTGATACTCACATTTGACAGATGACATCCTCAAAACAAATAATCTCTGATTCGCACACTCCATACAACGTTTGCCTTTGGCCGTTGTTAGTTTGTCACCCGATTTAATTTTAATCCAATCGAATTTTCTTTACCTCTTTTCTTGCTCTTCCCAAAAGTATGACAGTTCATAGCTGGAAATTATTCCATCACCATCCAAATCCATGCATCTAAACCTGCTTTGATTTTAGCATGATAGCAACATGTAAGCCAGTTACTTTTCAGTTGCTTACCAGTATTCAGTAGACATTCTGGTTGTCTTGTCAATTTCTGAGATCAGGAACCCTACTATGGTTTAATTCGTCGTCATCACAAATAGTAATCAATCGCACAACTTACAAATAAAGTCCATATATGTCAAGGTTGATTCTTCTGTATCACTAAGAACTTGCGTATCTCTAGGGAAGGCCATTATTTTTCCGCATTCCATCACCCTAGCAGTAATCCTCGACGTGAGCACCTGGTTATTGTACTGCAGCATGTCATTCTGCGAAACAATCAGGTCATGGTCCTGATCCAACAGCCAAAATTTACAGTAGAGTACGTAAAAATGTTTGTAGGAAAAACAGTCGTGTGTCTGCCGAATTTTCTCAGTTACAACCAAAACTTGTCGAAATGGGTCAAGCGGAAAAATGTCTTACGGAATTGAGATCGATCCTTCGTTCAAGTCGTGCCAATAAGTCTCCCATATTGTACCTTTTGAATTGAGATAATGGGAGCTTTCCTGAAACACATCTGTTCTCATAATAAATGCGACATATGACCGTCTCGACTAAAATAGCAGGTTGATTAAAAGTCCTTACAAATAACTATACAGAGCCTAATAACTTACTATACCGTTCTTGAAACAGGACGTTATCAGCTAGAAACTCAAGTCCTGGATGGTTGCATACAACATCTGAATGTTATAAGATATGGTTAATTGTAACTGGCAGAATAATACTACTTTGATCATATTATACCTTCCAGTACTGGCAACAAGTCCTCTGGCGACATGTATGAACGGTCTACCTTGCATAGTAAATTGAACATAATTTCGTCGTCATCTATGCAGTCTTTTGAGATTTGGGACCAGCAACTAGATTGATCTTGAATATTAAGTCGTAGGAAGACAATAAAGCTAATTTCGTAATTACACTTACCGCAAAAATTCTTCTTGAGAGACACGCTCTCCATCGCCTCCAAAGCACTCTATTTTTCGAAAAAGTGCTAATGTCATGTACCGTGGTAACTGGCATGCTTTCGAGATACTGAGGAAATTTTCTTCAGTGAAGTATTTCTTGATGCTAAAAAGTCGGCTAACTTCATTCTAAAATTAAACGGTTAGCACTATGTTTTCGCTTTAAGCAAACACAAACAAGAAACTTTGTCTAGATACCATCCGTTCTCTGTTTCTTTCGCATGCAAGACGTTTTGCATTTGGTTCGCCCTTGCTGTAGTAAAATTTGGGTATAGCCGACTCCTTTAGTTCACAGCACTTTTTGTTTTTCGTCTTTTCCTCAGTACGAATTGTATCGGATATCGTACTCAATTGCTGGTCGTCTGGCGTTGACGGAGAAGCAGGGAGACTGATCGTTGTATTTGGTTTATCATCTTTCAAGTCATTCCCTTTCAACATGGTTTTCAACGGTATCGGAAGCTCTATTTTGTTGTCATCATTCAGTGAAGGTGACGGTGACCAGCATTCATCCTCGATCTCTATGTCCTTCAAGCGTTGTTCTAGTGATATTTCGGGAGTCGGAGAGCTCGGTGATGCCAAACAGGAAGTTGTAGAATTAATTAGCACGGACATAGGCTTGATAACTGGCTTCAAAGATGGTTTTGAAGGAAGTGAAAGAGTAACACAATTAGTGACTGGTGGATTCCCCAGAAAATCTACGAGAAAGTGGCATGAGGGAATTGTAAAATTCAAATCTGTTCTGATATATGCAGGTGCTACCTGCAATGGAAGTCTCTTCATTGTCGTCACTCTCAATCCTCTCCTGAATCAACGTTGCATCGTCAAAATTCGTCTGACATTCTTCTGATGTGGGAGCCAAAATAGCTAGCGATTTTTCAGGTCCATCTGAGGGGTAAGAAAGGTTTGCCAGCTTCTTTCGTCCTGACGCGATGGAGAAGGCTGATAAAAGCATGTCAATTGTTGAAATTGGAAAATTATCTACTAAGTGAATAGCAATGATGCCTGCAAGAACCAAGCACATTGGCATATATCGAGGAATGACATAATGTGTCACTGATCTATGAGGGTGATGCATTTTCCAAGCTATGTGGGTTACAAAACTTGTCAGTCTCAAAGGAAGGGTGAGATAGAAAAGGACAAATGGCTATTTAAATTTACAAGGCATCAAGTGGGCACAATTTCAAACAACTTTGTCAATCTGGACCAACGGGAATGCAAAGACTTATTTTGATATCAGAACCAAAAAAAGAAAAAAAGAAGAAGAAAGAGCTTAGTGGGTGTATATGGATCTAAAACTACCAACATTCCAGTTGCCAAATTTTTAAGCCAGCTTTTATTGTCCCAAATTTTTCTTCTCTGCACAACTATAACTCGCAGTTGATAAGGAAGTTGTCAATAAGACGGGTTTTACCCAGGAAAACTGCAATGCTAGCGATGAAACCACTTTCTAGATCTGACATTTCTTCATCCAAGGTCCTTGGATTGGCAATGCTAACGTAGTCTAATTTCATAGTCCAGTCTTCATGCAAAGCTGCAACTTGCTTTTCTTCTGCATTGAAGATGTCCATAGCGTCAGCAAGGAGCTTATCTCTTGAGCGTTCTCCATCTTTGTAGTTCTTTTCTATGCTTGAGAGCATCTTGTATAGAACTAGTGAGTGCTTTCTTTGTGATGGAGTAAGATAGATATTGCGTGATGACATGGCAAGACCATCACTCTCCCGCTGAGTTGGACAAATATGCAATTGTAGTGGGAAATGAAGATCCTCCACAAGTCGCCTCAAGCAAACACATTGCTGAACTGATAAGATGAAAGTTAGATGAGATATGCTATTCATATCTTCGTAGGGAACAAACAGTCAATAAAAGAAGTACTTACCATCCTTCTGACCAAAGTAAGCATGTTCAGGTTGTATCTTTGCAATCTCGTTAGTCTTTCGAATGAAATTATCTATTTCTTATTGAATGGCGACTTACAATGTTGAAGAATTTTGACACAACCGTTGCAACTCCTCTGAAAAAGTGTGGCCGTGTTCCACCTTCCAATTGATGGGAGAGTCCCTTGATTTCAACAAAAGCACCAATTTGCTTGGATACATCCAGTTCAATTCCATTAGGATAGATTTCGCTAACCTGCGGAACCAATACAGCTGTTACAGTTCCCACTGGTAACCTACTTATTTGGTCCAAATCTGCTTGAAGTGTTCTAGGATAACTGGAAAGGTCTTCATGTGGAGCAAACTGAGCAGGATTGACAAATATAGTAAGCGCTACATGGTCATTGCCTTGACGAGCGCGTTCAGCTACATAATAAATGAGATAAATGTCTTTAGCCAAAGTGGTTAGGAGAAAACCGATTATTATTTGGCAAAGAAATATACCTAAACTTATATGCCCAGCGTGGAGGGCACCCATAGTTGGAACATAACCAAGAGTTTGGCCTTGAAGTAGAATGCTGCGTCGCCAACGACGAAAATCTGCAATGCGATCAAAGACTTGAACTCCTTCCGGTATGTTGTCTATAAATTGTTTAATGGTTGAGTCATAATGGTTTCGACGGTGTATAGTTCTTACATTTGTCCATTTTGAACGGCCAAGGTGTCAACAGTCGGGGTGCCTTGACAAAAAAATTAGAATAATGAAAATAACACAAAAAAATCAGATCATACGGAGATTGTCCTCTTACCTATATAATCTTCAATATGTTACTTCAAGGTTGCCGGTCCGTTACGAAAGTCTCAAGCCGTTCAATGCTGACTGCTGGAACAAGTCGGTTTAATAGAACAACGTCTCTCTACCGTTCGTCATTTCAAGTCATGCAGATGAGCAGTAAGGTGGAAGGAAATCCTGTCATTTACACCGGTCCACTTGCGACAGTTGCTAAGCGCCTCAAGCTTTTTTCCATCGGTTCACTTGGCCTTAGTGGCGCTATCTCACCCTTTGTGTTCATTCTGGACTTTCCAGTTCCAGTCGTTGCGAAGACTGTTCTGGTAGCATCGGGTAAAGCTTACTCTAATGATGGATAGCCTTTCTCTGAACACTCAACTAATCTCTTGTCGTCTCAGCTCTGTTCACAAGTGTTTCATCCACTGCCTTGATCAATTGGGTCATGTCTCCCTACGTTACCAAGGCAACCATGTCACCATCTGACGCAGATTCCATCAACTTACATACGCTGAATGTTTTCGCACAAGAGCATATCACTACTGTGCCTATCCAGGACTTACAGCCATCCACTCGAGTATTTACAACAATCATGATAAACGAAGGGAAAATTGGCGAAGCTACAGGCAGAGTTGGTGGAAAGATTGTCAAGCCAAAGCAAGTTTTCTACGTTCATCCCGAGATCTGCCACGACGGGCCCTTGAGCAATGCATTGATAGGTGCAACCGCCGAACACCACCAGACACCCATGTCACAATAAAACCGCGTAAAATAGACATCCATAGAAGTGATATGAAGCTATAAACTGTGTATATATTTGCCAAAACGTCCCAGCATAACAATAAATTGAATGATCAAATTATGAATGAACTAGTGAAATCGACAAAATCATATTGAAACTTATCACCGTTGGTTTATTCCTTTTCGATGATACTTTCCTTTCTACCAGCATACTCTGTCCAGGAACCGTCATAGACAGAAATATTTTGCGCTCCAATGCGCTCCAAGGTGAAATAGAGGATTGAAGCGGTAATGCCACTTCCGCAGCTGGTCACAATCTCCTGATTCAAGTCAGCGATCTTACCACTCCACTTTTCCTTCAGAGCTTCATCGCTCAAAAATTCAGTTCCAGACATCAAATCTTGGAATGGCATGCTGACACTTCCAGGCATATGGCCGGAGCTGAGGGATGCTCTGGGTTCTGGAGCCTCACCAGTAAACCTGGAGTGAGATCTAGCGTCAGCGACTAAGAAGCCACTGCCTCCATTTTTGAACTTCTTCGCATTGTTGATAATGGTCTCGTAGTCCCGAACCAATTTCTCATTCACCTCCGTGACATTGTATTCAACAGGCGAAATTGACTCGGGTTCTCCGTTTTCAACAGGTCGACCTTCCGCGATCCACTTCGGTAATCCACCATTAAGCACAGAGACCTTTTGATGTCCAAAGACTCGGAAGGTCCAATATACTCTGCAAGCGGAGATGACACCAAGACTATCATAAATCACGACATGGTCACTGTTGCTTATGCCTAGTTTGCCTGGGAGCGCAAATGAATGCGTTAATTTTCAGGCCGATTGTGGTGACTCATCGGCATTCAATTGTCTTACCTACAGCGCCTGCAAAGGCATCTTTTGATGGCAGCATATGAGGGAGGTCTGACGAATGATCTTTGATTTCATCAATGCCGAAAAATTGTGCCCCTGGAATACGTTTCTCGAGATATTCCTTGTATGGGTCTCTCTGGATATTAGGCATATGCCAAGACCCGTCCAGGATCTTGAAGTTGGCATTCTCCGAAAGTTCTGAGGTCGAGACGAGAGAGCTAGGGCGAGAAGACGTTGCAAAGCCTATATCGCGTGAGAGAACACTGGTATCAGAACCTGTCAGGGTGCGCGCTTTACGCTTGATGTCCACGGTCACATGTACCTTTGGCCATATTTATTGACATTTTGGATGCTGGGCGAATGAAATTGGCAGCACGTAACATTACTTTACAATGACAAGGTCAACTGATCACAATGTTAGCTGAAGTTTATGACACAAATCTGTGACCAAATTTCTATTGGATGAATTTATCAGGCCCGGAATATTTTGTTCGATTTTGGCCCGTGCATCTTCGATACCTTGAGGTGAGTATTTACAGCCTGCAATGAATTCTCATTAATTGACTGCTGTTTCTCTTAACATGTTGGATAGCTGTATCGACATTACCTTTTAAAGCTTCCTCTAGAGCCGCGATAACCATCACCTCTTGGGCCTCTGAGACCGTCGATGTGAGACTTGCCTCAGTAACGCGACCATGCCGCGATCGAATGAAGGCAGTCTATGAGATATGGTACGCAGTGTTACAAACAGACACCCCAACACATGAATCAGATAAAATGTAACTTACAACAGTTCCCCAGCTCATTTCCATTTCAAAGTCGTGCGTAAATTCTGGTGTTTGGCCGTAAATCCAATCCCAAGATGTAAGTTCGTCTCTTGACTTTATGACTCCTTCTGGTAAATGAGAAATGTCGTCTTTTGAAAAAACGGTTGGCTCTACCGGCTTATTATCATTATGTGTGTATAAAAACTCTTCTATTACTGCTTCGCAAAATTGTTGGTGGTCTATAGTGTAGGAATAACTTCGCAAGTTGGTGACGGGTGATGGTACTGAGGCAACACCTTTGGTAACTAGGCGATCTTTGTTGACCTTTAACGCGCCGCGCAACTTATCGACGTCGGTGTCTATCAGCATGGTGCCATGGTGGTATGCTCTTTGGTTGGTCAATTTGTAAGCACTTCCAGAGACCTTAAACCCGTCTACTGCTATGTCATGTCGGCTGTTTATATATGCGGGAATATCTAGCTGATGAAGTGCCCGAGCCACGAGTTCTGCATTAGCATCCCTCGTAAACGCTGTGCGAGGCATGAAGATGGTGTAAATTGAATTTCCCATATCCTGCATTGAAAATTTCATGAGCTACATTGATTAGAAAGGCATACTTCAATTTCAATTTACTTGCGTGGTATACAGTTCCACCTCCTGAACGTCGACGAACAAGTGGTATATTATTCTCCTCCATATATTGAAGGTTGCATTCTTTGAAAGGGTTTTGGTTGCGACCAACCACCACACAGGGTTTATTTCTCCATAAATAGAGAATATATTTCTCAGGATCCGTAGTTTTAAATAGGTGGTCTTCTATTGCGAGATTGACAAAAGGATCTGTATGAGTCGAGATAAAGCATTCAACATTCTCTGTTGGCGGCAAGCCTGTACTGTAAGATCTGTAGACGCGAGAGAATACGGGCATAGGCCGTCTACAGAGCAAAGAGGCGGTTTTTGTCGCTTTGCCAAGTAGATTAGATGCACCGAGGCATTCTAATCGTCGAAGCATGCTGTGGAGTGATGCTAAGCGTGAGAAGGATCTGAAAGCCTTTGTTCTATTCAAAGCCGGCCGGGAGGTACCTTTGTGAATATTTTTTGGAACTCCTCCCATCTCAAAAAATAAAACCAGTCTTCCTTAACGCAGGAAAAAGTGATCTGTCAAGACATGAATGTAGACAAAAGCCTTTGGCCATTCCAACAGGTTCTTTCTGACGAAGAAAGTAGGGATCTTGGGACACAATCTGTGTATATAACGGATATAGATCCCAAAAAGACTACCATTTTACTGAAGTAAGTGAAATGGCAAATAACAAACGAACATACCTTCCACCGCTGATCTAAAGCAACACACGCTATGGCATAGATTCATACAACGCCAATGGCCGCAACAGCAGGGCTTAGAGCACTGTAAACGGATACGAAAAAACCTATTGCCTGAAGGACGAATCACATTATCTGTTCTGTTATGTCCAACGTCCGCTATGGGTGAAGAGGAATTGGAACGTCTACTCAACGAGTTCAACGTTGGCGATAATGCATTTGATAGAAGCCCAGTTCAAGCGATATCAGTTCCATTATATGCTCCGCTAAATCGAACGCAATTCGAATCTTGTAAACATTTGTGGCCTATAATATATCGTGAAGACACGAGACTCGATCCCAAGTTCAACGAAAGCCAAATCAACGACATTACAACACACATGCAAGCTTTGATAACGAAAAGCCAAAATTCGCTCTCCGGAGAGCTACCTGTATTTGCGCGTGTAGTAGACCCTTCCAATAATCGAATCATCGCTGAAGGTTCAGATACCCGAGCTGCTGACAAGCATCCGTTACATCATGCTGTCATGAATTGTATAGATAATGTGGCGCTTAGCGAGCGAGATAGACGGCAAAGTCATAAGAGAAAATTAAATCAGACAGATAGCCTGAGCGAAGAAGATCCTGATGTCTCCAGTCGCGACTCAACGCCGAATTTGGAAGAAACTGTTGAGAAGGTGGCCTACCTATGTACTGGTTTTGACATTTACACAACCCACGAGCCGTGCACTATGTAAGTACGATTTCAGGCTTGGATTCGAATTTCAATTTAAAATACTCTTACTTATAAATATCTATAGGTGCTCGATGGCACTTCTGCATTCTCGCATTGGACGAGTTTTTTACCATAAGCCAAGCCGGACCGGTGCTCTCGGGACAGTGTATAAAATTCACTCTCACAAGAGTTTAAATCATCATTTCAAAGTCTTCGGGGACGTTTTGAGACGCGATTTATCTCAAGCCGAGGCAACGGATCCGTATCTGCAGCTCGGTAATGACGGTAACGAAGTAGATGCATAGACCTCATCTTATTATTACATACACACCAAAATAGAATAAAAACAGCCTGCTGTCAGCAGGGGATGTACATTCATTGTTATTTTTTTTTTGTTTAAATAAAGGAAAACGATGCTTTGACTTTTTCTACTTAAATACATCACCAATAGTCAGCGTTACAAAAATTTTCAGAATGGTATTTAGAGTTATGAACATCAGAACAGTGGAGGAGTAAAGTAGAAAATGCTTTAACCGCGGAAGGGGAAGTACATAGAGCCACCAGCAGCATATTGTTTGGCGGCAATTTTTTTGTTTTGTGCATTCCTTGAGACAAGGTTTGTCAAGGTACTAGATTTGCTAGCTTTTGGGGTTGGTGGAGGGCTTCGGGCACTCATACTAGGCGACATGGGAGGCCCATGGGCAGAAGGCAAGAATTGCTGTGGGACCGGCCCGACAGTATTCGCTCTGGTCATACCGGGAGGTAATGGTGAGGATGGTATCATAGCTTCATCAAGCATTGACATTCTCGATCTATCTGGAGCATCATCATCACGACTAGATCCATTGTATTCTCGTCGACTAACAAACTCAGATGGATTGACACCGCGCTGCATCATCTTTTTCGCACTGATCATGACCTTCAAAGCTCGCACCTGTAGTCCCATTTGTCCGGTCAGAGCAGCTGTTTCATAAATTTGACTTGCTGTCGACATGGTCAGCATTTGGTGCAGAGCATGAGTTGCTAATTCCTTTAGCCTGGCGAGATTGTAAATATCAGAGAGTAATAACAACTGACAAAGAATGTGGGGTTGATGCTGTTCCGATGTCAACAGGTGATCTGTGTAGATGAACTGTAAGAAAGCTAAGGTTACAGTATGGGATTCTGGGAAGAACATGGTGCGAGTTGTTGGGCATATGGTGGCAAGTTTGCGGTGATCATGTTCCTGTTTTTCTTTTAATTCTTCGTCTTGAATCTCGATATTATCCAGCGACTTTTCCATGAGCTCACGGAAGTGTGGCCATCGCTCTGATAGTACAAGTGAGTTTACAGGGAACATCTCACCGTCATTAGATAAGATCTCAAAATCTGCCATGACGGGATCATTCAGTACACTCAAACCGAGTTCCTGGGCAATGGGAGCACAGGTAGACGCAGGTGGTATATAGATCCCGAAAGCTTCAGTGTCGACAACCGCAAGATGATCAAAGTTGACTTGTCTATGATTATAATCGTCCAAGAGTGAACGATCTCGATTACCAAGGATAAGGAAGCGACTTTCATTTTCATGCAATATGCCTCGGTTCCATGATCCAGATGATAAGATGGCTCCAGAATCAATACGCGTCCACACCAGATTAGCCAAATTGAGGGCCCATAGCTGGAACATTTGACTTGTAGGTGTGAGGCAGGTACCTGCTAAGATCATATGATGACCTAAGATGTGACCAGTAGGGAATCGTAGCCCAGGTGGTAAAACAGTACCAGACATTGAAGTCGAGTGGTCTTGTACTCTGTTGGGTGCACTGTTAGGCGAACAAAATAGCTGAAGTTCGCGTTTAACATCAGTAAAGTTATAGTTGGAGTAGATGTATACTGGATTCTCAGCGTTGGTGGTAGCTGGGGTTGTATAAGACAAACGGAATAAGACATCATCCTTATTCAAGATGGATTGTCGGCGCTGCAAATTCGGATTTCCTTCCACCTCCGTTTGCATCTCTTGATCCCAGGATCGACTGCCAAAGAGGGGCACACTACATCCAGATGACGCACTAACGGAGACTGATCGGTAAGCACCGCACTGTCGATCAAAGGGGCACACTTGTACCCACTGAAGTGTATCCAAGTCGAATACATTAATCTCGGAGATGTATTGGTTATTCAGGTCTTGTCCGCCAACAATGATAAGTCGATTTCCTGAGATGGTTGATAGATGGGCATAACGAGGACGTGCGTTAAACAAGGTAGGAAGTGACTCAACATAGTGCCACTCCATCTCTGCAGTGTCCAGCCAACAAACGTCATCCAGAGCACATAAACCTTCGGACGAAGTTCTAGAATAACCCATGCCTCCAAAGAAAATGATCTTGCCTTCATACACGCTTGCAGAGTGGAAATACCGAGGTTTAGGCGCAGGCTCGGAATCAGGTGGTGGGATGAAGCGTGACCATACATATGTTTTGAGATCGAGAACATAGAGATCGTTGGTCATTCGACGAGAACTAACGGTTCTGCCAGCAAAGACATACAACGAGTCGTTGACTACAGTGGAAGAAGCTCCCACCAACGGCGGGGGTATATCACCCGTGGTGGTTCGAATCTGCGTGGTCAAATCAGCAATCGACTGAAGACCAGGCATCAAGTTTACACAGACAAGAAAGAAAAAGAGGTATAGTGGCAGTTCTTGGGAGCTGTAAGCTTCTGTTTTGGTGATAGATTTTTGACTTTTGTACAACCCTCATTTG
Organism: Umbelopsis ramanniana AG; assembly: GCF_025399195.1. Classification (NCBI taxonomy): domain Eukaryota; kingdom Fungi; phylum Mucoromycota; class Umbelopsidomycetes; order Umbelopsidales; family Umbelopsidaceae; genus Umbelopsis; species Umbelopsis ramanniana. Next base: position 213,108 of record NW_026252103.1, on the reverse strand, counting down.
TATAGCCGACATTTGATGCACCTTTTTTTTTTTCTTCAACCTCAATACACACAACCTGTATGAACTGAACCTTTCGGCTACAGCTTCTAGTTTTGCTGCTATTAGTGCTCAATTTTATTAATCTGTAGGATAGATAACGCCGTATTTCGGCATGTTAGTTTCAAGGTGGGAAGCTGGGAAAAAAAGCGAACAATATAAGATTTTGGATAGCCCATCAATTGTTCCGCCTCCGCTCCCCCAATGCTTTCCATCTCGGCGATCAAGGATCTTGATTATAGCCCTAAACCACTCGACTCGCGAGATCCTGAGCGTGAACTTGATATATATTCTCCAACAACAAACAATGAAAATTTGCCTGTAATCCTCTTTGTACATGGTGGTGCCTGGCGGACGGGGGATAAATCAGAGCACATTCAACTTGCAGAGCGCTTGTCCCAACAAGGATTCGTTGTGGTCGTGAACAATTACAGGTTAAGAAAGGAAATGATTGAAAGTTGGAATGACTACGCATAACATACTGACACTGAAAATGTCAATAGACTTAGCCATAAGTCGGAAAACAATGGACCACCTGTTATTCAACACCCATCCCACATTAAAGATACCATGGACGCGGTGCGCTATATACAAAGCCGTTATGAAGGGAGAAAATTGTTCCTTGTCGGTCACTCCGCGGGCGCGCATATTATTCTTTCGATCGCGCTAAAGCCCGAATTTCAGCTCACCGGCATAGATGGTTATTTAGGAATAGAAGGAATTTATGACATTCCTCTCTTACTCAAGACTTTCCCTGGATACCTCGATTTTATACAACAGGCTTTCACGGACGATCAGGCAGAATACAATAAAGCTTCTCTGATTGGGTTTACCCCCGCTCCTACACGTTCCCCGATTGCTCTGTTGTACAGCCCTGAGGACGAATTGATAGACCCCGGACAACACGAATCCATTTATAGTTGGCTGAAGTTTCACGACATACTAGCCACGGTAAATGCCAACCTGCATGGAAAACACGACGAATGTTTGACCACTTCCGAGATGACTGATGCCATCGGTGATTTTGTCAGGAACCAACTCTAAATCTTACCGTATATTCAGAATGAATTATAGACGATGTTTACTAGTTACCTTGATTGCTTAGAAATCGCAACAAATGTCGATGAATTTGTTTACAAATCCTAGTAAATAAATTTATTTTAACACTGTAGAATGTGAGCCCCCTTCAGATTGTCATCATGCTTCCGGCGTCATCTTGAGTTTGGCTAACTCTACAGCTATTTGAGCTCCCATTGCAGCATTATTTTTCACCAGGGCAATATCTGACAAAAGGCGGTTTAGAACAGCGTATTCTTTCTTGTGCACGCAGTATTCGACGTAAACCTACTAGCTTTAAGACTGTCTCCTTTTGTAATTTCGGTTATTCTCTTCAGTAAAAATGGGGTTGCTTCTTTTCCGTGTACGCCAAAATCACTAATTGTAAAAGAATAAGATCATTTGAACACTTCTATTTTCCATACACCGTCTTTTACCTAGCTTCCTTAAGAGCTGATCCAATAGCTTTCGCAATATTACGACTGTCAGCTGCATGTTTTACAGGTATAGGGACTGCAAATACCATGCCATTCTGTAATTGCATCTCCTGATTTGCATCTTTCTGAAGGGTCAAGGATACGTTGCTTGTTCACTCTGAATCAATGTATTGACCAAACTTACGGATCATTTTTGCAGCCGCCAAAGCGTCTGGAACTTGACATGGGCTCTGTATATAAGTATAAATTAGAGAAATTCCCAAAAAGTGCTGTAGTCATAATGTTTACCATGACGCCGCTATCAGGAGTATAAAATGCAGGAAAGGCGGCACTCTCTCCAATTGTTGTGACCGGAACACCTTGCGTTTCCTGCACATTCAACATACGGTTAATTGAGAACAGAAAGGCTAGAGCAGCTATAACGAATTTTAAAGAATGAAACAACTGACCAATACTTCCAGAGTCTTTGGTATATCCAAAATGCTTTTGGCTCCAGCACACACCACCGCTACAGGTGTTTTACCAAGCTCCATCAGGTCGGCACTAATATCCATGGCTGCAGACAGGCTGACGATGAGAATCATAGATAAATCACTTTCTGTATCCCATCATACTCAGCATACTCTTCTCAGCACCGCGATGGGCTCCGCCAATGCCACCAGTAACGAAAACTGAAATTCCAGCAGCATGTGCTAAAACCATAGTACCAGCCACGGTAGTAGCGCCAGTAAGTGACTGGAAAAGTGGTTAGCACCAATAGTTAGTCGTGTTAAAGCAATGTGGGCAAACTTACATTGGCTAATACGAAAGGGATGTCTCGTCTAGACGTCTTTCGAGCATTCTTCCCGAAGCTGCCCAGCTGCTCCAGCTCATCCTTCTCAAGACCTCAACATGCTGTAAGCTAATCTTTTCCCATTACGCAACGTCTATGGCATTCATGGTATTTTCTCTCACCTATGTGAACCTTCCCTTGAAGTATAGCAATTGTAGCAGGAACAGCGCCGTTCTTCACGATGATATCTTCTACAGCCATAGCAGTCTCTACATTCTGAGGGTATGGCATCCCTTTAGCGGTGTTAAAATTAGTATACACCTGACTTCCTTCACTTATTTACGCCTGAATGTTTACCATGGCTAATGATGGTGGATTCCAACGCTACAACCGGCTGGCCACTCTTCAGCGCCGCTTTAACCGAGTGCGAGATTTTGAATTTGCTAGAAGCAACACTACTCAATAGCCGAGCCTTAGCTGCAGTTGTCACGGGTACTGTCAGTCGAGAAATGTGCATGCTCTGAATCTTTTAACGAAAGGAATATCTGTTCCTAGAACGCGTATGAGTTCGTCTTGAACCGTTGTCAACTCGCATCACGTGTTTGACTTGCTTGAACAACTCCAATTCAAATTTGATACTGCATCAGATTTATCGAAACGAAGCATAACGCTACAAAGCTACCTTTATTCATTAAATGGTAGATTTTAACGATCTCAAATGTATAATACATGGTATTTATTGCCAACTCACATTGGCAAATTCAATTGATCCAGCAATAAGTAATACCAAACATGAACCATCTATTTCAGTTTGTGAGGTCAGTCGCTTTCGCTATAGTGATTATTTCTTCGACCTTAGCACGTATTGCCTGGGTTGCTGAGACCCATAACTCTAGTTCTTTTTGTTCTCCATACACGGAAGCGTGAAACGGTACCGTCTTGTTTGGCGATTGAGTCAATATGCCTGATTTGGCTAAAAAACTGACATGTTCGCGTAATGTCCGCTGTATTTCCTACGTATCGGCGCCGTCAGCAGCAGATCTTCAATGCTACAGGGTAATGAATCACTTACTTTGAGAAGTGCATAGTAACTCCGTGATTCGTTTGCGAAAGCCGCTGCCCTATCTTGTGTATATTGTTCTCCCGTTGCCTCGTCTGTGACAAGTTTATCAGACAGTACACCAATGGCATTGCCTGCTGTTTGAATCAACTGTACAATTTGCTGTTGAGAGCGATGGACATTAGTTGGAGTACAGAGAATGGTAGGCAAATCGGTGTACGTACCTTTTCGACAGCGTGTAACTGTTGGATTCTCAAAGCGCTTTCTGATGTGCCCTCCGAGCTCTCAGAACGAGGAGCTTCTATGTCTAAGGCCATTGTCATGATATCATTATCATTGTAGTTGTTGTTGTTTTCTCCAATATCAGCCATTCTCAAAGCAACAAGGTCTACAGATTTCAGTCCAAATCAAAGGAAGAAAATGGCCTGTAAGCGTGGATATCTGCTCTCAAAGATTTTTCACGTGACCTGTGAGTCGCAAATTCCCTGCAATAATGCTATCTTCTTCAAAGGCCAATAGCACCACCAGGATAGAAGAAGGCTCAATCTCGCAACCAGGATACATGATATGCTACAACTAACTATTTCTCATAAATTGGCAGATATTTTTTAACACGGAGTAAAGTCCAGAGTTAGTGGTTAATCTTTGGGATTTTAGCATTTATCAGCTGTAATGATGATACAGAAAATAAACTACATATCATGTTCTTTCATTTAGGGCTATGCTCCTTTTTGTTTCTTCATTACTCTCAAATCTGCAACAACGTTGCCTGCTTCAAGCCAAGTGGCATCGTCCCATGTGGAAGTGGCGGGATCAATAGCTGGGTGACCCTTACTTACTTGACCACCAAACGCAGCCTTTTGTAGTTCGCCTTTTGTATGTCGGGCGGAGGCGTATCGTATATCTTTGCATAAATCAACCGTTGAATCAGGAATTTTCAAGTTCATAATTTCATCTGGAAGACTCAGAAACTGCATAGAAAGCCCTGCTTCCAAGTGCCACTGTCAACTATATGTCAGAATTTAAACGTCTCATGGCAAGTTTAGGCCCATAGCGTAATCTTACATCCATGTGGCAATGCAACGCCCAGACTCCAGGGTTATCGGCAATAAATCTAAAAAGACGCAGAGTTAAGCATCGTATGTTGGTCAACATAATGTATTCTTCATTATTGACTTCAACTTACCTAATGGCAATCCATCCTTTTCTAGGGAGAACAGCTACATCTCTTCGAGTTGGATTATGGTAATTGAAATTTGCCTCATGCTTTTTAGGGTCAAACGTTCCCTGTCCAGTACCGACAATCATGAATGTATGCCCATGCTGTAAAATCGGTATAAGTAAAAACGTTTACAAATTCGCCAAGTGCGTATCGCTACAGTACCAAATGGAAGGGATGCTCTCCGCCGTTAACTCCTCCTTGAATCACGACTTGAACGACTTTCGGCTTATTGATGACATGAAGAAAATTGACTGAATTGATGTTGCTTTGCCCACTCCACCAATTCATCATAGTAGGTCGACTGGAATCGTGTACGTATGTTTGATTATTCAGGAACCCTCTCAATCTGGTACCGTTCTTACCAAACCTGACCCTTACAACAATCGATTCGTCATACGGAGGCGCAGCAACTGGATAGTAATTGACAAGAGATTCTCCATTCATGTCTGCACAGTGTGGCATTGTATCCTTAGCAGCAACGGACCCGTCGAATGTGTCCTCTCCGTCATTGTAGCTGACTTCAGCCAAAGCTGGTGGATAGTCTTCCAAAGTCTCTGCTTCACCATGGAAGCACTGAGTATCTAGCTCTGCTCTCATGTAGTAATTTTGAGGAGTTTGGTTTGCTTCAACAATTACTGAATACCTTTGGGCTACATGGAGTGTCAGACGGTCTACAGTGTACTTCTTCATGGGGACTCCATCTGCCTGATATCCAGCTTTTGGTCAGAAACTTGTAAAATTCAATAACAGTCATTTATATTAAATACCTCGATGATGGTTAACTTGTGGTTATCAATCGAAAATCGAATGTTTGAAATCGCTCCAGCATTTATCAGCCTTAGGCGATATCTTTTACCAGGCTCAAATTTGAACTGAGGAATAGACTGGTCGCTTGTGCATTCATCATTGTCATCAAGTTCAACAGTATCACAATCGAATGATCCTCTTCCGTTTATCAAGATGTTATCTGGAACAGCCTGTGTGTATATCATCCCAGAATTAATTTACCTACAAGCATTCGGTGTCAGATTGGTAGGTCCAAACTTACCTCCAAGGCGGGGATTGAATGCAACTTCTTGACCACTGAAGCTGATGCTTTGTGATACCTGCATTGTGATTCAAAGGTTTAGTTGCATAGATAGACTGACAGTACAGCTTGGAAAATGCTTACAGGTCACTAACTGTGACTTCAAATTCTTCGTCATAGTCGTCAACATGTGGGTCTTCCTCTGGATTGTGAATAATGAGTGGTCCCATTAAGCCTACCATTAGCGAATTATTTGACGGTTAGTTTCAGCTGTTAGCGAATTTCATTGTTGTGTTTTTGCGACTTACCGTCCGCAAGCTGGCCCTTATGATGAGAATGCCAGTAATATGTTCCCCAGTTTCCAGTCTGAATTGAAACGTAGATGGGTAAGTTGATCAATATTTCATATTAGAGAATGAATGCAGTTTCTACCTACGGTATTGAACTCGTAAGTGTAAGAAGACTGAGCAGGGATAGGGCAATTGGTCATTCCGGGAACGCCATCCATCCAAGGAGTACCCCTCTGAAACATTCCATGCCAGTGCAAACTCGTTGGCTCATCTAAGTTGTTACGGACAATGACTCTCACGACGTCGTTATGATTAACTTCAATCGTTGGGCCCGGAAACTGTCCGTTGACAAGAAACATCTTGCGTTTGAAGCCATCTGGCGCAATCTCGTGCTCTTCTAAGTTCCAGTGATATTCGACGATTTTTGGTATAGCTTCGGCCAAGCGTAAGCAACAAGCCGCTGCGAATATTAATTGACCTACACGCATCAGTATCTATTGGCGGGTCTACTATAGGGGTGATTTAAGTCGATATATTGAATAATCCAGGTGAGAGAGAAAGAAAAATCACTGAAAAAGAACTCGTGCGGAAACAATGGAATTTAACGAGAAATCGCATTTATACTGATTGTTCCTACGTGGAGCAGAAGCTATTGGCCTTTGCGGCAAGTTGGTTGCGTTTGAAAGGAAATATTTGGATTACGGCTATTTACTGTCAACAACTTGGCTTCAAGAGTATCATTCAGCAAGCAATTTAAACTCCTGTTTCCCTGTTTTCATTGCAAGGATTTTTGCCGTCGCTTTTATTTTATGAGATATAAGCCGTTAGATGACGGAATACAATCCGCCCTTGGTACATTTTCTTAGCTACAGCTTATTTGGTCGTAAAATATTTTGACTGAGAAAAAATAATTTGTCCGCACAAGCTTGTTGTACCACTCAACACCATGTTAATAGAGTATTCCGATATACTTGAAGGCGTAGTGTTGCAGGTATGAATGAACTAACTTGAAGCATACCTTATTACTGTTATTCTTCCTCTCTTCCAACTGTGAGGTGGCAAAGTAAGTATGTAGGTTACCCATAACAGATCACCCTATCGGTTGCATCATTTCACACGATTCCGCAGCACTCTGTGAAGCAGGCTGCGTAAGGGCCGCCACAAAATGCGATGTTCCAACTATGGCTATCGAATCCCTCAAATACAATGCACTTCATAGGTTCTTATACCAAAAAGAAAAGAGAGAAAAAAAGGTAGCAATCTATTACTAGTTAGCAGATAGCATGAACATCTTGTAGCAGCATTTGAATATGGGAAAGGAACTAACTCACTGGACTCAGATTTAGCTGTAGATCAATTTACCTGAAGCATCGACGATTTCAATACTCCCCGTGAATCAAACTCTTCAAGATTCCTGGATCCATCTAAGCAGACTATGATCAGGTATGCGCTTCTCATATGGAATCCTTTCAGTCATTTATGTGTCATTCACGCTCTGTGAAAGTCGTCTATTGGACCTATCATGCTTGGCCGCTCCATGATTGTCGTAATCTAAAGACCGATTATTTCACACTGAAATAAATGCTGTTTGCTTTATTCTTTGAAGCACGTTATTATTATCATGCATATTCTCCACAATTAGGATTTCAATGTACAGATTCTGCATGAGCTATGTATAGTTGTTGAATGCTGTGTAAGTAAATAACTGAAACACTTGGATATATAAAAAGTTGTATCACAAGGTATCAGGGAAGTACTATTATTGTAACGCATTCCACAAATAAATCCTATTTTCATTGTAAAGGTAAACAGACAAATCCCAGGTATCCAATCTTTTTTATTTTACCAAATGTAGCGAGTGCTTCTACGCCTTACCTTTTAAAGTTGCCTTGTATCTCGGCTATATAAACGTTCTACACTCGCGTCTAGTTGTGAACTGATTATCAATCTACAAATGAAGGTATGCCCGTTTTATCTTTTAATGGTTAACCTATTTTAGCATAACTTATGGTAATTCTTCTATCACATCAGCTCTCGCTTGCTTGCATTGCCCTTGCTGCAGCATCTCTTGTCTCGGCCGCAGAGTTTGCTTTTACTGAACCAAAATTAAACACTACCTATCATCCCGGTGATACTGTTAACATCCAATGGCACGACTATGATGGAACAAAACCGACTGCTAGTCTCTGGCTGGGAACTGGTCAAAGGGCATTGCACTGGCATCCATACAAAATCATAGCAAATCTTACCGAGCCATTCCCAACTAGCTATACCTGGTCCATTCCAAAGAACTTCAAGAAGCAGCGTTACTACTTGGTTATTACCAACGAAACACCGTACCAACCTAAATCTGACTATTTCTTCGTTGCGTAGTATACTTTGTCGCTAGTCTTTGAAGTCACAGGCGAAACATTATGCTTTACTGCACATTTGCCCTATGAAATTTACTCCCAAAAAATGGTCAAGTAATAAAATGGGCTTTTTGCAAATATGAGATTTCACTTTTGGAATCTACATCGTTGGACCATTTCCATTATACCGCAATGAGGTTACATGGAAGAAAACAATCTTGGCAATGGCGAATACATGTCTCCTACATTTATCGAATGCTGTCCATTTATTGTCCTTCCTGAATGCTGTACACCTAGGAGAGATGCACTTACTCGTGAATGTCGAGTAAGTTGTGATTACGGGGGTACAAAAAACTCGATCCGAAAGGTGGAAATGATTAAAAAAAAAATTATGATAGAATTAAAAAACTTGCTCTACTTAATGGTTCGTCACACCTATCAGTTGATAAGCACCGCGTACCAATAGTGTTACGATCTTGTTATTCTTCTACCCTACATCGTCCATATGCATTATGGCCATGGATATTGTGCTTTAATATTGTGAATATTTCATAGACCTCCAAGACACCTCCTGCTTGGTACACTACAATATCAAGGGTAAAAATTCAAACAGGATCCTTTTGGTAGTGAATCACTGCACCAGAGCATTTCTGACTGTGGGACTTCAGTGCGCTTCGTTCAAATGTACACAATTTTTTGATTATTTTTGCTCTATTAGTTAAATTCCATACTTCTATCAGTCTATAAATATTTTATTCGCGTGCTACTGCTCTTGATTGACAGCCGCGCTATGACCGCGTCATATTGAAAATACGACAAGATCACTGACTGGACCTCAAATGCTAATAATATGCCTGACATTTATCAGTCTTTTCATAGTAAATGCTCTAGTAAAATAATAAAAATTGTTTTTACCCTCTTCAGAATCTTCATGTGCAGAAAAGAACACTTTTATATGTTAATTGGTACCTGATTACCGTTATTGCCGCTCATCGTCGAACTTCAGAGTGTGATTTTTTGAAAATATTCGCGATTCTGAGCGGCTTTGTGGTGCAGTGGTAGCATTCACGCTTCGGATGTGTGAGGTCCCGGGTTCAAGCCCCGGCAAAGCCCTCATTTTTTTTTGTTGGCCCTTTACCATTGAAAGCAAAGCTGTTTAGACAACGACTTTTAAGATGAACCTTTGGTTACATTTTACATGGTGCTCAGTAGACGCTAATATAATCAGTGATCACCGTATTCACTTGTAAATGACAGAGTAATCAATATATTACTGAAGCGTTCAGATTTCCGCACATTCAAAATTAACGATAGGAACTCAGCACCGCAATTTCACTTTTAAATCATACCAGATCCCAAAACATTTCAGAGGGCTTCACAATCAGTAGCACGAGAAGCTACTGTTATTTCTGTTTCTACTGGAGTGGATCCTGGCATTTTCGCTATGAAAGATTCAATTCGAAATGTCGAACCAGAAGAGTCGGATTCTCAAACTCTTCGCAATACTAAAAACTGTTCACAAGTGCGAATTGACTCCTTGAAGCTGCAATACACATTGAAAAAGAAATGGAAGGGCGATAAAATTTATTGATACTTCTCGAAAGAAGGTAAATTATAACTCATACATCAAGTTTGACCATCGAATAACTTCAATTGAATATTGATGCTTATTGCAACCTACGGCTTTCCTGAAGTAAGCGCCATCACTATACGATTGAGAGCAACTTCAATAAGAAACGAACTCCGGTAAAAATATAATAATATATAGGGTTTAAGATGGTGCAGTATCATTTTCGTAAATACACCGTCTTTCTAAATGGTCTATTTAGCTGTATCAACAACCAAGCAGATCAAGCTATCATTATTACTTAACCGTTAAATTGTGAACCCATTGTACAGTGTCCAAAAAATACTTCCACATTGGACTCAGACATCATCACATTCTAGTGATGCCGGAATAATAAAGCCCATAATACACTCGATATACGGAGCACAAGCATATAGCATATCATCCGCCATGGCGTGGCTTCTAATACTTTTCACATTAAGCGAACTAGACCTAACAACAAGTAAAAATGGATTATTACCTGCAACAATAGCACTACCGTGGAAAACCTGGGAAAAGTAGATTGCATAGGTAAGAATGTGTTATTAGGGTTTCCGTTGTGAATAAATACGTGGTTATACCTTTGAATGAAGTCCAAAAACAAAACGATTATGGACTACCGATCAATAAAAAACGTATGTCCTAAGTTGCAAATTTGCACCAGTACACTGAAAAACCCTCTGTTAGCAAGGAGTAGTGCTGATGCTCGATCCCTAAAGCCAAGCTGATTTCATCTGCTATTCACTACATCAAGAATATTCAACCGTAAGCTAGTAAACACATTGTACTTTTGTCAAAAATTAAAGGTAAAGGTCTTCTTAACTTGTAACAGCAAAAAAAAAAGATTTGCGGAACTCCGCGCTAAACAGCGAAGAAAAAATGACAAAAGATATTGCGCAGTCCGGGAATCGAACCCAGGTCTACCGCGTGGCAGGCGGTAATTATACCACTAAACCAACTGCGCGCTTGTTGTAAACGAGGACAAACAATAAAGTTATATTATGTAAAGTAATATAACGTTTAAATCAGTCATATTATGCTAGCATGCTAGCATAATAAGTACACTATTAATTATCCTACTTTTAATATTAACAAATTCAAAATTTTGGAATATTGTACAAAGCAGAGATTCAAAGCGCTACTACTGCTTTATGTATAAGGAAACCAATCTACATGCGTTGCGTTCTGAAAGGTTTTATATTCAAACCTGATACCTCCTTACTTAGCTCTGATTCCAGATGCTCTTTCCATAGGAAGAATTTTTAAAAAATTATATCAATGTATGTTCTATTCAGTAAATCTTTACTTAGTAGATACCGATCAATTTCCCTCGTGCGTTAGAGATTAAAGTGAATGCCTCGTTCAAATGGGATCGTACTTTTGGATGCAAAGCTGCATGGTAGAAGTAAGTTATATGATCCATGGCTTCATATCTAACAGAATAGTCATCATAAAAATTAACAACCCCTTATGCATGATAACTAATGAGAAAGAAATATAATAAAGTTAAATGAAATTAAAATAAAATAAAATAAATTAATAGCCAAAGTACTAATCAAGAGATAAAAACTAGCCAGGGTAAAAAGTGAAAAGCGCACAACACAAGACCCGGCCATAATTAGTTAAATAAAGATCAAGACGCGAAGTGGTTGTTTTTACACCGTTGACGCGTATACGATAATCAAAGCAATATTATATATTGATAATGAAAATGAAAATGAAAATGAAAATTTCGCCTAGAATGTTTTAGCCATCACGGAAAGGAACAGAAAATTTATTCCTCTCACAACTACCTCAGAATGAAGCAGCAAAATGGACCTTAACTTATTCTGAGTAGTGAAAAAATGTTAGCATGAAAGAAATTAATTTTGGAACGACATTCAAATATAACCATACCAAAAAAGCGAACAATAATGACCAGAACATATAATGAATGTCAGAATAAGCACAACGAATGGGTAAAAATAAATAAAAAAATAGCACAGATAGCTGAAATACTGCCTATGAGATGTTAGTGTTCTATAGCAATCACTTTTGGTTCGATGCGAATTAGCAACGCTTTTGTTGAAAATCTACTTGAAGTATTCCTTTCCCTTATTTGAATGAAACGCAATCACGACACTGAGCTTGTGTAATTTGCTTCCAGACAATGTATATCATTCCTGTTAAGACACTACTTACAAACCCTATCAGAAAATATCTAAAGGAAAGGACATTTGACTTTTGTCGCATGTGATCCATTCGGTCGATTTAAATCTTCGGTCATTGCCCATACAGAATGTTGGACAACTGTATTACTCAACTTTATTAAACAGTGAAAACATGGGTCGCTGATATCACCTGTGAGTGAAGTTCTGCACGCATGAGGTCTACAATGGTATCAGGTGTATATGATTGCTTCAGTCATACAGATTATATTCATTTTTTTCCCGCCATATCTTTGTATGGCCGCTTGGAAGTGGATTCGTCTGCACTGTGGGCATATTAATTTATACACCGAGTGCAATGAAAGTTAAAGTATGAAAATCATGCATACGTTTCATAATGCTGAAAAGACGTGACTGACAGTAAACAACAAACGGGGATAAAATGGTTGTTACAGGGTAAGACGCAAGTGGATTTTTGCTCAGACAACTGAAATGACCGAGAAGGCAAGCAACTAAAATAAGAAAAGAAAAAAAAAATTTCAAGCGCGCTGACCCAACTGTCCCATCTTTAACCTCAAGTCAATCATGGAAGACGATCTATTTTATCTTGGTAACCTACGTTGCTTGTATGTCCTCAACAGTTACAGAGTACTATTATACTGACAGAGATCGACACAGAGCCCGATTTTATGCCATCCACTCTGAGAGCAGTGGATCTGCGCTCATTGCTTTTACAGCACAATGTCGCGTACCCAATGCGCGCTACTAAGCCAGAACTTGTTGAGATTTTTAAGGAGCAAGTCATTGCAAATGCTTCCGAGATACTGAAAAACAGCAAGAAAACGAATTCACGCTCTGCGTTCTCTCAAGGGATTCAAGATGTCGACGATACATGGAGCTCTGGAGATGAAGCGCCAGTCAATCTAATCAAGTCGAAAGAGGAAATCTCGAGAGCCCAAGTGAAATCACCAAGGCGGTCTGTTGTCAAAGAAGTTACTTCGACATCACCAAAGCGTACTAGGAAGCCAAAGAAACTTCAGCTGACAGAAACGCCGAAGGATCATGAAGTAATTGCTAAGCCTGAAGAACCAGAGCAACCATCTCAGCATGTCGAAGAACCAGCGACTGGTGAAACTGGTGATGTAGCGACACAAGAAGAGGATAAAGAAAGTAAGACCATCGAAATGGTCGAAAAGGTAAATATAAATTTAACAGATCCATGGTGACAATTTATGATCAAGTGGTATCAACCATAGCTTTGTTTGTCTTGTATAGAAGGATACGTTCGTCAAGCCAACAAAGCCTGCACCACGAAAGATTAAGGCAAGAAAACCTCGTGCAGACCGATCATGGATCAAACCAAAAGCAGTGCATTCAGGACTCACATCGGATTCGGACTCTGACTTTGGTGATCGGCAAAAAAGCGGTGACAAGTCAGCTGTGGTGGAAAGCAGCTCTGTAAGTATATGAACTTTCAAGCGCATTGATCGAGAATTTCATGTTGTTGACCGTTGTTTGTATATTTCTACCCTAGCAGTTTCCAAATTTTATGGATAAGAGCCTACTTGCATCACCAGAGACCGACAACGCAGTTGTTGACACCGCTGTGCTCAGTCAAAATCAGAGTGTAGGCGAGCCCATGACTCCTGAGAGTGAGAAGGAACACATGTTCTCGTCATCTACGGCCGAGCAGGTAAACACTTCTTATACAAAATGTCCGTTCAGTATCAAGGCTAGAAACTAATGATGGGCACGCGATGATAGCCGCGAAGGTCTCTCAGAATCCGACGAGCAAACAGTAAAGATGTTAATACTTTAGAAAATCAATCAGACGACTTAAATGTTGAACAGAATGAAAAAGAAGCGGAACATGGAGAGGCATCGGCCGTCAGCTCATCACTGTATCCGGAAACTGTGACCACTATTTTTGAGGAAGTTGTCACAGAGGTTGAGGCCGATGACGAAGCAGAACCTTCGGCGATTGCTCTGGCGAAAGGCAAACAACGAGCGAAAAAAATGAAGCAGAAGAGAGTGAAAAAGCCATCGCCGCGCTTATGCCAGTTGCTTGCGTTCATCTTAACAATGAGCGCCTTCTGGTACTTTATATCTCAAATGACTTTACCGAAAGGAAACTAGTGTCAAACATGCCATACTTAAACACAGATAATCTATGAATATTTCAACCTGTGAACCGGTTTATCCGAGTTTTTACGTTTGTACAAATTGCTAGTAACATATTGACCATAGTGTGCAAAAATAGAATTTTGAATTAACGAGCGAGGGAATTAGCTGAACTTTGGTGACGCTATAGTATTAGAGGCAATATATGTTGGGTATGACAGCTGATGCCCAATAATTTAGCATTAGACATTAGGCTGACGAGGTTTGTGTCGGGTTTTATCGGCATCTTGTGTGGGCTGATGCTGGTCTATAAGCTTCTACGTGCTGCATCTTGCATACAAGCTACTTATGTCATGCAACTTTAGCAAAATGTAGCATGAATATGTTCCTGTATTCATATCTTATATGTAAATGGATAATAAACCATGCTAAGGTGTTGCGTATGTGAGTTTGCTGCTGTAGAGTAGTTCTTACTTTAAAAACATTTCAGGTGACACAAGTTAGAACCGTCCGGTAGTGGCATTGTCGTTGGTTATATGCAATGTCATTTATGACACTATATTTATTGAAATTTTGACTATTCCTTAATAATCGAGAAATACTGAATATGTCATAGGACAAAAGAATTTTCAACTCGAAAAGTCTGACAGTAGTACTTACATTAATGGGTACTTGTAATATAAAATGGTCCCGAAAAAACAAGAAACCGATCTTAGCTCAGTTGGTAGAGCGGGAGACTGTAGTGAGCCCCCAATAAGGGCTAAATTGTCATCTCTAGGTCGCTAGTTCGAATCTGGCAGATCGGAATTTTTTTGCTTTTGAATCAAATATCACTTTTTTTGAAGCCGACAACGTACAACTTTTGCTTCACCACCAAGATTCCTGCAACAAGCTTTTATTGGATAGGCTGGCCGATCAACGAGCGAAGTAATCATTATGGGAATCGATCAGCACTAAAACAGCTACCATAGCACACGAATTTAAATTAACGCTCAATCGACGCCATTTTCACATTGTGGTATAAAGAGTTTGCACTATTGGAGCCATCCTTGTGGGAAGACCCAAGTACCATCCTCAGCTTTATTTAGTTTTGCAACATCAGCTACATCGGCGACTGAAAATGTACCAAACAAATGAGGAAAGCTGTCATTTGAGCCGTCATCACTGTGGGTGACCATCTCCCACTTGATTTTGGAGTCTATGTGAGCAGACTTAATCTTGAGTACCCAGATGGCTTCATTCGAGCTGAAGAATCGATTTGCAGTATTTGGGGTTTGTTGTGCTGTCGACAAGTGTATAAAACCGCTGGCTACATCGAACGGGGTAGGTTCAAATTGCGATGCTGGGGATTGCTCAATGAAAGCGTTGTTTGGCAAGATGATTTTGTACAAATAAGTTTGGTCAACCATTGTGTTACAGAATAGAAGCTGGTTAAAAATTGAAATGGGCCCTCCAACGCTTGCATAGAAATTATCTTGAAGACACATGTCATACCTCTCGATATCAACGTCACTTCTCGTTATAAATACTACTTTGGCTAAGGGTAAACATCGATCATCGCATGTATACTTTTGAAACAAACCCGTAAGAAAATCAAAAGAAGTTGTATTTTTTAAATATATGTGTTCATTCGTGACGCCTATATCACGATTGGTCTAATTACAGAATATGGGGAGGAAGGACAAAGATTATAGTAGTAAGTGATTAAAGTGGCATGAAAGCATCAAGCCCGCTTATTTCGCAAGCCATTGGATGGTTTTGTTACTCGAAACAAGTCGGTAAGCATGCCTTGCTGCTTAGGAGTTGGCTGTCTGCTAATCTTGTCGGAAAGGCGATCGGCGTCGGCAATTTTAGGTGATGATGATTTAGCTACAAGGAAGGGGTTGTCTGCGGGGTCCGTCTCAACGTGCCGAGATGGAATTGAGATAAAACGAGGCGAAAGGGAGCCTCTTTCGAATGAACGTTCGCGGAATGGCCAATCCTTAATATCCTGTGGTTCAATGTTAGTCAATTTAGATGGTTGTCGTTCATGCGTCGGTTTTTTCGTGAGTGAGTATGGTAGCGTAGGTGAACTTGAACCCATACGTGGAGACAATGTCCCATTCACAGGTGAACGGGCGCTTGAGAGCTTTGGAGTTCCACCTCCTGAAGATAGCATCAGAATAGTTTGAGCAGCTTCTTCAGATTCATAATCGTCTGAACTTGATCTCCGTTTGAGCGGTAGACTAACGTTTCTTGGCGGAGAGTGAGGGGTCGGAGGTAGGTCGACTCTCTTCCTAATGGCAGCCAATGTGTTAGCTGCTTCGTGGGATGGAGAGAGATCGTCTGTTTGATGTTGATGAGGTGCGAGGTGAGGAAAGGATAAAGCAGCTTCAATTTCCGAAAAAGTATTTTTAACGAGGTCATGCTCCACTTTATACCGTGCATATTGCAGGCGCGTCTTCAATAACTTAGCATACTGGAAGTCAAACGCGTTAGATATTGATTTTCATATCTATCCCGTAGCTGAAAGGATTGCTTACCTCGGTGACTTCCTGCGAGATTTCTGAGGTCGCTTGGTGAGCTGATTTTGTTTGAGCATCCATGGTCGCGCTGTGAGTAGGACTTTTTGGCCGTCAGGAGCGCAATGGAGGCGATTCAAGCGACAAAACACCTTAATCTTAACGGAAGATAGGTTGAATTATTTTCGAGCTGTGGGCGGCAATTGTGTCCGAGTTGAAATCTCGCATTTACAAATGTGCGAGGTTTCAGACAGCAGTAGAAACAAGTCACGTGCCAATCCGTACCAAAATGGGAAATAAGCCAATCGTTTAGACATAACGGCGTCTTTTTTTGTAGTTACGACGCCGTTGTCAAGAAAACCTTGTAATGGTACTCAGGATGGTACTAAGTGACAAAATAGATATAGAGTCATTTCAGAGATGTCTTCTATCACTAAAGATAGATGTGCGCAGTTTTTGGTAACAGCGGAAGCAACCCTGATTTTCACCCGTAGCCTGCATCAAAAAAAGGAGCATGAATGTGACCGCGCTGCATAGAAAGAGCAATTCTTCTACGCATTCCACCCATAAGGGTGAATAGTGCGCAGTTTTCCCACAGTACAAGATGATTTCATACTACGGATCAAGCGAAATTATTACGAAAATTTTAAGCTCACTACTGTATTAAAACTTCAGCCTAAATCTTCTGCCGTTGAAAGACAAGGCTACAGTAATTAGATAGATATAAAGAATTTGAGTGAATGAATAATTAGGTTACATAGGTTGGGATCCACTAGGTTGACCAAGTCTCATATCCATCTTGTTCGAAGCATCGAGTGGCATGAAGATAGTCTTTGGTCCCTGCCCGTTTTTAGCCATGGAGCTTAGAGTTTCAAGATATCGAATTTGCATAGCAGCTGGAGTATTTAAGATGTTGGCGGCATCTCGCATTAATTTGGCGGCATCTACTTCAGCCTTCGCAGCAATGACACGAGACTCTCCGACACGCTTAGCCTGTGCCGCTGAAGATAGTGACGCTTGGAGTTCAGGAGAAAACATGATGTCTTTAATAAGGATGGATTCAATCTTGACACCCCACAATCTCGCGGAGGGTTCGATAACGTCTTGGATCTCTCCAGCAATAGCTTCCCGGTTTTCAATAGCATCCTGTAGCACCTTGCCACCGAGAATGTGTCGAAGTGTCGTTTGTGTTCTAAACACCAGACATATAGTGAATACAAAATTTATAGCAGCCAAGATGAACCACAGATCAAAGCACTGACCTTTCTGTAAGAGCTCTCTCAACATCTGTTACTGCGTATTGGGATTGGTAAGGATCCATAACGTGCCAGAAGAGGACAGACTCTATTTTGACATTGACATTATCCTAAAAGGTGATATTATTAGAATTAGTAAATCAGCCACCAAAAGGCTAAACGGACACAAAAGCTTATTGTCCATCCAGCACCAAATGAATAATATCTAGGTCGTTTTTTTTACCTGTGTCATAATCTCTTGCTCCGGAATTTCGCTGATTTGAATTTTGATATCAACCTTTCTGACTTTCTCGGTAACGGGATTGATCTAATAAACAATGTGTGTTATTAGAGAAATTTTTGTAAGCATACCATCCTATGCATGTACTCAGCCCTGTGAAAATCTAAGGAGAAACATCTGTACATACCTTGACCAGACCAGGGTCCACACACTTGTAGAATTTGCCGAAGCGGGTAACAAGACCAACGTAGCCTGATGGATTATGGATATTAATACGCTACCATGGTTCATAAATTCTACAGAAGAATTATTCATACCTTGTGGGATACGTTTATACGGATTGGGACAGCAGACTATACAAGGAATCTATAAAGGAAAATGGTGAGGAAAATGAATCGGGCAAAGCTGACATCGAAAATTAGGGATGCATCATCTTTGCACATACCGATCCACAGAATCCCAAGACTGCTCCAATTGTATCTAAGAAAAGAAAGAACCCGTGTTAAAAGTATTTCGCATATATTTGAGGTACGTAAGATGGCGTAAGCTACTTACTCATCATTGTTCCATAGCAACCCTATCGAAATTTCAAAGTATCATTGAATTATTAGTTATCGTTGTCGTAACAGGATCAAGTCTGAGCCAAGTTCTTACATGTGGAATAGAATCGAGGCCAAGTTCCATAGCGTACGTTGGTTGTAATCCTTGTTGACCTAGGGCAGCTTCAGTCTCAGTGTGCATAAGCGGAGTGGGTGGGTAGTTGGACGAAGAAGCTCGGTCAGTTAGCTCTAAAGCTTGTTCAGAGCGATTGTTTTGGTGCGTCATGGAAAGTAAACGGTTACTGGAGAAGATGACACTCAGTCGAATGTGATGTTATAAAAGATTGCGGGAAATTAGAGAGCTGCGAAGGGTAAAAGTTCAGGCAGGTATGACCAGGACTGCGATCTCAGGTGTACAAAAACTGCGAATTTCGCACACAGGTTGAGCGATTTTTCTAAACCTAGTCTGCGCACCAGTATATTTGATTCTTCAAGAAAACTGTCTTAAATACTTTTATTCGAAAGAGAGTAACTTTTTTTTCGAATAATATATTACAAGTCTTACTCAGTACGCAACGCCGCTACCTGAAGTGGATTCTCACACGAAAGGAAATTAATCTGCACTATGTCTTCAACTCCTTCTAATGACTATGTGGCCCAGGATGCTCTAAAGATTCAAGACATTCCTCAAGGAAAACTTGCTCAACAGGGCATGCAACCGTCTTTTGCCACAGAACTGAGTCTGGATACTATTGAACATGTAAGTCTGAAGAATAGCTTCGTTTGAACGTCAGCCGCAAACTAATACCTTTGTTCGTGCTAGGGCTTCTATGGGTGAGCATTCTCGAGACATTCTCGAGAACTTCACTGTCATTTGTTACAAAGTTGTTAATGTATGAACATTTCAGGTCTATGATGAACGGCTTGGGCTCCATTGCTGGAACACTTGGATCGGTATGAATTTATATTCCATTGACAACCTTAAACACTCTTCCTGACACTTTTTTCTACTGAAGGTCCCTTGTATCGTATGCTGTCCAAATCCTTATAAGCGAATTGATCAAGGCTATGTCGGTCTCATCAGCCGCTTTGGAAAATTCTACAAGTGCTCTGATCCTGGTTTGATCAAGGTAGGTACATCGGAGATCCAGCTAGAGTGGTGTCCGCAATGCTTATGCCATATCGTACCCTATACAGATAAATCCCTTCACAGAACGTATTGACCGAATTGATGTCAAAATTCAAATTCAAGAAATTACTCGCCAAATTATTATGACAAAGGACAATGTCAATGTCTCTTTGGATGCTGTTCTCTACTGGCATATCATCGATCCCTACCAAGCGACGTTCGGAGTTACTGATGTTCAAAAGTGCCTGATCGAAAGGTATTTCCCCTCGATAAGAATATAATGCCATACCCATATTTCAAAATGCTGTGATGGACTAACCAACCTGAAATTAGAACAAGAACGACCCTGCGTCATGTTTTGGGCTCTCGAGTCCTTCAAGGTAAATTTCAAAACTCCATTGTATGACTATACGAAGGCTGTCTTAACCCATTATACCTCCAGATTGTATTGAAAACAGAGAAGCCATTGCCAGCGAGATTGAAGACATCATTGGCCCAGCTGCAAAGCTATGGGGTGTCAAGATCGAATCGATATTAATCAAAGATCTATCCTTCTCGAGAGAACTTCAGGAGTCACTATCCTCAGCTGCTCAAGCGAAGCGAATTGGTGAATCCAAGGTCATTGCTGCCAAAGCCGAAGTCGATTCTGCAAAACTTATGAGAGAAGCTGCTGATATCCTCAATACACAATCTGCTATGCAAATAAGATATCTTGAGACTCTGAACGGAATGGCCAAAGCCCCACACACGAAGATCGTCTTTTTACCAAGCTCTGGGAACAACCAGCCTGTCGATGCCTCACAGTCAGTTATTTACGACTTGATGAGTCAAAGAGCATAAACCTTTGGAATACTTCAGCTGGTGATAATAATTTTGTGTAGTCCTATTTAAGCTTCTTTATCCTATATTTTTAAAACCTAAAGTACTCCTCATTTTTAAAGTAAGCCATTGCAGTTGCGTGCACTGGCCACACTGTACCAGGTTCATGTAATGACAATAAACTCTATTCACACTTTGTCGTGCGATGCAATATGGAAGTTATTTGTATACTGGCCATTGCTATATAGAGGGATCACACAATTGTTTCGGTTGATTTTTGTAAACTCACCTAAGGGACCTGCTTGAAATGAGTCGGAATATATAATTGTACATAGGGAGTTGAGGGACCAAATAGCGTATAAAAACTGAATCTCAATCTTTGACTCCCTCTTCCT
This sequence comes from Umbelopsis ramanniana AG, assembly GCF_025399195.1. NCBI lineage: Eukaryota > Fungi > Mucoromycota > Umbelopsidomycetes > Umbelopsidales > Umbelopsidaceae > Umbelopsis > Umbelopsis ramanniana. The sequence goes on along the minus strand of NW_026252103.1, from coordinate 192,124 downwards.
CGTCATCTCCTGAGTAAAACAAAGGTTATGAAAGTATCAGCGCTCATATCTACTGCTATCCTGCTGTCAGCCAGTCAGGTCATAGCTGAAGATGGTAGTGCCATCGATTTTACAGCTATGGTTGATCCATTCATCGGGACTGGAAGTGGCGGGTATGCTCTTTACGAATGGACTGACAATATAGAACATCAGCTAATATCAAATTGGCGTCAGGCACGTCTTTCCCGGGGCAACCATACCTTTTGGCCTTGCAAAACCAGGGCCTGACACAAATTCTAGTAACAACCAAGCTGGCTATTACCCCACAGGACACATTAAAGGATTCTCCCAGCTGCATAGTGATGGTGTAAGTTGCTGAACATTCGTTTGTTATGAAAAAATATTGACTAATTCATGCGTTCATAGACGGGTGGTGTAAGTTTGAGCTTTTTATAATCCAATTCTTGCAAATGCAACACTTTCCATAACTGGTTCCTTTTATTGTCTCATTGGGTCAATTTTACAGGGTTCAAGGTTTGTGGTGATGTCTTTTGTTGGTAAACATCTGCAGCTGTTTTGTTACTGAAACTATGAGGTTGAAAAGCTATGGAAACTTCTTGTTGCAGCCAGTGACAAATTCGAGCTGGACTTACAAAGATTATTATTCCCCACGAGTTGAAGGGTCAGACAGTGAGTGAATGCTGAAACCCGTGCCTCAAATTTTTTTAAAACATCATCACTAACAATTATACCATTGTCATAGCTGCTTCCCCTGGTTACTTTTCCATCAGACTCGCACGATATGAAAATACCCTAGTAGAAGCTACAGCTACACGTAGAACATCTCTCTATAGAATCACTTATTCAGATCATACGCAGCCGGCTGTTTTAATGGATGTGGCGAACGATCTCTACAACAGCTTTCAAATGGGACAAGTAGCCGTCAAAGGTTCAAACCGAATAATAGGCTCTGGAACGTACAGGGCGAGCTTCGGGCCAGAAGACTCCTACTTTACTGCTTACTTTTGTGCAGATTTTAATGCCACTTTCAACAACTTCCAAACATTCAATCAAAATGGTCTGAGCAATAGTAGCCATGCTGTAGCTGAAGGTGAGAAACAGGTCGACTAGCTAACATATTCATAGGGATGAGAATTCTGATAATATAATTTATTAGTTGGTCAGCGCCTTGGTGCAGTGGCTTACTTTAATAGCGAAGACGTTTCGCCATTCAAACCTGTGATGGCACGTATTGGAATTTCTTTTATATCAGAGGCTCAGGCATGCCAAAATGGCGAAAATGAAATTCCGGATTCGAACTTTGATATGGTTCGGCAGGCTGCACAGCAACTTTGGAACAATGCATTATCACGCATCATAGTCGATGGCGGTACTACAGACCAACGAAAACTATTCTATTCAAGTGTAAGTGTTAAGTGATGTGTCGTAAAGCATAAATGATATTAACTTCGCGATGTATGCGCTCAGCTCTATCGTCAAATGATATCACCTGTCGATAAGACAGGCGAAAACCCGGACTATGTTTCCGATGCTTACTACGATGACTTTTATTGCGGCTGGGATATCTGGCATGGGGTAATTCCAATGTTGACCTTGCTGCAACCTGAAGCAACCTCCGGAATGGTACGAACACTGATCGATTTAGCTGAAAATATTGGCTGGATGCCTGACTGCCGAATGAGTGCGCAAGGCTGGACGCAAGGCGGTAGCAATGCCGATAACATACTAGGCGATTTCTTACTCAAGCTAGGACAATACTATGGTGGCGTCGATTGGGAAAAAGGCTGGCGAGCTTTGATGAAAGACGTCAATGACGTGAGTGTCTAGGGATGGGATAGAAATCTAATTGCCATAACTGACTGACATTTAACTCAACAGCAACCTCCGAATGACAATTGGCGTTGGGAAGGCAGAGGAGATGTCGAATTCTATAATAAACATGGATTCGTGCCTTCACATCCGTTGACAACTTGGTCCAAACCCATCGCTTCAAGACGGTCTGCTACACGTACTGTCGAATATGCATTTAACGACTTTGTTATCGGACTTGTGGCGAGAGGTAAGCGATTTGCACTACAAAGATATGGTTGTTCCCAATACGATTACTTACGTTGTAGCATTAAAGAGCTTGGAAAATCTTCCGAATACCAAAACTTTACCAGTCGTGCTTCTAACTGGAAGAATTTATGGAATCCAAAGGTGAAGGATTCCGGGCACTATGGCTTTATTCAACCAAAATACGAGGTAAGACCATGCGATTATGATATGGTTGCGCTCTTACTATGGCTTATTAACACAGCGAGACAGAATGGCACTTGGAACTATTATCCTCCTCAATTTTGCGGGCCCACAATGTGAGTATACGTAACGTCCTGTTTCAACCTTTAGATGCAGTTGCTCACATTTCGCTACAAACAGGAATCATCTCAGCTGTTTCCTCAATCCCACCGGTGGCGAATTTTATGAAGAGTCATCATGGGCTTATAGTTTTTTCATACCTCAAGATCAACAAGGTCTGATTGATATGGTTGGCGGTCCTGCAGAATTCATTTCTAGACTGGACACGTATTTTGACAAAGGATACCACGACATGGGAGATGAGCCAGCCTTCATGACGCCATTTCAATATATCTTTGCAGGGAGACCGGACAAAGCGGCTGATCGTGTCCGACGATTAATGAACATCAACTATAGCACTAACATCGCCGGTCTACCTGGTAAGTAATTTCATAATGCATGATATGAATGCTGACAGGGTTTGTTTATTTTTTATGATCCTTACTGTATGTATGTATATAGGTAACGATGATAGTGGTGCTATGGGCAGCTTCGTCAATTGGGCAATGCTTGGCCTGGTAAGTCACCCTAAATAATTTTATCCTAATTTGCAAAGGCTTTATTGACTGAGCTGTGCATGGTAGTATCCGGTTGCCGGGACTGATGTCTATCTGGTGACAACACCTTATTTTACATCCTATACTATCTCTTTGGTTGCGGTCAACAGTACCTTTACTGTTCAATGCAGTAACTTCTCGAAAGAAAACAAATACATTGCGAGCATGGAATTGAACGGACAGCCCATCAACCGAGCATATCTTCGTCATGCCGAATTTGCAATTGCCAATGTTCCTTCTACGCTAACACTTATAATGAGCAATACTTGGAATGGATTTGGAGCGAATACATATCCGCCTAGCATTACCAAAGGATTAGGCGTTGCAGTATGGTGATAAGATACAATCGACATCACATACAGATTCGAACAACATGTCATTCACTGTATATACACCACCACGATGAATAGCTCCGAAAATAATAAATTAATCATAATGCGTTTTTGAATAATGATGATACAACAAGGTTTAGAGGGTAAATGATATCAAAACAATCCTGCAGCTTCCCTCATCTCACGTTCCCAATCCTCCATATCCGCTGGTGCAGACGGGGTATCTGATGGACTTGAAGCGGCATTTTTGCTTTCTTTGGAAACCGATGATGGTGAAACAGGCGTTTCGTCTGCAACCTTTATGATCAGTCGACGTGGAGATGATAGGTTACAGCGAGTATTACACTTTACGTACCGGAAGCATCCTTAGCATCATCCATTTCTTGATCGCCTTCCACATCGTTGAAATTAAATAAGACGTCTTCCTTCTTCTCCTAAACGAGTTTAAATCCTATGTTAGGATGAGTCGAACAAAGCACACAATTGTCAGATCCTTTGATGTACCTCTTCCACATCATTTCCTTTGTATATGTCTTCGCAATTGCCATCGTCTCCATCAAATACTGATTTTTTCACTAGCATAACGCGGTAAAAGTAGTTATGCCAAAAGCCAGGTTCTTTGATTCTATTCCCAATACGTGGCGGTGCACAGCATGGTCAGAGCCTGAAACATGTTCACCTTTTGCTTTTGGTATCTGTAACACTCACATTCTAGGCACAAGCTCAAAGCGCATCTTCGACAGATTGGGATCTTCTTTGAGCGTCGCGGCTGCTACTGGACCATAGATACCTAGATCAAACTGGTAAGCAGCGCCTTCTGGTGGGTCAATGAGAAAGTTACGCCTATCCTGAAAATGAAACGGGGTCGTTAACGACAAAGGCAAAGTAATTCAATTAACCGAATTGAAGCCTTACCTTTGATAAGCTCAGAATCTTGCTCTTTAATATTTCTTCGTATTCACCAAATCCAACCCAAGCAGCCACATGTTCTACAGGTTTCCAGTATCAGTATTTTGAATAATGCGCAACGGATGATGATTTGAATGGCGGTAAGACATCTATGATACTTACCACTTCCTTTTCGAGCAGTCTTTTCTGTGTTTGATTTACTTTTAACAAATTGGTCTCTTTCTGTTTCAAAGCTCTGTGGTAAGTGCGCTATATCTGTTGGCAGATGTTGTAACTTTTCAGATATAGAATTCCACGACGAGGGAAGATCTTTCGCTTTTTGCTGGAAGGTTTGCGAAAACGCATTAACGGAATTTGATACGTTTCCAAGTAGCTGTCTAGTTTGAAATGACGAGAAAAGTCCACCAGGGACTTGAAATCGAGATTGTTTTCCTACATTGGCATAAGTTCATGTTCACTTGCAGCCACTAAGCATCTTTGAAAAGTCTTTACCTGTAGATTGCTGTGGAGAAGTTGACGGTGCTTCGGACTTATCCGCACTTTCTGTTTCAGAGGTCAAGTTGCTCATTTTCAAAAGGGACCTTTGCTGGCTTGCAAAGCAGATCCTGTTAAATTGAAGTCCGCCTCTGATGCGGACACACGACGGGTCCGAGTCATAACTTAAAACAGCACAATGGTGAATTTCTTCTTCTACAACTCCTACAGCATATCGCATCTTTAAACAAAGTTCATTCTTTTGAATCGAAGATAGGAGATTCTTCTAAGTGTAACTGATGTACAAGGTAAGGTTTGGTCTCAGTGAGGATAGACAAGGGACGCTAGTACAACTTGTATGTATAATTCTGCGCTTTTCGAAACATTTAGACGCTGCTATGTATATACTAACGAAGACATGCTTTTCATATGTACTCTATTCAGACATACATCTGTATGTAAAGCGAAAGGTGGCTCTTATGACAAAACGGTTTCCGCGGCGCGAGTAGCATGATGTCTTGCCCTTTGACCAGGTCCGATCACGCGGCCGAAAAGAAAAATTTATAGAGCTTGTGCCAAACTGTGAAGCGCCTATTGGTAGACATGGAAAACGTATATGCAGTCAGTGCAAATAAGGACTGGTTGATGCGTTCAGGAAAGCTTTTTTGTAATTGGCTTCTACAGTAAACCTATATTTTGCAACTGAGGATCTCTAATTTGATCGTGATGATTTACATACTGACTTGAAAACAGACACTTTTCAATTGCCGAGTGGCTTTTGGTATGGTGTGAGAATGAAGTCGTAGTTTACAAGCAAGACGATCAAGATGATGGTAACTCCTCACATAAACAAAGAGTAAAACAGTTACCGCTCGTACGTTTGTGATTTTAATATGGAGTGCAGCAAGTGCCTCAGAAGTCATTTCCAAAACAAATAGATTAAAGAAATTGGGCGTCAAGACTGGCTGCTTATGACGATCATGCCTTCATGCTAAAGGCTATAAATCAACTAAGAAGGTGCTTATCATGAACTATTGCTCCATCAGCTGGTTTCCAAAATCTACAAAACAAAGTTCTCAGAAACACAGCGTGCTGCAATAACGGCCAATCATTGCGCTGAATGCTTTCTTTTAAGCCAATCACCTGACTTGCTTGATCAGGACTGTGAAAATGGCCTCACTGACAGAAGTCGAAATTCCGAATATTCAAGTTTGATTCACTGCCCCTAAATCCTTTCTGGTTTCTCACTATCTCCCCTTTGTACTTGCGTAAAAAACACATAGATAGCCAGCATGAAGTTCTCTCATCAGATTCACTTCAATGCTGTGCCTGACTGGGCCGATTATTATCTACCATACTCCAATATCAAAAAACTTATCTATCAATTGGAGAAAGACAAAGTTTCCGGATCCTTAACGCAACCAAGTCATGATGATCTTGAGAATGCAGGGGCTGATGAGCGTACAAGTCTAATGAACGCTTCCCAGGCTGGCAATAACAAAATCATCGCCGTTTTGGACAAGTCATTGGACAAGATCGTCGCTTTTTATGCCAAGAAGGAAACCGAGATCTACACAGAGTTGGATCAGCTCATAGAAGCAGTCAATGAACTTCAGTCGTCGGTCGATACGATTCCTGAAGATGAAGAGATATCATCGCCTGTTCGGCCAACTATACCACGACGTCATTCCCGTAGAAGGTCCTCCATTAGTCAACCGTCTGGTCGTTTTGCTCGGAGAGAATCGACCTTGGAAGGAGAATCTGACCTGCCGCCCACTATTATCACTCATAATATTGCAGATGAGCAAACAGGGCTACTGGAATCAAGTATATCGTTAGACTTTGAGGATAATGAAGTTGCCCTAGTGGAGTTGCGCAAACGTGTCGTCGACATTTTTGTTCTTTTATCCGAACTGAAGTCGTTCGTTGCCTTGAATCTGACAGCCTTCGGCAAGATTTTGAAGAAATATGACAAAATTACAAACAGTGACCTCAAGCGTACTTACATTGCCGATATCGTCAATAGAACATATCCATTTTCCAACACTACGAAGACTGCTTTGAATGAACGCATCCAGACGGTTGAACGCATGTATGCACGATTAGCTACTGATGATAACCTCGACGATGCTATCAATGAGCTCAAGACCCACCTTCGTGAGCATATTGTATGGGAGCGCAATACAGTTTGGAGAGACATGGTGGGTCAAGAAAGAAAGGCCGTTTCCATTGCTGTGCAGTCAGGTACTCCCACCAAGATACGAACTCCGTTTGGCAAGTTTTCCGTCACTTCAGCCCAACTCAAAAAGACCATCATCGCTATCATATGCGTCTCTGTCTTTGTTACCCTTTTGAATGTCAAGACATTTGCCGGAATAGAGGAGAGCAATTGTTTTGCTATATTGATTTTCGCAAGTTTGCTCTGGGCCACTGAGCTCATGCCGCTATTCGTTACTGCATTAATGGTTCCCTTGCTCGTCGTAATGCTTCAAGTCATGCGCTCTGATGACGGACAGGACACTCGTCTCTCAGCACCCGATGCCACAAAGCGCGTCTTTGCCCAGATGTTTTCTCCCGTCATCATGTTGTTGTTGGGTGGTTTTGCTATCGCTGGTGCCCTCAGCAAGTACGGAATTGCCAAGGCTATGGCAACCTTCGTTCTTGCCAAAGCCGGAACTCGCCCTAGCCGAGTCTTGTTGATGAATATGTTCGTTGCTACCATTGCAAGTATGTGGATTAGTAATGTGGCTGCACCCGTCTTGTGCTTTTCTTTGATCCAGGTCAGTAGGGGTCATGGTTTAACAGTGTTACAAACGACTCCTAACAAAATATCTGCTTTTTTACATAGCCCATTCTCCGAACCCTCCCTGTCAATTCAACCTTTGCACCATGTCTCATTTTGGGTATTGCATTGGCGTCGAATATTGGAGGCATGGCTTCTCCTATATCCAGTCCACAGAACATCATTGCCATTCAAAACATGAGTCCTCCTCCAACTTGGGGCGAATGGTTCTTTATTGCTATTCCCATCTGTTTGATAGCTGATGTTTTGACTTGGCTGGTGCTTTTATGGACCTATAAGCCCGAGCAGACCACAGCTCAAATTCATAGTATCCGGCCTTCCAGCGATCCCATTACATGGACCCAAGTCTATGTTGGCGGTGTCACCCTAATGACCATTGTCCTCTGGTGTCTATCACATGCTTATGAAAATGTATTTGGTGATATGGGTGTTATTGCTATTCTGCCTTTAATTGCTTTCTTCGGACCCGGCTTGCTGAACAAGGACGACTTCAATAACTTCTTATGGAACGTCATCATGCTTGCAATGGGAGGTATCGCTATGGGCAAGGCAGTGGAGAGTTCTGGATTGTTGCACACTGTCGCTATTTATATCCAACAAGCTGTTCAAGGAATGAGTGCCTTTGAAATTCTATTCGTGTTCGGCTGTCTCGTTCTGGTCATCGCTACCTTTATCAGTCACACTGTTGCTGCTCTGATCATTCTTCCCATTGTTGCTCAAGTTGGTGCCGAACTGGACGATCCTCGTCCTCGCTTGTTGGTTATGGTACGTGTATGCAGAGAATCTTGTTCAATTGTCTTTGGTATTAATGTATTGTCATTTAGGGTTCCGCGCTTTTGTGCTCTGGTGCTATGGGGCTTCCTGTCAGTGGATTCCCCAATATGAATGCCATTTCCATGGTGGACGAAATGGGTCGTGAATACTTGTCAACCGCCGACTTTTTGCGAAACGGTGTTCCAAGCAGTATTCTCGTTTTGCTAGTCGTGACAACTATGGGTTATCTCTTGATGTCCATTGTTGGATACTAAGAAGTGACTTCAAAAGCGCATTTTTTTTTTCTTTTCAAAACCCTGCAGATACGAGTTTCTGCCCAGCAGTGATTGCACCATTCTTTATCCATATTTCATTTCTTGTAAACACATTTTCTTTTTTATAGTCTTCGTTTACCCGCGCTCCTTTCCGTTACATTTGTGCCCAAATGTATTTATGCTGCAATCATGCAGCTGCCAACATTCTTCAGTTTGAAGACATTGACTTTTAAATCATCAGAACAGGAAGAGAATAACATATATTGCTAATTTATGATACTTTTAGCAATAAAGCACTAGAAAGTGCAAAAGCTATTTTAGACATACCTTAGGTACTGCATCAAGTATGGAAAACATTTCGTCGTCGGTATCGTCCATGGCATCATTTCCTCGTTCCTTTACACTTCTAATTAGCTCGAATAGTGCTGTTCATTAGCATCACAACTGCACAATATAAGGTAGAGGCATTTCAATATAGCTTGTTGAAATCAACCAAAAGTTATATATTTCAGTCCGCTGAAGAAAAAAAAAAGGGAAGCACTACGGAATGGTAAAGACAAACAGCAAAGGAGATAAATTGAAAAAAAAGCGTGTAAATAGAGAAGATGTGTTTAGGCAGCCATTTCAGCTTGTTCCTGCTCTTGAGTGGATCGTTGCTTGAGGACAAGAGGTTGGCCAGTGATACGCTTGTACAAATCATGGACATCGTCGCACACAGTTTCAAAATGAGAAGTGGCATCGTATGAGCGAGAGATGAAAACTTGGTCATCCTTGCCATCAGCAAGAGGCTCCTCCAAAGGAGAAACAGAGACAAACTTCTCCCGAATAGGACCCAAAAGCTTGAAACCAGCTTCCAATTCTTGTTCGGGGTTACCGTTGCCTTCGACAATAGTTGAAACAATGGCGAGGTACTTGTCCTTGGCGCAAACATTGTGAGCTGAGCTGACGCAGGCAACATAGACATCGTGCTTACGACCAATCTGTCCTTGAGGAATGACAACCTGAACTGAATCGGCATCGCTGGTGTTGGGTATGGGGTGGTCCAAAATGCAGATAGCACGGACAACACTTCCAACAGTGCGAACCTTGTTGCTGGCATATGAGGGATCGCAAATGACAAGCTTGGTCTTTGCGACCTCATCCCCAGATCGAACTCCAGAAACCTTGCCCTCTGAGTCGTAGACAATCTCGTCAACCTTCTTATCGAGCATGTAGGTACCTCCATAGATGGCACTTAGACTGATAGGATAGCTAGGTAAGCAATTTAATCAAAACGTGATTTAACATACGCAGAACACTTACCGGGCAAAGCCTTGGGGCATTTCACCGAGACCGTAAAGAGGGTAGAGGTAAGGGCTCTTACCGTAACGGGCCATGGAAGCGGCGTAGAGGCGAATCTTCTCAATGGTTTCACGAGCGGGTTGATTGATATATCCATCATCCAAGTGGAGAGCCATGGCGTGACCAAGGAACTCTTGACTGGCAGGAGCCAATCCGAACTTGGTGTAGACATCAATCATTGTGTTCTTATCCAAGTTCAAACCTTGGTGGGTGGAAGGGTCGTCCTCTCTGTAGCTTTGAATGAACTCAAAGAACTTCTTGGCACGGCGCTTTTCAAACAAACCGAAAAGAGATGATGTGACGGCCTCAACTTCAGTGGAAGGGACCTTGTAAATCTTGCCACTGGCAAAGACATATGAACCAGCGATCTGCTTGAACTCGAGGTAGCGAGTGACATCGGTGTGGGTCAAGAAGCGGATGATTTCACCGTTGGCCATCATGAACTTGGGGACCAAATCAACGTTGTAATCACGATTGCGGCCAATGGATTCGGGAGGAGTCTGTCCGGGTCTGAACTTGTTCCAAAGCTACAACAAAAGGGAAAGACATCCAGCATTTAGCTACAATTCATGCATCAAATGACGAATATAAATTTCTTCACGATATATCGCGTCTGCAATGCTTGCTTGTAGGCAAATGCTCCCAACGACTACCTGAACCTCCCAGTTATAACGTAGCACATACCTGATCCAAGTTAAGCGAAGCGCATTCAGCACCATAATAGTCGTTGCGATCAATGTGAAGCACTTTCTTGCCTTCAACGGAGAGTAGGCCAGAGAGAATGCACTCGGTTAAACCAGTGCCAAGAACAATGCAGTCGTATTCTTCATCCTGTGAGAGTGTAAGTTGTTAGTCAAGGTTTATTGTCAGCGTTTGAGCCTTGACAACCAAGTAGTTACCATGATGACGGGGTCAAGTGTAGAGAGATGTGAGTGACAAAGGCGGTTCTTGAAACTGTGTGTGAAGGCTGCTGATGAGTGGCGTGACGTAACAGAATCAAAAAGGCTTTCGATTGCTTCACTGAATGAGCCTTATCCAATACTCATTAGTTTATTAGTACTAGCTATTGATATTATGGCCCTAAGTTCACACTAATAAGTAGATAGTATTTCATTAGAGCCACCTGCTACTATGTTCGTTTTTCACCGTTGATAGGCGAGTGTTACCATTGGTATCCAGGTTGTTACACTTCATGCCAACACCGCCAGTATCGATCAATCTCATATTATAAGATAGATATGCAATACAAGCATAGAAAAGAACTAATTTTAAAAGCTTCAAAGTCCACACAAGCGAACCCAATAGGCAAGGCTTGATCCACTTACGCTTTTATTTGTCGGAGAAATGGCTTACCATCTTATTTTTGCTCGGGAACTGCCAAGGCAGCCCTACCTTCCTTTTTGAGGCTTTCATTCCATTCCATTCTTCTAATCTCAAATGCCTAACAAATGCTGTTGCATTTTCCCGTTACGGGGCGCCACGATCGCTATTGGTCTTGCAGTAGCAGTTAGTATATTCTCTTGAAGCAAAGGGGCAGTTCGGACAACTCAATCTCACACAACGGTTTCAAAACTATTTTAGGCAGTTTCTATTGCATTGCTGGTAGCAACCTTCATACATAAGAATCGTAAGTGGAATATCTCATTATATGGGAAATGTTCATAACGACTCACATGTATTCATCTTAGCTATGATAATACACTTATCCATAATCAGCCCGGTATTGCCTTGGGTGTATATAATCATTTGTGGTAATGTATCACTTTCGGGCGTTCCTGATGTCTACCCAATTGTATACTGACCAATGATGTTGTTATATCAGCTGTGGGAGCCCTTGTTGGCATATATACAACTTTTGCGTCAATTGTGGTAAGATATATACACTGCTCGAGTCAAGACTTTTAGAATGGTTTGAGTAGAATTTTAGCACAGTGGCTTAACTCAGCCTCAAATTTTATAGGGAAAGCTTCCACTGATGAGATTGGGCAAGCTTCTATTCTGGCTTTTCTTCGCCATTGCAACTATTTGGGAAACAGCAAGTTTTGCTTTGGCGGCGATCAACAGGAGCAAATCAGTCGATACCTGCGAGCAAGCCAATCCCTCCAATGGCGCCACAGGCAACACTACAACGACCGGATTTTTGGGTATGAGTATGGGAGACACCTACGGGTTGGCTAATTGCTCGCAAGCTGTCCAAGCCGGTCTTATTGGTATTGGTGTCATGCTGTTTGCTGGGTCCTTATTTATGGTACGTATCGTATCCGTCGTGAAAGCACTATATCAGATGGCTTTACTGACTTTACCACTAGTTCTACTTTGCCACTGTTGTTTCATCTTATTGCACACGTTTGCGAGAACGCAAATTGGGTCATCGTCTCAGGGATCATTCGGACTGGGATGACAGTGTCAGGGATTTAACAGCAGCATATCGTGAGGATGCCGAGTCAGCTCCACGCTACCAAATGAAGCCATTGAACCAACAAAAGAAGAAAAGCAAGTTTGGGCTTCCAAAGTTCAAATTCGGACGAAACTGACATATAATCCATTAATGTCATCACACCAGCATCACCATCTTTATCATCTCTCGTGCTAATTTTTTGTTGTGCAAAGAGTGCTTCATTTACAGAACAATGCCATTTTACGGCCGTACCAATAAATTATCATCGCACATAAATACAAGTATTGTTCGGATTTAAGTTGTCAAAATCGGTTGTACCGGATGGGCGTCATCGTAATCCTCATTAGTGTATTATCTGACAGGCCCTTGGTATTACCTCAGTTCAGCCGGATGTGGCTCTTTGGTCCGCCCGTGCATTGTGAAGAGATCATTTCGGTTTGGCATACGTTGGAAAATAGTGATAATGACACTGTCGTAGCTAATAGATGACGTGCTGCGGAACGTGAAGTAAGAAAGGTACAGTCTTCTCTTCCAAGATACCGTAGATCCAAAAAAGAAACTCCTATTGGCCAGAGTGTCAAGCTGTGACTTCGCTATGATGTGATTGACACCCGAAAACGACGATATGGTTTAAATAAGCAGTTCATCAGCATTTTTTCTTTTTCACTTATCAACCTACCGAAATGCAAATCTCCAATCGCATTGTTCACAATTACTCTGCTCTAGCCAAACGTTCAGTGGTAGCAGCCACTCATATTCGACCTTTCAGTATCTCCGCGTGCCAATACGCAGAAAAGAAGTCAAACGAGGATCAGCCACGCTCAGTTACACACAATTATTTTGAGTCTTTGAAAGACTATGACGAGGAAAACAGTGAGTCTTATTCCAAAGACCGAGTGGAAGGAAGTTTCTGGGGTGGAGACCCTGGTCAGACAAAGCAGCCGGGAGATGAGAACGATGTAAGTATATCATTCATGCATAGTCGTGCACCTTCAAGCGCACACACTAATCGCATTATACATCGACAGGCTGTTAAGGAAGGAAATCCAAACGTGCACGAAACCTACAGAAAGGATAGTAAGACGGAAAAGGATAGTGTTCGTGGAGTAAAAAACTGAGTTCAGCATTACTGTCAAGGAAAACGACCATGCAGCGCAATCCAATTTGGATCGACTTTGTACATAGCATTTGAACCAATTTCCTACCATTATTAACGGTTCTTAACAGCTATAATAGCTGGTTATCTTCTACTACTTTCCTGTTGTATTTGATTTGATTCATGAATATATCCTCCGCTTCAAAAAAATGTATATCTCAGAAAAATATCTTTGAATCGAAACAATCTAGCTTGAGGGAGATATCAAGCAAATGATAATTTTGCGTAGGAATCCTGCAATAGACTAGTAGCAATAGAATAGTAGCATGTCATTTTACTTGATGGTGGTACTTCATGGCAAGAGGGTGCTGCATTTTGCCATGATAGCAACAATGGGCGCATATACCCTTTCTTAGCCACTGGGCATGATTTTTGGCGAATGGGAGTACTTTCCAACGCCCAAGCTACAGATCTGTCTGTCTTTCAAACGAATTGCTGGTAAACCGCTATCAATGCCAATTGTCAGTGCTGGAGAGTGTATTGGTCATTCGTTTCATTACAGCTAATTCGAGAAAATGTTGAGACCACACTTTGCTCGTATCAAAACTGTCTGTAGATGTGAAAGAAAGAACTGATCTTGGTCACATCGGAAATAGTTGAGGTATATGAAATCGAATGCTGTTTACCAATACGCTTTATATCGTCTTCACGTGAAGACCTTGAAGCGTAAGCAGTTTGTCTGCAGCGACGGTATGGTTTTGCAAAAGATGCCACAGATTGAATAGAACGAAGCAATTGGACTGTAGTAGCTTGAAGCCAGCCACAATGCCAGTCAAGCTGAACATGGGATGGAAAAGCTGCTGATCAAGCGTTATTGTAAGCGCTAACAGAAACAACGGCAACGCTTATGTCGAAATATCTATTCCCCTCCTTTGATTGTACAGAAGTTACAGTTACTACTACAATCTACTCATTTCATATGTTGTCCGAGCATCCAATTTTTACGAACCTTCTTTCAGGAATGCCATGTGATATGATATATCTGCTATATGTCTTCGGAACCGGCGTAAATGTTACCCCAGAATTTTTCATCCATGGCTGAGAAAACGCACCTGTCGGTATTCAAAAATAATGATTTGACTAAGGCTTTTTATGACTTCGACCCCGCCAAACATTAAAAAGGCTGTCAGCTCCCACACGCTAATCGGTATTCTTTACTCAACTCAACATGTCCATTGCTACCGATCGTCTTAACGCCATCAAGGGTCACTTGTCCGGAAACCACCCTAAGGGACTTTTGGCTGGTGAGGTTGCCATTATTACTGGTTCTGGGTAAGTCTAGTTCTCGCTTTCTTCGGGTTGAATACCTTTTCGAAGCATACTCACGAAAGCTTCCTATGTACACAGCCAAGGTATTGGCAAGAGCTGCGCTGAGCTCTTTGCTCGCGAAGGTGCCCACGTCGTCATCACTGATATCGATGCTGGTATGTATCATTTGAGTTGTTCTCTCACGTAGCGTTTGGTGTATGCTGATGAACACACTTTTGCTTTGTATGATAGGCAAGGCTGACCAAGTTGCCGCTGACATCAATGCTGCCGGTGGTAAGGCCATCGCCATTGCTGGAGATGTTCTCGACCCTGCTTTCCCCGAGGCTCTTGTCCAAGGCACCGTTAAGTAAGTTCAGCAAGCTGCACATTACCAAAGTAGTGTCCAAACATGTAACTCATCAAATTTGTTCCGTCATTTAGGGCCTTCGGCAAGGTCAACCATATTGTTAACAACGCTGGTTTCACCTTTGACGGTATGCTTCACAAGATCACCGACAAGCAATGGGATCTTATGCTTGCTGTTCACAACACTGCTCCTTTCCGTATTGTTAAGGCTGCTTCTCCCTACTTGGTAAGAGAGATCAAATTTCACCAAAGATATCTGCAAAACATACAACTAACCCAATACTTCTGTGTACCTGAAACAGCGTAAGCAGGATGGCGAGAACAAGTGCATTATCAACGTAGGTGTTTAGAACATTAAAACTTTGAAGTGCGTGACCTCGATAATAACATTTGTTGTGATTCCCTAGATCTCCTCTACCTCTGGTCTTCACGGTAACATTGGCCAAGCTAACTATGCCACTGCTAAGGCCGGTACCGTTGGTTTGACCAAGACCATTGCCAAGGAATGGGTAAGTTATTTCTATCTTGTTTGAGGAACTTTGGACTTATGTTGCATCTTGGTATTGATTGTGATCTATTTTTTCAATGTAGGGTCGCTTTGGAGTCCGCTGCAACACTGTTGCTTTCGGTTGGATTGACACCCGTCTCACCCGTGCTAAGGAATCTGGTGCCTCCATCGAAGTTGATGGACAGAAGGTTGCTCTCGGTATCCCACAAGGTGCTGGTAACAAGAAGAGCACCGTCAACCCCTTCGCTGACATTCCCCTTGGTCGTGCTGGTACCACCGAGGATGCTGCCGGCGGTGTCCTTATGCTCTGCACTCCCTTCGGTGCCTACATCACTGGACACACTCTTGAGATCACTGGTGGACGTGGTATCTAAATTAATACGCTCAAATGCGCGTAGAAAGTGCATATGATATCCAATAACTAGTTCTTGTAACGTCTGCTCCTTTTCACACATTGTATAAACAACAGTAAAAAATGTTATTTTCCATCACAGTAACTGTCCAGTCATGATTACGAGCGAGTAAGCAATCAAGAATACTCATGACAGTGCAGCGTAAACCACTGTGTAATGACACAATTTCCTTCCCAACACAACAAACACATTACATACAGAACATGGGTAACGAATGGCCTTAACGGTAAATTCAGCTTAATTCTTTGATTTTAATATAAGAACAAGATCCAAAAAGATGCAAAAAGCGTCTTTCCAATTCTTCTGATATTTGTGGATGGAAGAATGCTAGAAAGCATTTACTCGTCATCGACAACAGCGGTCTCCAAGCCTATACGACAAAGCAAAGTCAGCAAATGGAAACATTTTCATCTTACACACTGACGTTCAAAAATGTCAAAGTCACTTACCCTTGAAAGAGGTGACGGGAACGAAAGAAACATAAGAGTAGAGCTTCTCCTTGGCGTCCTCATCATCGTTACGCTTGCGAGCAATGCGGACACGGATGCGGTGGGGAACCTTCTTGATACCGTGGGACCAGACAGCCTTGTTCAAGGAGGGGTCAAGACGGACATCAGCGGTACCCATGGTCTTCTGAGCGAAGGTCTTGATGGCCTTGACGGCATGGGGAGCACGCTTCTTGAATTGTCTGGTTGAAAAAAAATAAAAATACAAAATGCCGTTAGCCAATGCCTCACCCAATTTTTTTTTACCCCTTGGAACATGAAAAAAGAAAGGATTCATTACCTGTCGTGGACGTGCTTGTGCAAGTGGATGGTGTACTCGCGGGTAACAACGTCGGCAAGAGTAGAACGCTTCTTGGACTGATCCTTGGCCATTGCTACATTAAGGTAAAAGTTGAAAACATTTGAATTAGTCGAATGGTTCGAACGAAACGAATAGGATTGAGTTTTGGTGCAGGTGTGGTCGATTAAGAGAAGGATCGATGAAGATGCAAGCAATAGGGTTGCAGTGCTCTCTCGAACGGATGGATGGATGTATGGGTTACTCACCGATAGATTCGAAAAGAGGGTTTGCTCAAGTCGCCGCAACCGATTTCATAAATTGGAGAGTCTGCCTGTTCGGAGCAACAATTTTCTTTAGGTCACGTGAAGTAGAGACGAGAGCAATTTTTTTTTCTTCCATTTGCCAAAGACAGTCATTCTGATTGCCCTACCATTTGACCTCCTTGCCCAAACGTGGAGTGTGCTAGGTTAATAGAGATCCATTAGTTGTCTAAGAAAAGATTGAGTGGGCATAGATTAGGTGACTGCCGGTGAAGAACTTGGCAGTACTCCTTTTTGTGTTACGAGCTTTACGATTGCTTTTTTGTTCAAAGGAGAGAGAAATAGTTGTGAGATAAGATGTCAGGCTGATAATAAAGGCTTATTTAAAATCCTTCAATATTGCCTCCTTACTCCATACAATCGTCATTCGTCATTATGCAGACTAGCAATTTGCTCCCTGCTCTCATTACTGCGCTTTGATGGGCAGGTTCGAAATGCCATTTTCAGAGCCCGACCTGTCGTGTGCTTGAACGTTGTCTTGGCTCGCAATTCACTTTTAGCGTCGTTCACTTAACATGTCATCCCCAACAAAACTATACGGCTTGGACAAGGGTATGGTTATAGTTCTATTTTACACATAAAGCTATATGTAAACCTAATGGCCGTTGGTCATTGCAGACATCCAAGAAAGACTGCAGAGCAAGTATTCGGTAGAACGCGAGCAACAGGCTCGAGAATGGATCGAAGCAACCATTGGTGAATCATTCCCAACCGAAGACTTTTATGAAAGTCTCAAGGATGGTGTCATTCTGTGCAAGTAAGTGGCTAGTCTATTTTGAACTACAAATTGGTAGTTCTTCCCATATTCACCCATTGTCATAGATTGATCGGCAAACTGCAACCCGGTTACGGTAAATACAAAGTGTCCAAGATACCATTTATGCAGATGGAGAACATAGCACGGTTTTTGGAAGGAGCTCAAAAGGCGGGAGTTCCTCAGCATGACCTTTTCCAAACTGTGGATTTATTTGAGGACAAGAACAGGATGCAGGTCGTCGATGCCATATGGTCACTGTCAAGACATGCGTACAAAAACGGTGCAGTCAATACTGTAAGTTTGCTTTGCTGCAGGTGAAGCCTATACGGAAAAGGAAGTACTATGTCATGTTACTTACTCCAGTATCCTAGTATCTTGGTCCCAAGCTTGCAGATAAGCATGAGGTTGAGTTTTCACCAGAGGTGATGAAGAAGGGAGAAACAACCTGGAATACTGTTCAATACGGATATAACAAGGGTGCAAACCAGGTAGGTTGAACGCCCAGTGGTACGTGGATAAATAACAGACCTCTAACAACTTTTTCTTTTATCAGTCGGGCATGTCCTTTGGTGCACGAAGAGAAATCGGTGGATCGTATAGAAACACTCCATCGAACTCAAGCTAGCTGAATTTTAACTTCTCTGATGTACTTGTGATGATGTTGACGTTATGCTTTGATTGCTATTAATACTTACGATTTCAAAGATTTGACTAACAATACAAATCATTTTGTTTTCCTGTTCATTATTGTGCAATAGCTTTTTTGTTATTAAAAATACTCGTCTGTGAAACCAAAATGATAGCCCCTCAGTTATAAACAAAGCAGTCGGTACCAACAATGACTTCATTTCCCACCAAAACCGTCCTGCTTTTCATATACACAAACAACTGGGTCAACCTACTATCTGCCCTTCCGAGACCAACATCACATCAAGAGTTAAAGTACCAGAAACTATTTTCTATCGCGTTGAAATTTTTAATTTGTTTTTGTTATATGTCATCATATTCTCTATACATAAAATATTACAAGGACACAAAGAGAGAGCCCAAAACGAGACCAAACAACGTCAAATAGGAGAAAGCAGTGGATGCAGAAGCACCATTGTTAATGGTAGTTTTACCAGTTGCTGTAGCTGCAGCCGTACCCAAGGCCTTTGACACGTAGGCAACATTATTCAAACTATCCACCACCTGGAAACATGATCCCTGCTCATAAAAGTCCACTTCGATGAAGTTGGGCTGTCTGCCGAAGGTGGATGTACATTGCGTGGCTTGAGTTTGGAGAGAGTCTCCGTTGGTCACGTTGGCCGAATCAGGCTGAGGGACTTCGATGGCGGTGCCTCCAAAGTTGACTACTCCATACAGAAAGTGGTTCATCACATACATCATGGAATTAGGCGAGGTTGGGTTGGTAGGTCGGTCTATGGTACAGGTGAAAGCGGTCAAGTTTTGGTTGTCGTAGGGGGTTTCGAACACATAGTCGAATTCCGACATCAGCCTAAATGAAGGGATGATGAATTAGAGGATATGAAGTCATTGTCGGGTACACTAAACCCTACAACAGCATCCGCTGAACTATTATAAGTAATACATACCAAGGAACAGAGGTTTGATCGGCGCCGGTATCGATGAAATTGACCAAGCGCTTGCCAGATGAAATCATAGATTGCAAAGTTGGCCATGTGAGGCTACCAACAGGCTGGGTATAAACGTAATTCATGATACTACCGCCACTTGAGTATGCGGACTGGAAAGCAGAAATGGGGAAGTTTCCGAGATTGTTCCACATGATAGTAACGACTTCATTGGGGTTTGCCTCAAGCCATGAAGCAATAGAAGCCAAAGTGTTGCTGGCTGTACCAGCGTCGAGTAAAGTACAAGAAGTGTGACATAACTCAATAACACCACTTTGATTGCCCTGGACAGCAGAGAGTTTTAATCCGCGGACACCGTCTGTAAGTTGTGTTGCAATAGGGTAATGTTGGTTGCCAGCAGCGTTGCTTTGGAAGCCATATGAATTGTGTGTAGTGAGATATGTAACAGAATTATAAGTCTTCGAGCACAAGCTAGAATCTCCATTACAGGCTGTTTGCGCATAAACGGATGAAGCAGCTGCTATCAGCAATGCGGTGAACAACTTCATGACGTACGAGTACCTATAAGCAAAGGTGATAAAAAGAGAGAGAAAAGGAAAAAAGAGAAAAGCAATAAGCAACGGCACGCTGTAGAAAGATTTAAATAGAGTAGCCACATTTGAGGCTGTGATGCAAAAAAAGACAAAATGAGGTTTTGTATTTTTAAATTCTGCTGCTTATTTGATTTTTACACTGGAGCCTTTTTTTTTTCTTGGCAAGCAAGCTTTTCGGCCCTAATTATCTGATATTGGCTACTCTTCGGCCGCTTGCTCTAATTGCTCCAGTCTGAGGTAAAGTTGCTGAGTTCCAATAACACATCCATTAGATTATTTAGAAAAAAAAACACGAGTCATGGAGATTGAGTGTTACCTGAATTCGAGACCCGTCGCGCGCTTCTCTTCCTGAAAGTTCAATCACCTTACTGGTGTAGCGAAAAAGAGACTCTTCCATATATACAAGGCCATGCGCAGGCCTAATCATGATATTGATCGGTCGCTGGTTATTGTTACGACCACTTTGGTGGATTTCAATGATAGACGCAGCCCGAATTGCCACATCAATTATAGCCGAACTAAGACCTTCCACCGTACTAACTTTGTCTCGATCGAAGAATTCCATCAGTTGTTCCTCGTTGCTAAAATAATCTGTACTTGAGTGTTGAATTTCTTGCATGAGCTGGATAGCCGCTAATATTCTTGTCATATTCTCAATCTGCCTCATGAACTCAATATCCACTCGAGCAGGCTTACGACTCTTCGCGCCTTGATCGACAGCCATGGTCATACCACGTTGGATATTGAGTAGTGGATGTTGATCTTCAATCAAGGCTTCCAGTTTACTTGCCACATACGTTCCATACGCAGTGCCAACCGCCATACAGCCTGTAATTAATTTGCTAGAGCCCAATCCGGTAAACGCCATTGAACTTCCGATGAACTCCAGTCCTTCCAAGATTGCTTCCATTGTCTTAAAAAAATTAAATTTCAAGGGTCCTCACATGAGTATCGCTTCCTAACTGCGTCCTTGGCAAACGAGGTTACGCTTACTTTATCATATTCCGCTTCAGTACTGCGCTCTCCAGATGTTTCACGTTGACTGTTGACTGTGGCATAAGCCAGATGCAGCTCACTAACAAGACCAATGCAGAGACTATGAAAGTATCCTTTGACAGATGCAATCAACTCCTCCTGTGCGGGGAATCCCATGGCTTTCCACTGTAGACCACCTTGCACCAAATGATCATCGTAAAATCGAGTTTTCTCGTCCAGTTGAATTTGCAATCTTCGAATATCAGTCAACAAATCATCACTTCGTTCGAACGGTGTCGTGGTTAGATGTGACATATCCTCCACCATCTAAAGAGAATATGGTAATAAGCACACGCAATTTCATGTCAAATGTGTTTTCTCCTTTTCTCCTTACATTGACATACGAAGCCACTTTTTCAACATGACTCTTGAAATACTTCCATCCACTGAAAAGTTGCTGTACAGCGAAGCTTTCTTAGTATACACGAAAGGCGCTGATAATATAATATTGTCGGCTTACTTCGATGGGCCATTGGTGATCATGTTCAATCCATTTAATAACCATGGATATTGCTTCCAAATGGGTTTTCATATGCGCATATTCTTTACCACGCCCATCACGTAAGTCATGACTTTGTGACAATCCAAGTAAAGCGGCTTGTAGTTGTTGCTCTTTTAAGCGTAGTTCCATCTCGAATTGTGGAAGTGTCATCCCTCGACTTAGTGCTTGTGACATCATCCAATGTTCCATCTGCATCGTATCACTATGAACGAGTAGTGACTGTGTTGAAAGCAATTCTGTTATAGACCGCATTACAGGTGGTGCTGGTGCCTCAGCTTGGTGTACCAGACCCAGGTGGTTTCTAGGATGAATAAATGAAGACTTTTTAAGGGTATCGGATGAAGTAGAGTCTTTGGTGTTGGTATCGTCGTCAACGAACATTTCTGTATCGTCAACCATGGTGCTTGTTCGTCGCTTAGCCACCTTCGAATCACTAAGCCCGTCAGCCACTGACAAGCTACGAGCAATGTCATTAGCAAGGCTGAGTGAGATCTTCTGCATTTTGCGTTCTCTTGCTTCATCCGAAAAACTTCTTTTTCGTTTCGGGGTGCTTACACCACTTCCGATTTGATATGAATGTGAAGCTAAACGTACCGAGTGGGTTGAACATCTTATAAATTAATACGGCTAACGCCACTTGAACATTATGCAGTGGTATGTTCCTTACCATTGTAAACCTTTCGATCTGAGTTACTACGTTTTCGTTGTCGGTACTGAGGAGAGTTTTCGTTATTCAGCGTTTCCTCTAGTAAAAAGAGAGTTTATTGTCAGCAGCTTGCTCAGCAGCTTGCCCGGCTATGCGAAGGCTGGGATCAGCTGTTAGATTCAATAGTTTTGGTGTAAACTTACCTAGCAAGCCAAGAAGAATGTTAACACAGTTCGCCCAGATGTCAATTTCTGACTTCCAGCCTGGTACATCCCTTTCACAGGGTGAATGTACTAGCATGCTTGAGTAGTAATGTGCATAAGGGAATACGCTCGACTTTCTCCAACCATGCGCAATTTTAAAGCCTGTGACTGTTAAAGAAAAATCATTGTATGGCTTTTTTTTGCGGGGCCGTCGAACGAAGGAACCGGCTATCTGGTAAACGTTAAACGAGAATGATCGAGCTTTCGATTGCTATCAGTTACTGAATCTTCAAGAATTCAAAGAGAAGAAAAGTCACTTGAAACGTGAAGAGACCGCATGAGCTAATGTTTGATACACAGAGTACCCAAACGAATATACAGAAATAGCAGTTATGCTATTGCTGAATCATACTTTGTGCTATCCAATATAAGCAAGAACTGTTCTGGTTAAGCGGCAGTATTTTGCTAGATTTGGTCAAAAAAGAAGCACAGTTAAGTCCTAACGGACAAACAACACAACGACCTAAAGTCGATTAGGCCATGAATGTTGACTGCCGGTGCACAATATGTCAGTGTGAGTGAAAGCAGAGCATCTTACATGTAAAAGATCAGACAGATAATTCTGGAGAGACTTGTACTGCCACCCATAATCTGTAAAAGACATTCTAGCTACAGCTTGGATCGTCTTCCGTACGTCACTCAATATTGAATTACAAACGAAAGTTGAATTGCAGACACGAGTGAAGCCAAACAATTATCTCTGTTGGCATAATCAATATAAACAAATCAAACAGCCATTTCGCACCAGACGAAGCAGTCGTTGCTACCTGTCAGTCTCCCATATAGTAAATTACATACGACCACAGAGATTCAAATTGTTTTTTATTGAGGCTTGTAATATGAAGATGCCGCCTCGTATATGCACACATGTCGTTCTGTATTTTCTTTGTTATACGGCCAAAACTATACTCTCTTTGCAGCCCGTCTATCCTCCTTAGTTTGAGCCTTGAAACCAGTCTTAATGGCAGTAACTGATCTTGAGGAACCGCAGGCTTCACATTGTACAAAGTACAATCGGTTATCCTTGTGCAGGATAGTATCTGGGGATTTGCAGGTTTTGCAAGTAACATAGTCTACAATATAATGTCGAAGAACGTTCTCAATTTGCTTCTGTTGGAAACGACCCTTGATGATAAGTCGTTGAGCACCATCAACGGATCCGCTGGTACCCAATTCAGCGAACAAGAATTGAATGACGTGTTCTGGATTTCGGTGCATTCTGTTGGGAATTGGCAAAGTGAAGGATTAATATAAGGGCAAGGGAAACAAGATAGCATTCAAAAGAAAATCATACGAACCGCTTGGCAATATCAGCGACGTTAGCAAAGATAGTCTTCTTGTTACCTTCACGATGAATTGATGGTGGAACGATGGTGTATCGCTTCTTTTCACCTGCAAGTTCAGGATTGTTCTGTCGAAGTGTCTTGAATGCACGGCTGAGAAGCTATAGATGAGGAATCCGATGAGTAAAATGAAAGTCGTTATCATATCTGCTGTGCCTTTACAAAAAGGCAGCTGCTCTTACCTCGCTATAGGTGTAATCGCGATCGCTGTTAAGCCATGATTCTTCACCGTCCTTAGCTTTGGCTGTTTCAGCAGCCTCACCAGTGAAAACATCTTCACCATCGGCATTGTCACCAAGTTCTGCCTCGAATTCAGCCATGTTCTTCTTCTTTTTCTTCTTCTTCTTAAGCTCACCAAAGTCAAGGTCCTCATCACCAGCTGCGGCACCTTCTTCAGCTGCCTCTGGAGCATCCTATCACAATGACATTGACCATTAATAATTTGATCTAGCATATATCAAATTGAGAGAAGTAATGCATACCTCGGTCTTGGTCTTCTTCTTCTTTTTCTTCATCTTTAAATCAGCAAACATTTGCTCAGGATCTTCTTCGTCAGCATCTAAATGACCAATGATCGCTTTTTTAATCGCTATTCAAAGAACGTAATATACACTGATCGTCGCTCTCTGTTACCTTCATTGACTTCATTGTCGGGAGTAGCTGTGCCAGAAGGTTGTTCAAGTTCGTCTTCAAAATCAACCTTCTTCTTTGACTTCTTCTTCTTTTTCAAGCTGCTAAAGTCCAGCTGATAACAGGGCAGGTTCAGTACGTAAAGAATCAACAAGACTGTTTACAATAAACAGTGACATACCTCTTCTTCATCCTCGATGGGATCTTGAATTGGGTCTCTCTCGTTGTCAGACATTCTTAGTTAGAGATGAGTGTTTTGAAAGATCTGCGCCTTTTATGAGTCAACTTAACACAATGCGCAAAAGGGAAAAAAATGCTCTTCACGTCATCTAATTTTTGTGAAAAAATTTAATTTATCGAAAAATTGATGGGTTTCGTTCTTTGGTGGCCAACGAGGACGAAAGAATTCGACCTTTATTACCATGAATGACGAGCGATCACCGGTTGAGAACATCAAAAAAGTTGATGCTCTCTTAAATACTGTATGAATAACGAATGTTGCATACTTATGAAAGAAGAGTCTGCCTAATCGTTCACTTATTTAGCTTACTGATATTCGCGCGTCCGTGAAACAGTTGTTCCAAGTAACAACCGAAGAATCACGAGCAATTGACTTTCCACAAATATTCAACGAGAGACTACGTGTAGTCAAAGGTGTCATTGGAAGATTTTCAAGCGAAGCAGAAAGTGCACAAGGTTTGTAGACTTGATGGCCATCATATTGAACCTTCTCTTCGATAAAACTGATATGAATTGATTGCTCAGGAGCTTTAGAATACGCACACAACCTTTCAGCAACAAAGACTTTCGATCTTAGCACCATTGTTGGGTACTTATATGATCAATTGAACAAATTTGAGAGAGATCATGTCGCTAAAACTGTTGTTCATGTGTCGCTAGAGATGAGCCTGTTGACGGCATGGACTTCTTGAACGATGAGATGCAAGTCAATGATGCTGGAGAAAGCAACAAGGAATTTGGTATAGCGCTAAAGAAAAATGCGTCATATCTTTTAAGGTGCGTAAGCTCTGTCATTTACTGTATGAACAAGGCAATGTAACTAATGAAGTCTCCTACACCAGAGAAATGACCACTTCCACACCATATACTCTGAAAAGGCTTAATGATATAACTGACGACAGGGACGCAAAACGAATAGATTCAAAGACGGAAGGAAGCTTGGTATCAAATGGGTACGTTCAGACGGACCAGAATCATCGGATTACAGCAGTTTGTACTTACGGTATATGCTAGGTTGATCAAAGCATTTGTAAATGACTGGATCAAAACAAGTCCAATTTCCAAATATGCGGATATACAATATGCAGTAGAGGAGAGCACTACACTGACTGGATCAGCATGCTGTCTCAAGGTAAATGGAGGGTGAATTGGCCTAAATTAACAAGATTGAGACTGAATATAGCGCTTTTAGATATCCATCCCACACGTTTTATGTGCATATCTGAGCATACAATTCGACGAGGGAAAGCATAGTGTTGTATTCGATAATTTTTGTGTTGTCGCTTACCGGGAAGATGTAAGTTAGTTCCGGCCGGTGCAGTGTACGCTGCTATGCAAAGTTCTCATCCAAACATTTGTTTTCTTTAGAAACCATTATGGGAGCGATCTGATTACGCTGTGTTTGAGAAAATTAATATTTTAGCCATGGAAAAGTTGGATGAGATGGCAAAAAGCAACGCACAAGATGCAGTTTACTCGGTGCTGGTAAGGATATCCGGATAGATCAAGTAAATTTGGGTATACACTTTCTGACGAATACTGTTGCAGAACTGGATTTCAAGTTATAACGATCTGTTCACCGCCACATGTCATAAATGTCAAAAACGATTGCTTTTCAACTCTCCACAGTTTAAGTATTTACCACCAACCCTGCGTATTCTTAAGCAATCGGAAAATGATGAATCAATTGAATGGCTATCATACCATAGTAAATGTATTTAAATAGAAGCACTATAAAGCACTTAAACACCATATTGCGAACAACGAGGAAATGCCTACTAAATGCGTAATACCTTTCAATTGGTTGAAGTGGCCACTTTAATATTATTTTGTCTTTGGAGGCATATCATCCAACCGGTGAACAATATGCGTATCATATGTGTACGCTCGCCAATGTACTGGTTAAATATTTTATTGATTACTGCCAGCCTTTTGTTTTTTGTAAATGACCTCTTCTTTTCCTTCTTTCTGCGCTGCATAGCGAGCAGCGTTAAATAGGAAATCGCTCAATCTGAATATGACCTCATTAGCATAGTACAGCATAAACAGCCAACTTTTCACTCGTCCTTTACCTGTTAAGATATTTTCCTGTGGTGCTATCGGCATCATCTTTATCAATCAAAGGGTGTACTCGTCTTTCTGCGCGACGACAAACTGATCGCGCAATATGCAGACTGGACGCAGCACGTCCACCGGACTGTTCCAATTTGAAATAAATATCAGAACACTATATTCAATCGAAAGTCTCAGCGCGTAAAGATCTTACCGGAAGAATAAAGTTCTTCAATGGTGGAAGTGTTTCGTCCATGTCATCGATCCATTTTTCAAGTTCAGCCACTAAACCACCATCTTCATCAAAGGTAGTTCGAGCTGGGAATACTCATAAGCATAGTGGGCAATTAACATCTCGCCACAAGGAATGGTCCGAACCTTTTCTAGCATCGTTAGAGTGGCCTCTAGGTGTTGCGATGTTTGAGCCAATATCTTGCAGCAAGCATTGGATCTAGGTGAATAACATAGAGTGTCAAAACGCGATGTTGGAGCAACCTTGAATGCTGCTTTTCTGATTTACCTTCTCTAGCTTTTCAGACAAACCATTATTTTGCTCATCGCAGTACTCTCTTGCCAATCTAGATATAAGAATACGTGAGATATATCGTCTCATCATGCCAGACGACAAGGATTTCTTCAACTTACCCAAGATGGGATGTGAGCTCATCCGTAGTACCTACATCAATCAACGTATGAATCAGTCAATTCAGTCATATCACCATAATGGCTTCCAGTGAGTTGCTACCTACCTAGTGCTTCAAATACTTCATCGTTTTTGGGACGACGTTCACCAGAGAATAGCGCTGACGTGCCTATTATGCTGGGTCAGTTCATATTACTCGAACTGGAATACTATTGAAACGTTTCGTCAAACCTTTATCTCCTGTTTTAGTGTATATCTTCATGTTATAGTGACTAAGACACCAAGTAGTGTCGTATGGTGAATAATTCGGACAAGTAGGGATTCCCGAAGTATGAAGATGGTACTACTTACAATGTGCTCGTATGAAATGCAGATGTTAAAAAAAGACGAGGTGGTGGTGCTACAGGTGACAGGTAAATGCGTTTTGAAGAATTGTTTGATAAAGCGACAAAGACAGTACGAGCGGCTTTTATAACATTCATTAGAGGAGGTTATAGTAAGTAGAACACTGCTCCAGTATCTTACTTTTTGACTGACTGAATAACGTGTGGTCACTTTTGGCAAGCGTGCAAAATATTTTTTGTGTGATGGCACACAATACATCTAAAATATTCAAGCGTATCGCGAGGCACCACGGCTTGTCACTGAATAACGGTGTTGTTGCGCTTGCATATCACCATATCAATTAGTGACATTATGATCACTGGTACTGAGAACAACACACTGTAGGAGCATCTAAATTCTATCGTATTGAACCAGGGACCCAAGGATTGGTTGCTGAGGCACATACGTAAATTCATTATGATAGTTTGGAGATACACCAGGGCAGCATTGATACTGGATATTTCGTAAAGAGTACCGCTTTTCATCGATCAGTCACTCGGCAATCTACTGGAACCGGCAAACTTAAAAAACCTCATCACACTCATCCATATCGCTATCCTTTCGCATCCTAAAATTGACAGTCAAGCTGAGATTGTCTTGTCCCTGGAGCCACTTTTTTTCGTTGCTACTCTGACATGTTGCGGCTGCCATTGAGACAAGCTTCAAGACTACCTACGTTGCGTCGGATAGCTCTGGAACGATCGCTACCTGCCACAGTACTGATCACCCACCGACATTCTTCCACTAATGCATCTCTTCCTGACGAAGCGGTATCTCATACTCCGGAATTGATCAACGCTCTGCTGGCAGCAAATCAGCACTTTGTAGAAACCTTTCATGGAGCTGGCCTCCCATGGTGGGCATCCATCATTACCGCGACAGTCTGCCTTCGGTCTGCGTTGACGCTACCCATCGCCGTATACCAGCAACGTGCTGTAGGTCGTATGCTCGCGGTCGCTCCCATAGTTCAAAGTTGGGGTGAGACGCTGAAGAACCAGCTTGCTCGCGAAGGAAAGACGAAAGGATGGGAGTATGAAACGTACAACATAGAACTTCAGAAGCAGGTACGTGTATTGGGATATTTTTCACCTGATGAAATTACCATATTGAATGTTTTCTTCTAGTATCGGGCAAAAGTCAAACAAATTTACAGGCAAAATGATTGCCTGCCAATGAAGAGCTTCTTGCTCCCATGGTTTCAAATCCCTCTTTTTGTTTGCATGTCATTCAGTCTTAGGGGTATGGTCATATCACCCGAGCTAATTGATAGTCTTTCAGCCGGTGGATTTGGATGGGTCACCGATCTGACAACGAGAGATCCAACCATGATCTTTCCTATAGCCATTGGCATGTCCAATTTCTTGAATGTTGAGGTAGGGTAGTTTTCCTGTCATGGGGCCGACTTTTCGTCACTAACACAGCCATGGCTCCCCAGCTCAATTCTATGTATATGCGAGACAAACAGTCATTGCGCCAGAAGGCGCTTCAAAACATATTTAGGGGCATTTCCTTTGCCATCATCCCAATTGCGGCGCAAGCTCCAATGGTAAACAATGTTCCACCGAGCAGAAAGTATGTTGCGTGACCCCAGGTTTCTAACTTCAATTCCATAACAGGCTCTGTCACTTTACTGGACCACTTCCTCCCTCTACAGTGTCGCTCAGAATGTTCTATTCCGAGTCCCAGCAGTGCGAAAAGCCCTCAAACTCCCAATTGTAAATAAACCATCTAACAATGCAACATAGAAATTTTCTGGTCTGACAAAATCAGATGTTATAAAAAAAGTTATTACATATTATGACTGCGCTATTTCTGCAGAGACAGAGTACATGAAAGTAACGGCAAATGTAGCTAGAGTGTTTATAAAAAAGGGCGGAACTTTTTTATCCAAACAAGTTCGTATTGTGAGAGAGTACGTGAGGTTCAGATGGGAGATTGAGGATAAAAGTTGATATGTGAATGGCGTTGATGGTGCAAAATGCTTAGTTGGCGAAGTAGTTGGATGGCACAATTCCAATGGTTCCATCCTGTTTTCTTGCTTGCCACCAATTTCCTTTACACTCGACGACATCCAATGCCTCGCCCTTGGTGAAGCTGAGCTCAGTAGGATCCTCAGGGTTAGCTTGGTCTATTGTATTTTGACGTTCAGTTAGTAAAACGAATTTCACATATCACCATGACACTGAAGTAAGGTGTCTGTAAAGGAGTATTACTTACAAGCATGAAGCGCAGTGACTTGCTGGTTGTATTCCAGGGGAGCTGCGGAGCCAACTCCGCCTGGTGAGGCTGGAGCATTGCCAGCAGGCAATGGCTGAGATGGGTGGTTTGCTTGGTAGACACCACCATTGTGGCCGTTCATCTCGGGGTAGCCAACGGAGCCGACGGGAGCAGAGTGGCCAGCGCTCTTAGTGTCGACAACTTCCTCCTTCTCACCACGGTTTCTAGACAGGAAAGCCATAGGAGTGCCACCATTGAAGGGAGCGGTGGCGGTTGTAAAATTGCTGGATTCCTCGGCTCCAAAAATGAACACCCATAAGAACTGCATAATGATCATTATAATCAATCCAGCGGATAAAGCAGCAGCGGCAGCATTGGAAGAGTAAACGAAAGTTCCGATGCTACCAGTGAGGTAAGAAATGCTGACAGCCAGGAATGCCAAAACCTAAAATCCGCATAAGAAAAAAAAAGGTTATTACTATGTTCATAATGATGCTACGGAAAGGTAACGGGAAACCTACCACCAAGCGGTACATTGGCAACGTGCTAGAAACAATCAAGTAGATAATGCCAAGGTTGAGAATCAACTCGAAGATAATGACCCACCAAGTGGTAGCGACATTGTCGGCCAAAAATGTGCCAATGGCACAAGCAGCACCGAAAGCGATGACCCATCCGACGAGGGAAAGGAGAACAGTTACTGAAAGCAAAGTATTGCTAAGCAGATGGTTGAAATCGATGGCCATCTTGGAATTGAGTTGCAACACGACAGTAAAAAGAGAAGAGGGGAGCTCCAGGGTACCACGAAAGCAATTTTTTATTGAAAATGGGAATGCGTGATCCGCTAAAATCTTCTAAAAATTGTTAAGTCAGCTTCGAAATCCTTTTGTGGCCAAGCCAGAAAATAATAATAATGCCTTACACCGGAACAGAGGCCAAGGTTGCATGTCTATCAGCGTCAAGACGGGGTGCGCCTGGTAGGAAGAGGTTTGAGATTCAGTTTTGGAGTGACTAGCTTTGTCACCATAGCCGAGCCTTAGTTCGATAGGCTCCTATGACATTACGCTTGACCGCCACGCTGTCAAACGCTTTGGTAAAATCATTCATCACACACAGGGGAGGTGAGTGGAAGCATCAAGTCTATCGTTGACAGATATTTTTTACATCGTCATCAAACGTGTACGATGTTTCATCATTTGAGGTGTGAAATCAATCAAGTGGCGCAAGACTTAGTTACCTCCAATCCATAACCAAAATGTTAGCCGTCCAAAAACAAAGGCGTTACCACATGTGCTTACCGCCAAGACGGGTGCAGTTTTAGTTATCTCGTGCCAATACACCGCCATGATCAGTGCTGTAAAGAAAGAATACAACTGTGCTGCTGGCATACCCTCTACACATGGTCGATATACTTTTTTGGGACTTTGATGTTTTGTTGTTTCTTTCTTCAAATTAGAAATGTATCTTGGTCACTGACTGACAAAGCGTGGCAGTTTCTTAAGTATGATAGTTTTCTCAACCCCTTCCTGTGACGGCAGAGTAAGAATATTCACTTTAAACATTGATTTTGCTGCTGGCATGTCCGCTTGACGGCGACCGGGCCGCCGCGGGTATGTCACAAAACTAACTCCATATGTCTGATATAAACCGCAGGTGTTTTTCCTATTATTCTGGTTGAAATAGAGAATGCTCATGTTAGGTTAGCTGTTTTGCCAGAATTCTGGCGTTTTCACCACTTGTCTACGAGCGTCATCGGTCCAGTTCAGTGCTGTCTATAAAGATCGCCCAAATTTGGCTTATCGCATTCAACAACAAAGAGCTATTACATTCCATTGAAATCATACCCTAAACACTGCTGTCAGTTTTCGTATTTTGTTGTTTTATTTAAGCTTTTTTTAACGACATATTTCAACTTTTCTTGTAAGAATCCAAATATATGTTTTGGCTTTCGACGGCGAAAAAATGCAGAACTTGGCAAGTGCGATGAGCGCAGAATTTTTATTTTTGGCAGAAGTGTAAATTTGGTCAAACCGGTTTCTTGTGCGCAGGTCAGGCTTGGCAGGTTTCAAATACTGACTTTTAGAGTAAAGGGATGTTACATAGTATTCTAGAGTGACAATCCAATGTGCCTGTTGGAATGCAGTTGTCATGCAATTCCCCCCTTGTTACTGTCATGACCCTTTCCTAGGGCCAATTGTCCCGAACCTGCGCCTCAGCATTTGCCACACCGCTCCACCATAAACCCCGCGTACTCGCCACACGCTTAGGTTGATGAACATGGCTCTACCACACAATCTAATATCCCGGTTATTCATCAGTGGCATCCAGAATGGCAAACTGCCTCAGGTATACCCCACTTCGGCCGGTGATGCCTATCTTACCAAAGATCACATTGCGCTTGTGATTGCGTCCACTCTGTGTGAAAAGCAAGGTAACCTAACCCGCTCATAACAATTCAGATCAACACGGTCACCATCCACGCAAGACTATTATCACTGATGCAACTTGTAGGACAAACTAGTACATTTGAACTATGCTCTATTCTCAACATTGATAGAGAGCTACTGGACTCTGTGCTAACTGAGTATGAGCAAGAGCGTGCTTGGACAGTCACCAATGATACGATTCTGACGAAGGCGAGGCAAAATTCTATTCTTGAAGACATGGACAAAGATATTACCGAACATGGGTGTGTTTCTATAATTGTCAAAGCCCAAGCGCTTGGCATTCCGTATCAGTTTTTACAAAAGGTACAAGTTGGAATGTGTATAGCGAAGTAGTATTTTTAGCCGAGTCTTGGCTAACTTCACCTGTTTTAGCTAGCAGACTCGGGGATAGCCGATGGCCGTATTCATGTTCACGATACCTTTAGCTCATCGGGATTGTTATTGAGTGAAAATTATGTGGAAGATAATGAACGAAGATTGAAGGACATACTTGCTAAAGTCACAGAGTAAGTCTAAACTTCGTCATCCGTCCTATGTATTACACCTCAGATCATTCACATTGCAAGATAGGCCACTGTCGATGCAAAAAGTACAGAAAGAGTCGGATATACCTGCAGCTGTGTTTTATGGTATGTACAAATTGACATCGCACATTTCACCAGATTACTTTAAGTTCAACTGTCGTAGATTTGTTTGAACACATTCTCAAGGGCGAGGAAACAAACGGATTCGTTCGTGGAAGAAGAGAAAATGCACTTTTTGTGCCAAATGTCTATCGGGATGGCCAAGCGTTAATGATCCGCGAATTTGTAGAATCAAACGATTGTATAGGTCCGTGTACTCACATAACTAGTGAATCCCATTTCCAGACTTCTGATGAACTTGATTTACAGACTATCAGCGACTGAATTCATACCATTTGTATAATGTGACCCCAAAAGACTTCCTAGTCAACCATTTCCCGGACATTCAACTACTTGATACCTGCGCTGTCACATCGAATATCAAACTTATTATTAAGGCCGAAATAGATGAAGCGCTCGGTAGTGATCATTGGATCAACGTCGCGGTAAGCGTGCATGTATGCTATGGAACGGTCTTTTCAAACGAAACCTAACGATGTGATGTAGAATTTGGTGTCGCCAATTTTGGCACCTTCGGACATATCCATGCTAATTGCGAATATCACCGATGAGAAAAATGACCCTCGACTGGTTCGATTGGGCCAAACCTATGTTACGACAACGGAATGGGTGAATAAATCATACGAATCACTTCGCTCTGTCCTGGAACGCAAAGCTCTTGGAGTAAGAAAAACCAAAGCTGACGAGAATGGCATACAGAAGAGGCAAAAGGCAAAGCGAGGACGACAATTATCACAAGAGCAAGATGAACTTGCTGAAGATGAGGTAAGCTCTACGTTGTAACTTATGGAAATGCGCTTTTTGTCTCATTACTTTTTGCAGCTTTTGGAAGGGCTATTGAGGAATACGGATGTCAAAACAGATCCAGATTTTGCAACACTTGTCATTGAACATCTGATGCCTAGAGCGAAGAGAGATTATGCCAATATGATTCTGTCAGTATACTTGCCAACAACACAGTATGGGAACGAGAAAAGACTCCATGCGCAGAGATTTGAAGATCTTCTTGCTGAATTTCGGTGCCGTTTCCAACTCTTCCTCAAAGCAACGGCAGTATTTGAAGGTATACATATATGACACGTAGTATGAAATGGCTGAACGTAGGCACTCATGATGAACTAGATCCTAGCACTCAAAGCAATTTGTCCAAACATTCACTTCGAACTCTTGGCGTTGAACTTGTGGACATGATCCTGACGTACCGGGCATACATTGACCAACGCAAGTCGTTTGTTCCAGCACTTGATCAAGACAAGGATATACCGTGGAATATCCATTTAGACGACACACAGCGAGAAGAACTTCTCAAAGGCATGGGTGCCGAACATCGTATGGATGCTGAAAAGGCACGCTCCATTGCAATGGCCGGAAAGGTAAATGTCATTCATTATCGAAGGGCGATGTCTATCCATGCAAATTAAGGTATTTATGCATGTCACAATAGCCTAGTGACGAATTCATCAGCCTGGTAAACAAGTTGGCCAACCTTGAAGGCGGAGATAGCAACACGGCGCAGCTGGAATCGAAATGCTCCAGATTCATCAACAGTAACCTTGTCCAACAACTCAACAATACAGACAGTGACAATGCGGCAAACGCTCCCTTAATACTGCACCTCACGGTTCTCATATGCTTCCAAGCTGTGTATAAGCTTCCGTTGCATGCCTCGGGCAAATTTGTGCCAAAAATTATTCGCCAACTCACACCGAGATTACGGTCTGATGACCGCTCAGAGGAAGCTACTACCATTGAAAGCTGCCAACAGGCCATATTACGAGCACTGGGGGCCAATAATGTATACACCGATGAAGAGCTGGTCTTAATCCGATCCACCAAGGCATTAGGAATCTGTTTAGTGAAAGAGAAGGAATAAAAAGGGTGGCTTTCCTACGTTATATTGCGCTTGGTGATGGTCTTTTCATGTAGATGAAATATCTCCTCGCATGGTTTCTTTTTTTGGGGGTACTATTTTTATTGTATTTTTATTTTCTTGTCTTTGGCATGGTGATAACGACGATGCATTAATTATAGCAAAGTGGGATGAGGTGACTATGTAAGATGTGGATTGTATGATGACGGAAAAACGGGAAATTTATACAAAGGTATCATCTAGATACTATTGCGTCTACCAACATTGCCTTTCACCTCTGTACCTTTCTGGTGTTCACCATCATGCTCCAGACGTCCAGTAGCATACTTGCGCCAGTTGTTTGTCAGTTCCTTACCAGCATCGTAACCAATAGAAAAGATATCATGGAATTTTCCAAACTCAAGTGTACCGAACTTCTGCACAGGCAATTTGATATAGAGCGTACCATCCGTCATCTTGGCTTCTTCCAACTTTGGAACACTGCTGACATAGGCCAGTCGACTTTGAATATCGGCAATGCTAGGAATCTTGTAAGTCCTGAATGGATTCCAAGCCTGTAGCAATGCCCACCATCCACTGAGCGAATCACCGTATTGCACCGGACTAGTGTCGTCTTCGGATGCCACATCGACAGCAATGATGATGTCTGCACCCATGCTCTTGGCAACCGTCACAGGCAAGTTATCCATATATCCACCGTCTACCAACATGTTTCCGTTGTCGCATATAGGCGGCATGTAGCCGGAAAGTGACATGGATGCACGTACATATCGCCAGGCATAACCAGTGGTGTGGACTTCCATGCGCGAATACGTGATATTGGTGGTAACGGCAAAGTAGGGCAGCCAGAAATCTTCAATCTGGCTATCACCAAAGCATTTCCATATAGCCCGGTTGAACTCGTGTCCTGTTGTCCATGCTGTGACAGGATAGGTCAAATCCATGAGCTGTCGCCATAGACTCGCCACTCTTCCTGAGAACATTTTTGCTCGAGCCATGGTGTAAACCAGATCCGTATTTTTGGCATAGAGGCCACCAACAAAAGATCCAATACTGGTGCCTCCAATGATATCGATTGGTATACCAGCCTCTTCAATGGCCTGAATGACTCCCATGTGACTGATACCTCTCGCTCCACCTCCACCAAGAACCAACGCCACTGATTTTCCACAAAGTCGACGAGCAAGTCTAGGGGAGAATATTGGATAAGGACGATGTTCAATTGACACACATATCAGAGTATATGCACTTACCGAGCAAAATCATTGCGTGTTCCGCTTGATACTCCACTGACAGGACCACCGCCAGATTTCTTCAGTACCAGTAAACGGCCAAATGTCGGTACTCTTACAGCAGAGTAGTACTTTTCAATTTGACCTTTGACGTTGATGAGCATGTTGATGGAGCCAGCCGTCATCTTTCGGCCATGATTGCGTAACCAGGCGGGACCGACAGAATCTTGGCGACTGGTAATTTCCAAATGTTGCCGCATAGGCATAAAGATATGATGATGGGCTTGAATCCAAAGTCGGTTCTGCATAGGTTAAATATCATTAACAAGATAACTGTAGATTCCACGCAGCCATAAAGTACAGCAGTACATACCTTGAGCCATTCTTGCGTGGTTCCTGAAGCACAATACTTTTCACCATGTAGTAAAATCAATTCTTTTCGAGCCGTCGTCTTCATGTTGATCAAGAATCGTTCATATTCACCTACAGAAGGGTCACCGTCACCTAAACCCACTAACAAGATACAATCAGCTTGGCGAATGCACGTCCTTGTCCATTGGGATGTGACGCCACCGTCTGCAAGATACAAGACAATGCGAGCCTTTTCTTCTTGTTCAGCCAGCCAAGACGTGAGCTTGAGTTTTCCCATTCGCGAAAATGCATGCTTGCCCATGACCGACATGATAGTTGCACTGTTTAGCAGAACTGTTTCCGCACCAACACTATGAACAAGAGCACTTCTCAGGTGCTCGGCAAAGGCGGTTACAGGCACCGATGAAGATACTGGAATGATGCCAACCGTTTTGAGATTCACATTGTTGCGACCGAACAATTCAGGGAACTTGTTGTTTGAGAATGTAGACGATATTGAAGCCACTGGACTGCTATCCTTTGTTGACAGGTTGAAAGTTGGAACCTGTACTCCTTGCGGACTCTGAGCTTTGATCACTAGCTGCCGTGAACGCAGTGCGATCATACGAGAAATTTGCAGGGTGATTTCGGGATGTCGAATAGCCAATGCGTTAAACAGAGTCTTTGGCATGCGCGCCAGTTCAGTGTCACGAATGGCGTGAAGGGTGGAAGGGGTTGGTGTACCAGCTACAAGGGTGTAGAACAAATGGTCAGTAAAAATGGAACGCAATCTTAAGCTAGTTAATATCTTCGAAAACCTACTCAGAACTTCAAGTTCGCCAACGCTGTCACCGTGACCGAATTCACCAAGGATGTCAATGCCGCCCTCCTTTCTTTCCGAAATAGTTCTCAGACGCCCATTGAGGACAATATATATGGAATTACTGGGTTCTCCTTGTCGATAGATGATCTGTCCTGCAGGAACTTGAACCCATTCTAAAGCGAAATCGACATGCAATACTAAAACCCATAAAAGGATGTGTTACTGGTCAACGTGTGCTACAATACAGATTGTAAAGAAAGACGATGGAATCAAACGTACCCAGTGGACTGAGAATACTAATGAGTCGCTTCGCCAGGGTTAGCATCACAATGGGATTGCGATCGATAATACGTTCGAGAGTTTGCTTGGTGATGTAACCAACAAAAGTATCGGTTGCCGCTCGAATCTCGACAAAACTAGGATACCCGCTCATAGCTGCCAAATAACCGGCCAGACCGCCAGCTTTAATAGAGAATAAAGGTTTCCTGGTTCGCTTGCTTTTGTTTTTATGGTTGTCACGATCATACGAACGCCCTGCTGGCGCTTCAGACATGACAGTTCTATGTTGTTGTGCTTCATTGGGCTCTGCCGCCTTCTTCTTGTCATTATAGGCATCTGGCGCTGCCGGAGCCTTGGTTGTAAATGGATCATCAATGTAAGAGGTATGTCGATTAATCGAGTGTCGCAATCCGCTCGCCGCTCGTCGTCGCTTAGGACGGTTGGACGAAGATGTGTTGGTTGGCTTTATGTGTGGAGACGATGTTTGCTCCTCACCATCAATTGGAGACATAGAGACCTCCAACAAGCCGTCAATCACAAAGTACAGACCACGATTGTGTTCCCCTTCCTTGACTAAAACGGCGTCCTTGGGATAATACAAAATTTGGACATCGTTCGCATTGACGGTGGACCCAAACCTCGGTTCGAAATTGGTTTCGCCGTTGGAGACAGACGACGCTGTAGACATCACCTCAATATCATCCGATGGCATGCTAATAGGGCCGAAGGATGGTGAGCCGGACTCATCCATGACACCGGTATGTGAGAACAAATCCATGGGATAATATCTCGATTTGCCAATATCCAAATGGCTGGTGGGTGGTGACCTGTTGATGCTGTTGTCGCTTTGAGGAGGGGTATTTGAGACCGATGAGAATGAGCGGAGCCCTAAGCTTTGCGAGACGCAGGCCATGACCGATGCTCTAAGATGGCGGTCATCTTCAATGCTATAGTCACTGTTAGTGCGTGTAATCGACCGTCTTCTAATATGCGCTTTGTTGCCAGATTTTTTGCTGCTACCAGAGTCCAAATTGTGACCAGGTGAACCGTCCATGGCAGGCGTGGGACTTGAGCGCTCCGATATATTCATGGCATTGATAATACTCGGGTGGTCATTGTTAGAGTCGCTTGATTGCTTTCCTTCCTCGCCATTCTCGTTATTCAATGGAAACGGTGTTTCCTCCTTCAAGAACTTGCGTCTCAGCCTATCCAACCCACCAGGAATGAAAAATTCATCAGGAAGTCGATTCAAACTAGCGGATTCATTCGCCAGTCTCTCCGCTCGCAATAGCTCTTTCGTTAGACCCAGATACTTGTGTCCAGTAAGGAACGTGACTCTTTGAAAACGTGTCAAGATGACTTGCACAATGTGAGCGGCTGCTTTAGGAAATTTCTGTGTTAGCTTGTGAAATGCTTCAGCAGGGATGACCGCTAAGGTAGTATCAACAGTAGCACGTGCAATAATGCCCGGGTGGACACTCCGCTGCTGTCTATAGGCGGCACTTTTCATTGAGAGTGGCCGGATACCCGGTCTATCGTAAACCTGCCTATCTTCGTTCGGATATTGTGTGTTTGCTGTGATGCGTACATCTGTCTCGTCGCCAATATCTGAGAGATCTTCATGGTCCAAATGCTTGAACGATAAAGATGGGCTCTTATTATCCGGTCGTGTTCGGACTCCTTCAATGAACCCGACATCCAAATCCGCCTGATCCAGCTTCCGGAACACCTGGCCCCAGCTTTCCTGTGATCCATCGCGGCTCGATTCCAGATCATCTCCATCTCCAAATTGACGATAATGACTTTGTCGCTTTTGTTTAAACTTTTTGGGCTGCTCCGTACTTTCACTAAACAGTGAGAGAATGGTAAACAAACTCGACAGGGTGCCTCCTGCGCCAACTTCATTCAGGAGGGTGTGATTTTTCAGTCGTTCATTCCCATATTCGTCCGTATCTGAGATGTCCGAATCCTCTTCATCGTCGCTATTAGCTTCGTTATTGTTAGGCTTGATAAATACCTGCACATTTCCATCCACCACAATGTAAAAGGAACGCTCTTGTTCCGGGTTTTTAAACAAAGTGTCACCAGCCAACAGTCTTCGCGTTTGCAAGTGTCGTGCAAGTTCATGAAAGACGGGTTGTTCCAAGTATCCAAAGATTTTGATGGAGGACAAGAAGGCAGAAAGGAACTCGTCAGGATAGCTTTTCATTCCGGATTTGATATACTCTTGATCCTCGGCCGCATCAGGATGTAAGTCAAAGGAAGTGGCAGGTTTAGGGGGCTGTATGGGCTTGAGCCTTGAGTACGTTGTCAAAAATCGGTATCGTACAATGAGCCAGGTACATGTTGCGACGAATCCCAGAATGATCACCATGGAGGTGAAATTCAAGTGAAGTGTGAATGACCAAGTTAGAACCCGGTAAAAGAAGAGGGGAATGGAGATCGTAGCAAAGGTCACCAGTCGATACAGGAATGAGGGCAAGTGAGCCAGTATGAAGCCAAAGATAGACTGTTGAGTACTGGTAGCAACATCATTGGTTGTTTCAGGGCTTTGAACCTCGCTCAAAGCACTGCTGTTGTTCATTAAGCAGGTAAGAAAGAAAATCAAGGGGAAAGGTAAAAAAGTAATGAGCGAGCTTTCTTTGAAGGTCATGTCATTGCCAGGATTTCCTTATGTGGCAGCGGGGCTTGACTGTCATTGGCTATGAAAAGTCGTCAATTGTCTCCGGTGTTCAGCTTGCAAACAAGCCTCGGAAGCTTGCAAGACATTATTCCGTAATGCTTAAATACGCTGATTATTTGCATAACGCATTTATCATCTCTTCACTTACAATGGAACCAACCGAAGATACAAGTGCCACCGAAAAAAACCAAACAGTGAAATCAAATTTTGGAAGAAAGCGCAAGGCTTGGGTGATATGCGGAGTAGTGTTGGGTCTGCTGTTTGTAGGCGGTCTAGTGGGTGGTCTGATTTATTACTACACTTCTCAAGCTAACAAGAGCACTAGTCCACCATCCACGGTTGACCCGCCGTCCACGGATTACTCTGGCAACACGACCATTATGCTTGACCCTAGGTACACTCGGTCTTTCTGGGGAATGGATTACACGCCAAGAGGCGCTCAAATGGATTTGGGCTGTACAGTCAATCAGAATGATGTGATAGAGGACTTGAAAATCCTGTACCAGTTGACTCCCCGCATTCGCCTGTATGGAATGGACTGTGCTCAAGCTGATTTGGTGTTGAACGGACTCAATGTCTTGGGCATTGATATGGGCGTGATTCTCACCCTTTGGGTGGATAATAACCAAACGACCTATCAGCGGCAATACGACACATTCTGGAAGACAACCGAAACATACGGCTTTGATCGCCTGACCGGTGTATCCATTGGCAACGAAGGTTCGTCGATTAAAATTCCTCCGTGTCCATAAAGTTAAAATGTTTCTAACTCTAAAACATCGCAATGTTTACAGCCATTTTCCGAAAACAAGCGACCGTGGATAGTTTGGTTAGCAAGATGGAACAAATGCGATCGGCGTTGGCTGACAAAGGACAAACTCATATTCCTGTTTACACCACGGAGATCAATGATTTGGATCAGTTGTTGCCTCATATGGATGCTTTGATGGACAATGTCCATCCGTTCTTCGGAGGAACGACTGCCGACACCGCTGCCAACTGGACGTGGAAATATTACTATGAAGTCGACCAGTACCCCACCATACAATATGCAAAGACCAATAACATTCAAATACCAGCTATCATCAGTGAAATTGGATGGCCGTCGTTCCCACCAAATGGCTCGGTTCAAGGTGCTATCCCGGGTATTCCACAATTACAACGATTTATGGATGATTATGTATGCGAAGCAAACAAACGCGGTTTGCCTTACTATTGGTTTGAGTTCAAGGACG
The DNA here is from genome assembly GCF_025399195.1 of Umbelopsis ramanniana AG. Classification (NCBI taxonomy): domain Eukaryota; kingdom Fungi; phylum Mucoromycota; class Umbelopsidomycetes; order Umbelopsidales; family Umbelopsidaceae; genus Umbelopsis; species Umbelopsis ramanniana. Next base: position 150,684 of record NW_026252103.1, on the reverse strand, counting down.
AACCTTGGAAGCAATGGATGTTCAATGAAACCAGAGAAAGTTATTGGGGATTGTTTGATGAGAACGCTCAACTCAAGAATTTAACTTTGCCAAATTGTCCATTAGACGCATGGACCAAAGGAGACTTGGCCGTTCCACAGCCACTTCCATTCAACTCCACGACAAAGTAATGGTAGACAAATGGTTTATCATCCTCGCTGAATTATGATTCCTCTTCGCTACTACCCCCGCATCTCCCCTTCTGTATTATCCGTACCCTTTTGTGCTTATTCATCCCGTAATTTACAATTTTCAGTCGTTGATTTATTCTGACAGCCGGTCGGTCTAGAAAAATGCTAGCCAGACAATCAAATACTAATAAAAAAAAAATGATTTGTTATGCAGGATTAGAAAAACAAATAAATGTGGTGAGAAGCTGGTGAAAGATCCAAATGGGGGGTAAACGAAAGTGTGAAAGCAGAAAGATTACAATAATAATATATCAAGCTGTGACCTAGCACAAGTAGAAATGACAAGATGTCTCATCATATTCATCTAAAATGCCTTCTTGCTCAACTTGGCAGACACTTTTTGAACGATATCCAAAGTCTGCAAGACTTCCAAAGTTCCCTTCCAGAAGCCTGTAAGGTGGTATGGAACATTGTGTCTCTTGCACATCTCGATAACCTTGGGTTGAACCTTCTTCAAGTTGTGGCGAGGCATGTTGGGGAAAATCTACACAAGGAAGCTGATCAGTTCACTGTGTCTTAAAAAACGCATACAACTATCCAACACTTACATGATGCTCGATTTGATAGTTGAGACCACCGCAAAACCAGTCACCCAAAAGACCGTTCTTAACATCACGGCCAGTGATAACCTGAATCTCAAAGAACTCCATTTCCTCGGCCTTTTCTTCGCTGATGACCGGCATACCGCTATGATTAAGGGCGAAAACAAGAGCAAGAGCGTAACCAGTAGTGGCCTGGCTTACGATAAAGAAGAGGGCCCGGTTGAGAGCGCTATCGATCCAGAAATAGGTGACGGCAGTGAAGACGGTCCAGTGAACAACGATAGCAGCACATTCAAAGAAATTGAGCTTGGCTGATTTGTTGATGGAGCCTTGCTTGAAGGAGTACAAAAACGAAGAGTGAGCCCATGAAAGTCGAGCAAAAGCAAGGACGAAGAAGAAGTAACGAGTCTGGTTGGGAATAATATTTTGGGCAATGAATTTAGCAACACCGCTATCGTCTGCTGAAAGGCTGGAGTAGTAGTCAGATGAAGTGTATTCGTCCCACAACAAAATGGGGGCGGTGTTGATATCGGGATCTTGACCGTGAACGTTGGTGCTGGCGTGGTGAGTGTTGTGCTTATTTTTCCACCTAAATAGCCATAAAGGAACGTTATCAGTGAATCATGGTTTCCCACAGGTGGTCTTGTACAATGCTGACTTACCATGAGAGGGAAAAGCCTTGACACAAGTTTCCCAGGAAAACAACAACAACGTCGTTCAAGGAACGATCCTCGAAGACTTGGTGATGAGCGAAATCGTGGGACAACCAACCGCACTGCTGCCAGAAGATACCCATGATAAAGGCTGAAACAAGTACACCGGTGGTGGAATGGCCATAGGCACGAAGGACAGCCAAAGAAAGCACGGAGATCATGACGGTCGAGACCAATTTGTAAGTGTAAAAGCCCTTGTCGGCTTGGAAAAATCCTTGAGCCTCGAGCTTGTCTCTGTATTCGCGCATTTCGTCAGCAAAAGCGGTGTTGTTGCCCTTGGGAAGAGATACGTCGTTGGCCAAATCACCAACGTAGTTGTTGGCGAGAACTTCGTAGGCAGAAGCTGGGTGCATAGCATGGAATACATCTAAAGAGAAGGATAATCACCACAAGAAATTAGCTTTTCCATTTTTCGATTCCACCCCAACAAATTGGACGGAAAAAAAAAATTTGGAGGGCTCGCCGTATGCCCAAAAGAAAAAAAAAAAAAAGGTACCTGTAGCATCCTTTCCAAGTTGAGTCAACAAGACTTGAGCACCACCGGGGTGCTCATGAACGAAGTCGCTAACATCATAGATCTTATTGTCAATGATGGTGAACTTCATGGCATCACCCCGGTCATCATTCTTGAGTTCGCTGTTAAGAGCTGCAATCTCCTGTCTCGAGAAGATGCGACGTTCTGAAAAACGAAAGAGCGAGTCTGTGTGAATGACTGATTTGTGATAGCCACGTCTAAGGCCAATTGACTTACCTGGTGCTTCAGCTACTTGTGGTGGCATATTGGAGTAAAGGGCAAAGGAAACAAAGATCACCTCATTTAAAATTTTTAAATAAAAGAAAATTGTGGTGTCTCAATTAGACTCAGCGGAATCTGTACTTTCTAGGCATTGATAGATGTTAGTCAGGATAAACCTAAGACCCTATTGCAACATGGTCTTCAATACTCGGCCCTACCAGCCTTTGGATTAGGTCACATTTTGTCTCTAATACTGGCTCTATTATCATTAAAATAACACTATCTAAAGCCCTGACAATGCCCCTGTCCTATTCGTTCAGCCGATAGGTTTGTGACTCCGATCTCCTCGCTAAACCGATGTGGTCGCAGTGTCGGAAGCGCCAATCATATGTCTGCCCTCTCAGTAGTAGCTAGAGCTGACACCTGTACACGTTTTATAATAGCCTTTGAAGGTGACACGCACGTGAAAATTCCATCCTAAAGTTGCACGCTACCGCACGCGACGGGTGACCTGATAGCCTAAGCGCCTGCTTGGTATAACAGGTGGAGCTAACGAAGATCAGTGATTGCGCGGCTTAAACTTTGCAAGTTTCACCGAAAAGTATTGGTTCTGGTGTTCCATTCTTTACGTCGGTCTTCAAATAAGACTGCTTGCCTTTCAGTGGGGCAATCCGCAACTGGCCCTTAAGCTTGGTTTCGTCTTTCGTGGTGTTGCCCCAACCCTTGGTTAAGACGTGCGGATTCTTCCCTTTTTTTTTCTTGAGTTTAGTCCTCTATGTTCGTTATGTAGAGAGAGAATAGGATAGTTCGAAGGAGTATATATATCCATTTCAACCTGCTGCATTGATAGCCCCTTGTAATCGCAAATCAAGCAGTAACAGAATACCCAAGCTGCAACAATATGTCATACTGGCAAAACTGTCACAAAATGCATACACTTTTCTTTGTAAACAACCCAGCTTATCCTTCACAAACATATTGTGGCCGGTTACATCCGTCGTTTCAATTAGCAGATTCATTGAGCACTCACTGCTTTGATATCTACGCCCGAAGTTTTCGCAGCTTAAAATTCGAGGTTAGATTTGTTGTACATGGCCAACAAAGGTCTTTCAAGGAGCCAAAAATAATACACGTTCCCTGTCAATGACTGTACCCTGACACTATTATAGAAGATACCTTGTGATTTAATACCTCTCTGTTAGACTTCTATGCAGCTTTGATAAAAATAACCATGGGATGGGTTCAGTCAATGGTATTTAAACCATCGCTTCGATTCTACCATATTTAACCACAATCTTCACTATGATGAACCGTCTTACTGCCCTCGTTGTCCTCCTTCTTGTCGTTGTTACCATGGCTGCTGACTATCGGTTGACATTACAACCTGCTAGCGGACGAACCGTTGAGGAATTCTGCTCTCTCTTCACTGCTACTTGCCCTGGGTAATATGGGAAAGGTGGTTTATGCAAACAACTTCCAGCAGTTATTTCTAATCATTTTCTTCAACAGTGTCGTAACTTCCAGTCAACCGAAGGCAACCGTTTACCAGGTGTGCGAGCAAGCCCCCAAAGCTGGTCAGGCCAACGCCTACTGCACCGGCACCGAAAATGGTAAAATCACAGCTTACACCACTGAGGTCGCTACTGAGCTTGGTGCGTCTACCACTTAGTTTTCCGTACATCCATTGCCTATTATTGTCAATAAATTGACTGTTGTATAAAAGATGGAATCTTTAAGTTTTTGATGTTCCGTATGCGCCTTGATTTGTATGTTTGTAAGCATATTCAATGCATATGTGTTTTCCATACTAGGTATTTCATATGCACAAAGGACCTACTTCGTTTCTGGATATATGATTAGCTGCATGTGCTCAAGCGCTACAGCACATTGCATAAGACACCTTTTACCGATGTGTCATAATCTATGCTTTCAGCGCTACATCCATCAACATGATCACTTCAGCCGTTACACGTTTCCTTTCGAGATGGGTAGAAAGTAAAAAAGCTGTTTATTAATAATCTGACTAACATATTTCTCAAACAATCTTAGACAATTTCCAGACTATCAGCCGACAGTATATATGAAGTCAATGATGATTATCTTCTTGTCTAAGACTTGGGCCGTGTGTTCAAACGCAAAAGAAAAGAATATCAAAAGGAACATCCGACTGGCAAGAAGGCTATATCGGAGTTTAAAAACAACTCGACCAATTAAAAAGTTGATGAGAGTGGGATTCGAACCCACGCTTCCGAAGAAACTAGCACCTGAAGCTAGCACCTTAGACCAACTCGGTCATCTCACCATTCATTTTTCGGAGATTTTGAAATTTGTTATATTGGATAATTTTAAAGATGTTGCTTAATATTGACTGTTCTGGGAGCTACAAACAATCTTTCATAAGGATAAATAATGCTAACAGTAGTTTGTCCTTTGAAGAAGCTACGAAAAAATTTAAAGGGGTATTTATAGGGAATATCCTACTGAATATATCTCTTATGATGAGCCATTCAAAAAAATTGGTCACCAGCTGTAGTGTAGGAGAATCAGGTTGACAAAGCGACATAAAGTGCAATAAGCCACTAATAGAAGATAATATGAAGATAAAATTGAGAATGAGTTTTTATGAGAATATACTAGACTGTACCTCCTTTGTGAACGTCAAATTCACTTGGATACCGTTAAACATCTCAACCATGTATTAAAAGCAGTTGATATTGCCTCTATTCGTCTGCTGGAGGTCTGTGATATTATGGAGACCTGCTGCCAAAACTGACTTGCAAAACGATCATGCTTATATTGTTAAATGCGATAACGTTGAGTACATATGGATGAGAGAGGATCGCTTCCCAGGTATCAAGTGAAATTTTTCATTTACAGCATCTCATGTAGCATTCATCTCTATCAAAAAAATCCACCGCCAACCAAAAAAAAAGAGTAAATCAAAAACAGCGGATTATCTTTATGATATATATATGGCAAATGCAATAGCAGATGTCATGGCAAAGCTGTAAAGGTTACAAACAATAAATATATACATTTACAAATGGCCATTAGAAAGGTGCATAGCGAAATCACAACGCCAACTGTACAACCAAACATCTGGCTGGCACAATTAGATTTCCATTTGGCCCACAACCATTAGCTTGACGCAAGACCGACCTCCACTAGGCTCCCGACTCCTTCGGGCTGCTCTCTCCGCTTAAAATGCGATAGAATTCGGTGTGTGCGCGCTCCATGTCGAAAAGCATTTGCCGTGCCTGCTCCTCTGTAATTTCATCGCTTGCTTTCATGCCGTTAAGCGTTATAAGCCAATTTTTCACTTTTGCCTTTCCATCAAAATCAGCTGGGAGTGTAGATACATTGTTGAGGGATTGGATAAGATCAGCTAAAATGGGATGCAAGCTGTCTGCCGCATAGATATTCAACTTCAGCGTGTCCATAAGAGTAATAAAGTGCTACATGAGACGTATTAACAAAGCGTGCTAACAGGTAATGGGGAGTGAAAAGTAACATTTACCTGAACCACTTCAGCAACGTATTTCGCTGATTTGCCCGTATCCTTGCTCGGGTCACCTATGGCATGCTCGTATGTTGCCGGGACACCTATTTTGAAGCGGATGACTGCAGCCGGGCAGCTCAGCTGTGTGGGCAGTAAGTATGTGCATGGCAATGAAGGGGGTTGAATGGTCCAAAGGCTTGATATCACCTACCTTATATTTCGCCATGAAGGACTCGAGGTCAGTAACAGTATCTGATAAGAAGTTGAGGGCAGTTTTGTATTTTGCAATAAGATTTGAGCACTGTGGGGTATATCTGGAGGAAAAGATCCAGTTAGTTTCGAAAGGTTGGAAACAGGTATGAAAAGAAGTGGTCGAAAAAACATACTCGTCAGCTGTAATAGAGTCTCTTATAAATGCCTTCTCGAGATGCTCCATGAGGACAATGATCGAGAAGAGATCGGCCATATTGTCGTACTTTTCACGATTTTTGTTATTTGTGAACAGCTTGACTTCCTAGAGAGGAAAATCAGGGTTAATGCCGGCGCTAGCTCTGATGTTAACAACGGAATGGATAGGTTCGTACCTCATCTAGACTGATGCTACCTGGAAAAAGAGTAAATCAAAAGTCGCAGGTCAGTTCAGGACGAAACGAGCGATAACCAAAGCTGGTCAGTATGTGCTTACTGTGCGCTCCAACAGTAGTGGAATAGTGATCTGGAGAATATGGTGAAATGTAGTTTCCAAAAGAACTTGATGACTGCATTGGAAGACAATTGGGTAAAATGGAATACAACTCGGGTGATGATGAAATTGATGAAAATGACTTTTTATGGTACAATTATTATGAAAAATGAAATTCTGGTGGGATTTTCTCTATGAACTGATGGATTCAACATATGCTAATGCTCTCTTCTTGACTTCGTCTATATCCTTCTCTGTACCGTGATCCTTTTCATAAGCCAACCACTTCTTGAAGAAGAACTTCATTTTCTTGGAAGAGTGCTTCATGCTGGTCACACGTTGGAACAATCGTCTACAGGGGTAAGATGTTAATATGTGTTGCAAATAACGCTGTTGTCACTATTAAACATCGCTCTCACCTTATGATGTCTTGTTCACCCGCTCGAATCTCCATATCAAGGTAGATAGACCAAAGATCGACTCGCTTGGGATAGTTGCTCATGACACCTTCGAAAATGGTTCGTCCTCTCTCAGCTTCACCAAACTTGAATTCCATTTGAGCAAATTTAACAATAGTTTTGATATCTAGTATGGGTAAAGAAAGATTAGCTTGGTCATATTATATGAAAAAAAAAAACCAAATAGCATTTCACACTCACGTTTTCGCTTAGGCAAGGATTGCAAAGATCGCTGCAATAGCTCACGAGCTCCCTCAACATTGTTTTGTTGCAAATAGAACATGCCGAACAAAGTCCAGACCTTGGAGGATTGGCTGAACTTTTTAACGGTGAGGTTCCAGAGTTCTTCAGCTTTCTGTAATTTGCAAAAGGGAATAAATTGGTTAATATGTGATGTTTAAATGATAAATTACTGCTCATAAACTAGAGTATATACGTACATCCATCTTGTTGCTTCGTTCGTAAATCTTGACCAGCTGAAGATAGACCTTCTTAGGTTCGCACACAATGATAGCTCTCTTGAAGACAGCTTCAAGGCTTTCCGAGGTACCAAAGGTATTTTCAAGGTTCATCATAGCTACCCAGACGTTGAGCTTTTCTTGCTCCTCTCTGAAGCTGATCTTGTTCAATGCTCTTTCACCGATTTCACGGGCCTTATCAACCTCAGAGAGTTGAAGTTGGAAAGCCATGTAATTGATCCAGAGGTAAGAAGAGTTTGGCGAGCCCAAGAGCAAGCGCTCGTAATCAGCAGCAACTTGTGGAGCTTGAGAGGAGAGATCTGCAGTCTTATCTTCAACCACTTCCTTGGACTTCTTCTTCTTTTTCTTAGATGGTTCATCAGCATCCGATTCTTGGACATCTTCGTCGGACTCTTCTTCTGCAGCAGGAGCAGTTTCACCAGTCCAACTAAAGCCTGCAGCAACTGGGAGAGCTTCGACTGATTCTTCATCGCTATCGTCCATGGTGATATCTTGAGCTTCATCTTCTTCCTCATCGCTATCATCCAAGTCAGCGAGGTTGACCATACCTTCGATCTAAATTGTTGGGTCAGTATAACGGAAGAGATGCAACCAGCCTATGTAAAAAAAAAAAAACACCACCAACCTGGTCTTCATCATCGTCGTCCTCTTCATCAACGTCCATCTCTTCACCCACTTCTTCTTCTTCATCTTCTTCCTCAGCTTCGCTGTCTTCAGCATCAACATCTTCTTCATCTCCGCTATCATCTTCATCATCAAAGTATGAGGCTTTGAGACCAAATGCAATACGCTTCTTCTCAAGATCAACGTTCAAAATCTTGGCTTTGACAGGATCGCCAACAGAGTAAATCTTGGAGATGTCACTGATGGTGGTATCAGAGATTTGAGAAATGTGGCAGAGGCCACTAACGACACTGTTCTCGAGCTTGATGAAGACACCAATGGGCTTGACAGCGGTAACAACACCACCGACCTTCTCTCCAGCAGTAAAGTCAGAGAGGGTCTTCTTGGGACCAATGGTAGGGTCGATAGCGCTTTGCTTGAGGGTGAGTTCCAATTGATTGGCTTCCTTGTTCACAGACAAAACCTTGGCGGTGACCAACTGACCAGACTTGAACATGGCCTTCCAGTCCTTTACATAGTCATCTGAGAGTTCGGAAATCTTAACTCTACCAACAACGTCACGACCAACGAAGACAAACAAGCCCTTGTCGGCGACATTTTGAACGTAGCCCTTGATGATGGCGTCAGCCTTGATGTCATCCAAGCTATTGATTTCTGGGTCAACGACATCGTCAGTGCCTTCAAGTCTAGACTGGCGAGTAGACAAGTCGATCTTCTTGGTCTCCTTATCAACAGCGAGAACATAGCATTTAACCAGATGTCCAGTTTCAAGCTGCTGGGCAGGGTTCTGGACGAACTTGTCAGCAATATCAGTCAAGTGAATTTTGCCGAAAAGATGTTCACCAAGCTTGACAACAACACCTCGAGCGGGATCAGCCTTGGTAACGGTTCCTTGAACAATGACACCCTTGTCGAGAGCGTTGATATCGGTTACGTAATTTTGAATAACAATCTCGCCATCGGTGATGTTGGTAAGATCAACACGGTTCTTCTCTTCATCGACGGAAAGGACCTTGGTGTTGAGAGCCTGGCCAACAACGAAATGTGATTTAAGATCGTTGAGAACTTGAACATCTTGTGAGACATGCATTTTGGCAATACGGGCTCTCAAGTTTGTACCAATATGGACCATCAAGCTGTCGCTCTTAATCTCACTGACAAAGGCAATACACTCGTCGCCAACGGAAAGATCCTTGATCTCTACGGGCTTCTTGGGCGTTTCCTGATCGACCTCCATTGCATCGGGGTTGAATTTGAGAGAGCATTCAATGACGGCTTGAGATTTGCCTCTGTGAGTAATGGGGAGGTATGTATGCGACTTGCTATTGTGCAGCCCGAGAACCAAGACATCAATGGTGGCACCATGACGAATGCGACGAAGAGGATGCTTCAGGTTCTTGATGTCGGCAAAGTCGTTAAACGCTTCGGTGACATGAATGCGGCCCTTGACATTATCGGCGAGGTCAAGGTTAACTTGGTTTTCCTTGACGCTGGCAACCTTGGCCTTTGTAATGCGGCCAGGAGCATAGTCGTCGGTGTTAACAATGGTAGCATCAACAGGGTTTTCAACTGGCTTGCCGGATGTAGACTTCTTAGCTTCCTTAGCTGTCTTCTCCTTGGGTGCTGAAGGCGTGGTCTTGAATGATACTCTCAAACTAGCTGTGGAAGGATCAACGGAGAGAACACGAGTCTTGACAGTTTGTCCAAGTTGGAAGTTTTCGGAGGGATCCTTGACAAAGGTCTCGCTAAGTTCTGAGATAGGAGCCAAAGCACGTACATTGTTGCAGTAGGTGACGATGCAACCGAATGGACGGAAGCTGGAGATAGTACCATGAATGAGCATACCTGGTTTAGCATCTTCGTATCTGGTCAAAACTGGTAGATCACTGTTGACAAGAGATCGCTTGACAGAGATGATGACCTTCTTCTTTTGTCCGTCAGAGACAAGCACCAAACCCTTCACCTTTGTTCCAGCCTTGAACTTCTTTTCAGGTTGAGTGAGCTTGATGTCAGCCAAGTGTGTTCGGGGTGCCAAAGCAGTGATAGAGGAAGTCAAGTTGACGACGAGACCAGCTTCGGTGAGCTTCAAGACAGTACCTTCAACGATAGTACCAACTTGAACATCGCTGACACGCATGTATTTCTGTTCCACAACGCTTTGTTCCATACTGAGCAACAACACGTTATCCACCAAGCTATGACCAACGACACGAGCACGGTGTACGGTGTCGACCTTATAGTCACCTGAGGTAGCGCTCAAGGATTCAACGCGATCATCAGAAATGCGGGAGATCTATGGTAGATTGACCAGAAGTTAGTACTGAGCTTACTGGTTTGCCCATGATCGTAGTCACTGCCATAACTTACATGAACAAAACCGTTGACATCTTTATGACCGTCAATCTCAACAATGAGACCATTCTTGGATTCAACTCTCTTCACAATGACTCGGTCGAAGATCATGCCAATAGGGAACTGGACATCGAGAGGGGTATTGTCTTGCTTCAAATTAACAATATTTGGAAGTAGAGAAGCGCCAATTCTCTTTGGGGATGTGCCGAACGAGCAAAAGAGGATTCGAGCCTTCAGCTTTTGGCCAAGTTTGTATTTTGATTCAATATCTTGGGCCTTAACATCAAGATGAGCAAGGTCGATGCTAGCTTCGAAAAAGCCCATGAAGGATACAACAAGTCCATTTGCGTAAACGGCAGCCACATTGGCGGAAATCAAATTACCAGGAACAATAGAATTGATGACGGAACAAGGTTCGTCAAACTGATGAAAAGTGAAAGTTAGCTACCAGTGCCTTTAGTTGACAACACAAGGAAACATAGAATACATACAGTGGTATCAGCAACTTGTGATGGATCCAAAGACACATTGACAGTTCGCTTATTCTCTGGTACGCTGGTGATGCCACATTGAATAACTTGACCTTCAACAAGGGGATTGCCATTGTTGTAAGAATCAATATAGGTCTTTGCGTCCTTGTTGTGGCAGAAACCGGCAACACCATCTATTCCAGTGGACAAGATGTAACCGTGATCTTCAACACTTTGGACAGCCATTCCCAATGACTAAAAGAAAGTTGTAAGTATACGTGGTCCATACTTAGCCGTACTGTGGCGGAAAATCTACATACCATGCCCTTGGTCATATCGTTTACAGAAACGCCAGTGTTGACAATCTCGGGCTTGATAGAAAGATCAATCTTTCTCTTTTGCTTGGATCGTTTTTCCATACTGATACCCTCCTGCTCATCTGAGCCTGTAAGCTGAATGATACAGCAGCGAACCCATTGGCCAACTTTGAAAAGAGCAGAAAGGTCGGGCAAAGAGTTGGATTCATCGTCATCCTCAGCCTGAGCAACAGCTTCAACAGCCTTGGTGATTGGATCTGAAATTTCAGTAATGGCAACGGAGCCCACAAGCTGTTGTGGTAATGATATCACTAGGTTCAAATCTGTAATCTTGGAGATACAGCCCAACAAGGTCATACCGACATTCAAACGCTATAATCTATGCATTAGTGCTTCATTCAACAGGAACAGGAGGTACTAGCAAACAACACCAACCTTGTAAGACAAGGACTCAATCTTTGTCTTTTCCTTTCCATTGGTGTCAGGTTCGGTATCAGCATCAGTTGACTTCTTAGCCGCCTTTCCGCTACTCTTCTTTCTCTTCTTCACGGAGGGTTCACCTTCGCCTTGTGTTTCAGCAGAGCCACCATCGTTCTGGAAAAAATGTTGATGGTTAGTAAAGGATGCCAGGGTAGTCTAGAAGGCAATGAAAGTGACCATTACCGAAAACAGGAGGTCTTGATCAGCTTTGCGGTTGATCTCTTTGTGTTCAAGTGGAGTTAAGACGCTTGCTCCACCTCTGGGAAAGTTGAATTCCTCGGTGGTTCGGGCAGCTACGGCGGATACGGAATCCTCCTGCTGCTTTCTCTTCTTTGCAGCGGGATCGCCGGCGTTCTTGCCCTCTTTCTTATTCGCAGCTACCATTGACAGAGGTCAGTTCAAGATTCAGCAAGCGAAATTTCAGCGAGAAGAAAAAAAAAAATGTCAACCTGTGACTGCTGGTTTGCAACACCGCCCTCATTTTGGTAAAATGGTTACTTGAAAGAGATTCTCCCTGCAGCTTTTATGTATTTAACGCGCTAAACGAAACATCGTGCTATGATCTAAATACATGAACAATCTTAATGATCCGCTCTCGGCAAATTGGGCATTCGTTTCGTGTCGCTACAAGCTAATGGGTAACGTAAGAAATATGTCAGTCGTGCGCATCGATGGGGAAAAAAAATCTCTCGGCGAGGCTTACCTTCTTGCCACAGTCCATGCAAGTCACCATATGTCCGCATTCCTGAAACAAATTAGATCGTTTAGAACGTTTATCTGTTTGTTGTCTATGCTTCCAAATACTTACCAAAAATACACAATTCTGGGAAGCATCACAACAAATCCTACAAAGACCTTCGTCCTCAAGTCCTCTATCGTCGTTACGTTGCATTTCTTTTCGCCTGTCTTCCAGCAATCTTGCTACCCGAGTCACTAATTCTGACTTCTCTAACACTTTGGAATGTTCGACAAAGTTGGCTCGGAGTATCCCCTTCAGTGTGCGCACAGACAGTGTACTTGGGTCGATTTTCGCTTGTATGATGGTATCTAAAGATGGAGGTTCGAATTCGACAGGTGAGGTGCTTTGTGGTGGACGTGGAGGAGTGACGTTTTCCGTCGATCGCTGTTGTGTTTGTTGTGGTCGTGGTTGCTGTCTGGGCGGCGGGGCGGTTTGAGTTGGAGGGCGGTGGCCGTTTTGAGCTGGAGGAGGGCGGTACTGTGGTGGAGTGTACGAGTTATTAGGCTGAGACATATTATTAGGTGGGGTATAATGATGTTGAGGAGGTCGTGGAGGTCGTGGAGCTTGAGATGGGTGGAAAAGAGGTGGAGCATACTGCTGCTGTTGTTGCGGTTGCCTTCGTCTTGATTCGTCCTGGCGCCGAGAAGGCTCCTCATCATCTCGAAAAATATCGCCAATACCATCCATTAATCCGTTGACAAACCCAGTAAATGACGATCCATTTTCAGATTGTGATGAAGTGTCTTGACGAGAAGGTTTGGGAGCCAATGCTTTCATTTTTCTATAATGTGTCTCGCTTGCATTCGAAACTGGATGGGATGACATTATTATTCTGACAAGGTCTTGTTTCTCTAATGCTCCTCGAGACGGTAATTGATAAGCAGTTAAGTAGAATTTCAATTTCTTCATGGGAAGATTCAGCAGAGCTTGTGTTCCCATACGTTGCATTTTGATCATTTCATGGCACGTATTGCAACAACGGACTGGGCTGGAACGTAGTGATGCGGGAGGATTAATAAGAGCGATATGAACCGATGACTAACCACTCTATATCGCTTCATACTTATTGAAACCGAATTTAGGTATCTCATATCTGTTTTCAGAACAGTTACCGCAAACTACGCATCCTAAGGACGAGAAATTACGCATTAGAATATTGAATGCTATACCAACATGCAGCGAGAACTAGTCCTTACCACAGTTTTTGCAGTGGTACTTTTGACGGAGAAAAGTAAAGGCTTTTCCACATTCATCACAGTCCTTTGCTGAATTGAGGTTCTTGAGACCGGGGATGGTGTAGACACTGCCTGGTCCACGGTTCATGGTGAGCAATGAAAGGAAGGCGATGGAAACTGACGGAGAATGGGGAAGCGTCAGCAGTTTGAGCCATTCTTATAACGTGGCGAAGGTGTGGCTGGGAACTGATGAAAACCCCGAATTTCCTGCTGCGAGAAAAATTGAGAGAGCCCTTTTTTTGTTGTAAATAATGAATGTGGCCGGAAAGAAGTTGGCATGCGGTGAGCATTCAGACCATTAATCCTAATTAGCTGTGCCCAATCTGAAATGCTTTGGCTAATTCATAAACATTCTCAACTTTCATAGCTTCGTGTATAAAGGTAGGCTGCTCACCGATATATTACAAGCCTTAAAACGCAACCGACTAATATATCTGGTACTCTTTTTTTAATAAACCAGGGACACCGATCATCTCGCTGCACACATTACGATAGACCACTTCTGGAAGTGAAGAGAAAGGGCCGCCCAATCAGTCAATGTCCAACGTGTCGGTTACTTCGAAAAACTCGCAAAATGCACAATAAATGTGTGTGCAAACCAGAGAGTTCATCACCAGAGAGTGCACCAACGAGTCCAGTGGGCTGTCCATCGCCTATGGTACCAAACCCATTTGACGTTTTTTCTTCTTACCCAGAGATGAAGCCGTTAGAGAACTCACCAGAACAGCTTAAGGCGATGCGGGCAATCATTCCAAGATCGAACGATACACAAGAGTCTATGCTTCATCAATTTGCAGCCGTTGTCACTTCCTCACTGGACCTCTCAACAACAGCTCACGGTGATATCCCATTAGACAAGATTATTCCTCCAACAGCGAAATCTCTCTCATCCTGCTGCTCATCAAATAAAAAAGCTGAAAGAGTAGTTCCAGAAGACGACGCAAAGACCTCCTCATTATCGTCTTGTTGCTCTCAATCAAGTCCAGAGAAGAAGAAAACCAATGAATTGGAGCCATGTTGCACGAATAATCGACCGTGCGCAAGCAGTCGTCATGATCACTCCAAAGAGAAGAATCGAGTAGTGCTTGTAACCTGTCGTTGTGGTGACGATTGCGCTTGTCCAGGCTGTGATGTCCATCCTTCCAAGGTTATGAAGAGTCAAAAAGATCCTTATGCTGGATACAGTTCTGCGTCAGTTATAGGAGAAGCCACTGTGATCCACCGCAAACCTAGCATTGATAGTGACACTAGTCAAGACTGGAAATCTCCGACGGCCGTGTTTGATGAGCATGGAGCCATGCTTTGCGGTTGCGGGTGTGACCGGCCCTTTGATAGTTGCCGGGGTTGTGAGCATGGCTTATACGATTGAGCAATTTTTGCGGTCGGACCACCAAAAAAAAAAAAAGGAACGCACCTGTATAACTCTCACTGAACATCAACCAAGGGAAAGCCTAACATTGATTTCTCCTACATGTCTTTCATCTACATACTTCACATACTCTACAACATATTTCTCTAATAAATGCAACCTCCCTATTACCATTGAACCAGTCGCATCATTTGACTCGAGACCAAAACGCTCTAGCCCTTGATGTTTACTTGCAGTACGGTAGCTGAGACTTGAATGTTCTGGGGCCTTCGCTTCTCCAATCTGCAAAGGAAAATCCCAAATACAATTTCATTTCTCGGCATGGGCAATAAGAGACGCAGGGGGCAATGTAGAGATAAAATACCCGGCTGGCCTGGGCCGGTGTTCAGCCCCCTGGATCTAAATTAAGCGGAGCGGTTGCACGCTACGCTAACAATATAAATTGATGGGCATCCTTCCCCATACCAGCCATTTACAGACCTGTTTTCTCCATCATGGCCTCTACAACACTTTCACCATTCTTCAAGCCATGTATACCGACTATTCATATAACGCCTTCAGATGGTTCGTTTAGTCAACCTTAGGGCCGGTTTAGATCCATCGCTAAACAAACATTATTTCATTTTGACAGATGGCTGTAGCGATGGTAGCTCGTCCTCCAGTGATGAAGAGTCTAACACCGACCGCACTATCCATAAACAAAAGGTTGTCCGGCCGCCTTTTCGACCATCTCGCCCGAACCGTTCGAAATCGGCTCCTTTACCAAGTGACGATGAAGATAGCAGCGAAGGTGAGTTTTGGGCTGTGCGTGTACACTTGGCATACATGGCAGCTAAAATAAAATAAAAATGGGACACTGCTCTTGGCAGACGATAGTCCGGTCAGACAAATTGACCAGCCATCAACGTTTCACCAACCGTGTAATGCAATGCCAAGCCGTAAGGCGCCACAACGGCCTAGAGCCATGTCTGATGATTTCCAACAAACTACACCCCGTCGTCTCCATCGACCGATACCACCGCCACTGACCCATGTCCAGTCCAGTCAATCGCTTGCCTATTTTGTATACCCCACCGTCCCACGTTATATACCAGCCGCTCATTGCTCAATGTATCCACAACACCGAAAGCCTACTTTGATGCCTAAAGCAGCTCAAATGCCCGGCTATAGGAGAGCCAAACATGTCGAAAGCCTGAACCATCGAGGCTGTCCTTAGAGTTATAAAAAAAATTAACCCACGAAAAACTTTTTATTACTGTGTATCGGTTTCTCTTTTTGTTACAAATTATCGTACATTTTTGTGTTGTTTGAAAAAAAAAAAATTGCATAGGCCCGACAGTCAACTGAAGGGTAGCTCATTAGAATAAAAGAAGTAAAAGGAAAAAAAAAAAAAAAAGTATATACAATTCGATGGTGTTCTCGAACGCTCATTTACAGGCAGCAGCGAGCACCCAACCCCAGTTTTCCTCCCCTGTGCCGGTCTGTTTGCAAGAAGCATACCACCACTCGTCATCATCCGCTTGCCAAATGGCAACCATATCCCCTTTTCGAACGGACAATTGGTCTTGGTTATCCGAGTCACAGTCAAATACGATGATGCGTTCAAATAGCGGTCGTTCGCCCAGAGCAGAAGAGCCTGAATCACTCCACGAATCCTCATGAGGGGCGAGGGAAATTGAATTAGAAAATACATCGTTGCTAAACGAGCTTCCTGTCCGTTGCGGTGCTCTTCGATGCGATGTGCCTGAAACAAATACATCAATTAGTCTCAATACCATCTGATCACAGTCCGCGGTTTTTCTCCTTACCTTCGCTTAAAGGTAAGCTCTGCAGCGAAGGCGTTCGCATACTACCAAACGGACTATTAAAGTATTGGTCCATTACTGGTAAGGAAGGTGTAGAGGCAGTACTATCGGAGCCAGTCGATTGGAATCCAGGAATATCCTCCCACTGGGATGGGTTGATAGCCACGATATCTTGAATGGAAGGCTCTAATTCTTGTAATGCAGTATTATATTCTGACATGATGGATTCAAGGGTCATGGATTCCAATTTCTTCTCATCTGCAGTGAAGGCATACGGTCCCTTAAACATGTACCGTTTCCATTCTCCAGCCATGAGCTTGTTGAATTTAGCTTGGACCTCTGCAAACTCCTCTACGATGAAGTTGAAATACTGAGTCGACAGTAACAAAAACTTTGGTAGTTCGTCCACCAGTTGAGCATTGATGGATAGATAAGCATCGGCTGATTCTTGTAGAGCTTTGTCAGGTACACCGCCTTTAGCCTTGATTCCATTGGCACGATCATGGTCGATGAGTTTGTTAGCTCGCTTGAGTATCACTTGTTGCGGGTTTTGAAACAGTTTTAAAAATGAGTCTATGCGTGAGTAAACGATGCTTCTGACCAGCGTTTCCTAAAGGATGGGGGTCAGTATATCATTGACATGCGCATGAACGAAATAGGAATTAATTAATTTTTTTTACCAATTCTCGAGACAAGCTGGTGGTCAATGAAACAGCACAATCCTTGAAAGCTTTAATCCGCTCCAGGCTCTTCACCGTAACACCTCCCCATGATGTATACAAGTCCTCCAAAGCAACAGCCAATTGGAACATGGATTCAAAGTTCTCCTTGACATGACGCAGCCAGCCTTGGACATCTCGCGCAAGCTGTCTTGCTGACTCTTGCTGTTCTTCAAATTTGACAAAAAGTGCATCAAAGAAAGCGTCCTGTGTACCTTCCGCTGCAATACCAGTGGCTTGCTTGAATTTTTGAGCCCTTCTAGTAAATGTTTTGTTGATTCCATGTCTGCAAGAAAGAAAGGTAATTGAGTAAGATGGGGGAAAGGAAAGGAGAGGCAAACGTCCCGACCCAAAAGGTCCATTTTTTAATCCAACTTACACCATCTGGAAACGATCCGGAGCGGAAAATGAAGGTGGTCATGATGCACGGTTAGTTTATGAGATTCAACACAGCGTGGGCTATTATAATGCCAGAAAACTTACGCTAACGTCTGTGCGCCGACGATCACCAACAATTTTCTCCACAATATCTTTTCGGCGCTTGATCTCATTAATGCGATCTGCTACATCTTGAATTTCCTTGCTTGCGCGTTCCAAATTTTCAAAATCTGGGTGAGTTGGCAGTGTCAAGGTTCGGATTTGCTAATAGATGATAGCGTTAGATTAGTGTGTCACTATAGAATGGTGCCATATAGTTATTACTAACCTGAAGCAGCAAGGGATATTTCAGTACTCGTTGAACAGGCTTGATGAGCATACTTCCCAAATCCCAACTGGTTGTACGGTCCTGAATTTGCTGTTGGCACGCCTATAAAAAAGATTGGGTTAAGATCGGATGACGGGCATACCTTTTCCCTAAGGCAAGATGCTTACTTTGAAGAAAGCTTGCACCTCCGGCTTGGCTTCTAGCTCTTGTAGACGAAGTATAGCACCCTCCTGTCGCTTACAATAATCACAATAAATTTGCTCGATTTGCGGCATCTTAAAGGAACATGTCAGTTAGCATTTGCATTTCCCTATTCAAAATCAGCGTTGGTCCTTACCACCGCAATATAAGCCATGCCAATGCAGCTACTTTGCTCATCTCCTTTGGAAGAATCAGTGAGGGTTATATCACTTTCATTATCATCAACAACGGCTCCTCCGTCCGTATTGCAAGATGACTCCAACAAGGCTAGAAACTCGGTCTCAAAGTCTACAATGGTTGGAAGGTTGGAGAAGAGTTGCTTAACGTCCGCCTTGTCTATTGGGGAGGAGTCTGATAAGGCTCCGTCATAGTACACCTCCTTCAACAGGATCATATCATTTCGATAGGTTCGTTCCGTTTCCACAAGCTCCTTGATCACATTATACCGTTTCATGGACCTCTTGGCTGCAGGGTCACGACCGTCCAAAAGAGGCGATACCGGCTGGGAAGTGTATGGGGTGAAATCTGCAGAAGATGGGGGTCGCGTTGAGCCAGTAGAAGACAGACTGTCTCGTTGCGGCATGGGTTCTTTTGACACAATGGTAATGGAACTTTTGATCGATTGGTGATGATCTTCCGAAGATGGCCCTCCGCCAAACAGGCTGCCAAACCCACTATAGCCACGCCCACGCTTATACTGTGTGCCATTGGCTTGCGATCCAGTCGACGACGAAGAGGCTGTACTACTGACGCTGTTGCCCGTTGTTGACCTTGCAATTGGTACCTCTAGGGAAGGTGAAGAGGCTAACGATGATGGGCTAGGTGAGGAAAGCTGACCATGTGAAGCAGCCGCCTTCATGGTGTTGACCATCCACGCCTTCCGTTGAGATGACTTGGGAAAGCTGCTGTCAATTATAGGTGTAGTATTAATAGGTTCGGGTCGTGCGTGCAGCGATGATCGATTCATGGGAGCGCTTGGTAAGGTTGGAAGAGTCTTATGTACATTCGAGTGTTTCGGGCTTGATGCTAAGTGATTTCGGCTGTCATCTCGCTTTTCAAGCAATGCAATTGGGGGGCCTTGCTCCAGCTTCTGTGCTATCTCAGTCGCTATATCTTTAGGCGCATGATTTTTGATAATGACAGCTGGTTTTTCGGGTATACTTGGAGCTTTTGCTAATCGAGGAGTATGGTACATGGAGTTGACAGATGAGGAAGAGTCATTCCTGATTGGTTGATCCACGGTGGGTTTTGTTAAGTGAGCTGGCTTAACGTGGATAGGAGACGGGCTTGTTGGGACAGGCGGCAGATTAGGGTATTTGGGTTTGGGATCTAGTGTCGACGTACTACTTTGCAAATGTGAAGCTCCCGTATTGACGTGCCACTTTGGTTTACCAACTGACTGAATGCGGGGTAGGGGGTGAAAAGTGGGGAGAGCAACGTAAGTGGTAAAGCAGGTTTACACCTAGAACATAAGGAGACACTTACAGATTTCGTCTCGTTTGTGGAAGCAGCTCGTTGAAACTTTGCTTGCAAGTCTTTAAAGGACATTGTGGGTTGGTCTGCAGCTTGGTCTGGTTCTGAATCCTCTGTTGTAACGGATGTAGCTGACAGTGGTCGGTCTGCAGGCTGAATCCTAACTGAAGGGAAATGCACCTGAGGTGGTGGTGATTCTTCATTACGACTGGATCTGCGAGTTGTCGTAGATCGAAGAGCTTGGGGTTTGGATGGTGGAGGGGGTGGGCGGAACTGGTCCTTAGCACCGTCAAACACCCTCGAGAGCCGATTCACCTGGCCATTAACCTTCGTGTGTGGTGGCAAATGCTGAGCATTGGACGAGTCTAAATGTGTGGAAAAGGCATCCTGCTGGTATATAGAGCTCGACCTCTGGCCGGGATTATTGGACATGGCAGAACAGAATGAGATAAATGTGGGGCTGGCTAGCAGAGCAAAACGTCACAAAGGGCGGAATTATCGCTCAGCCTGGCAGCAATTTAGGCTTGGCTTCGGCCATTTATTTTATTTTTTGGGGGAAGTGGCGAGACCACCGGCTTATAATATTAAGAAAGAAGAGTGATGTAGAATGTTAATGTAATGCGATACGTCTTGATAAACTTCAGCAATTGATCCGAATCAAAGCAATGAAGTGAATGCTGCTCGACTGAATGGTTAAATGCAATGGGAATTGGTTTCTATATTTTGCAAAATATAACACCCTTGGATCTTCTTTGGCGAAGAACGAGAATGATAAGTGAAGAGAGGATGGTCATTGCTCCTGCGAATTCAATGCAAGCAGTATAGCCTGCGCGATCGCTGAGGATTCCACTCAATGGGGTGCCAAAAAGTGTGCCAAAGATAGAAGTCAGGTAGCACATTCCAAGGCCGCGAGATAGATTTCTGATACCAACCAAGTCGGCCGTTAACGTAGGTAAAAGAGATACGAAACCACCTCCAGTGAGACCGTATAATCTAAAAAAGACAGGATAGAAGTCATTAATTGACCAAAGTGGATGGCACTGCAGAATCACAGTTGCTGTACTTACATTCCAAAGGCGAATAGAGATCCAAAGCTCTTGGCATTTATCCAGACTACCATCGTGAACACGCCTGAGAAAAAAAATGAGAGGTTTAATGACCCATCCTAAAGTATGTTTGGAGCACAAAAACCTTGATAACTTTACCTGCAAGGAAAGTACAGCCAAACAGGGCATTGATGCGACCACTGTGGGTAATCAAATGAGTGAGTAAATAAATATATTCAAACTTCAATGTAGATCGGTATACTTACTATCTGTCTGCTAGAAATCCTAATACAACACGGCTGATGGCATTACAAGCAGACATTACACCAATAATGACGGAGGCTATAGAATTCATGAAAGATGTTTAGTCATTATTACTTATCCCAATCTATTTCCAATCGTTTACTCACTTTGGCTGCCAGGGACTCCGATGGATGATCCATATTCTGATTTAAGCGGTTAATGTCACTGCTAGCTTGCACACCAAAAAATCCACATGACCAGTAACTTACGGGGAATTAGGAAGAAAGGTGTGAGATAACCAAAAGGGACTACGATGCCAAAGAGCATGAAAATCAACACATCGGTAGTAAGCAATGAAGTGTCGATAAGAACAAACTTGCTATCACTCTTAGGGTTCCATCTTGGCTTGGCTAAGAGAGTATTTTTCCAGGGTTAGCGATATAATATAGATCATTCACTTGGCGTTCCTGATCATACGACTTACCAAGTATACAGGCAATAGCTAAAAGACCGAAAACCATGATTCCAAGGTATCTCAAAGTCATGCGGAATCCCGTCGTTTCAATGAGAAAAGATGTGAGCTAATTGAGATACAAACAAATAGTTAACACCCAAACGTCGCGGCTGCTTCACAAGACTGATATGACATTTACCGGTGACATAGCCAAACCACCAATTCCTGAGCCGCATACCGAAATGCCTATTGAAAAAAATTTGTCAACTACTTTGTAAACAATCTCCAATCCCTACATACCAATACACACCTGTGGCCAGAGATCTGTATTTGACGAACCATTGCGGTGGCAAACTAATTGACGGAGCGAAGACGAAAGCACCTCCAATTCCGAACAAAAGACCTTGCGTAAGATAGACGTGCCACAATTGTGTTGCAAAGCTTGCCAATACCAATCCTAGCGGGGCCAATATCTGGATAATAGTATATGGGAAAAAAATTGGTACCGTGCTCGTCTCTTTTCTACTAGTTATTGTCCAAAGACACTTACGGTTCCTATGGCCATGGCAGGTCGGAAACCAATGCGCTGTACAACAGGGGCAATGAAAATTCCTGTAGATACAACACATGCCGAACCAATCGTACCAACAAACGAAATTCGAAATGAGTCGGTTTGCCCGGCATAGATGTCCTGAAGATATCTGAATAATATTTTTTTTTTTGTTATTGACTGTTCGTTCTCCGCTCCTCCGCTGGGATGCATGCCCTTGATTCTGAACCAAGGGCAGTAATGCAGATCAAGGCCAACGTTATGAAAATGTTACTTACAAGTCTTGCATGATACCCCAGCTGAAAGTAACACCAAATACACAAAAATTGACAAGGAAGGTTGCAACAACAACCAGCCAGCCTCGATTGCGCCATCCTTCATCAAGCTCCACGCTCTCGGCGGTCCGGTTCGTCTCTAACTTCTCCAATTTCTGTTCAGTTGAATTGTTGATAGTGGGTAGTCGTTCAATATAATCTGTGTCAATTTTTCCCCTGCTCCTTCGTGAGGCTCTGGATTCAACCAATTCTAGTGCGGCAAAAGAGGCACCTGGTAGAGGCGAGGCTTCTATATAATGATCTAATTCCTCATCTATGGAGTGATCGGTGTCGACAGAGGGTACTACCGTCTTATCAGTAAAATGGGATGATTGGCTGTTATCCAAAGACATTCCAATCTTCTATCAGGGTGAGATGGAAGGGAGGTATTGGCGAAAGAGAAGTACAAGAATGAGGTAAAAAGCTTGTAGTTGAGAATTATTCAGCAGAAAGCAAAGGTACGGATGGTTGTACTCCACTAGCGAACGTTGTGATTATTTTTTTGATCTATTCAAAATAATACAAAAAGGTCCGAAAGTTCGGTCTCCTCCTATACGAGTTTACTAAGATCCAACCATTTGCCACTCAGCTTCTGATTTTATCCATTCTATTCTATGCAGCTTCACATCGACTCTTCATGTTGCCATTTTGCTTCGTTGCCGTGCAATTTTTATAAATGACTCTGTTCCAATTCTTTTGGTTAGGAACCGTAAACCACCTGCTGTGGGTGTTCAGGCTAAATTGGTTTGCCCGATAACAAAATTTCGCTAATTTCCCTGATATGGTAACACGCCTCAGGATAGCTCGCATGAAAGAAAGCCATGCTCGGCGATGGCTTACCTACATGCAGAACGCATAAATGGCCAATGCACGGATCATCTTCCCCTTTCAGTCAAAGCAACGGTTAATTGACGCTCCTCACAATAGATCATGAGACGGCCTGAAAACACATGCTACTCTATAGCGCTTCATAGTTAAGAAAAAAGCGGCTGCGAGATGATACAAAAAAAAAGCCTAATTGGTGGCAAGTTTGTTAAAGTTTGAAGGCGCAGCTCGACAGTAAGTCTCGCATAAACCCGTTAGGCCGTGGTCGTCAGTTTGGAGGTGTAAACTGGTCATAATGAATTTTTTAGTTTCTAATTTCCTCGAGTGCGAATGTTTCCATATGGCAAATTATCTTTATTGTATCACAGGGATGTCTATAGTATAATGGTGCTAGCGATAAAGTAGGTATGTTCAAATCATCTAATATACAATGTCATAGGTTACAAACTTATTTAAACGAAGTCAAATTTCTAAAGAATCAATATCACAACGGCCTGCGGTCTAGATTTTGATGAAGATCTTGTTGTTTGCACGTCGTTGTCGAAGGACAAGTAAAATGAGTGCTGATAAGACCGTCGTGGCACCGGCAAACTCAATAGCCGCGGTAAATCCGGCTTGGTCCCTTAACAAACCGCTAATGGGAGTACCAAGGAGACCTCCGGGGACCATGGAAAGAAACAAGAAGTTCATTCCTTGAGAAATATTCTTAACAGGCACTAATTCTGCTGTTACTGCTGGTATCAATGCAAGAAAACCACCTCCTGTCAATCCATAAAGGCTGTATTTCAAGAAAAATTGCGTGTCATTTAGTATACACTTTTCTCAAGTCGATATAACAAGAAAACGTTGAGTACTTACACGCCGATAGCGTAAAGAGTGCCAATTGATGTAACTTCAATCCACACAACCATCATGAAAAGTCCTAACAAATCAAACCCGACATGCGTTAGAATTTTGCAACCATTGATCTAGCAAACACGATGATCCGATTTTCTTACCAGCTAAGAAAGTGACCAAAAACATAGCATTGATGCGTCCACTACACCATTTGAGAATATTCCATTGGTATTGTTAGTACATTTCTTACATTGCTCAAGCTTGAATAGACGACTACTCACAATCGATCGGCCAAGTATCCCAAGAGAACTCGGCTAACGGCGTTACAAGCTGACATTACTCCAATGACAGTAGATGCTACGATATGTCAGAAAAGAAAGATCAGCATGCGTGTAACTATGACAGACGAGAAAATTGAAATAAACTTACCATCAGCTGAGGAAACACCGATCGATGCGGCGTATTCTGTAACATAGAAAAATCGAGAGTTAGCATGATATATTGGCATTGTAGAGTTGCAAGTATTCCAAACATACGTGGCAGCAAGAAAAATGGCGTGGCATAAGAAATGATGACGGTTCCTCCGAAAAACATGTAGATGACAAAATCGAATGTGAGAATAGAAGTATCGATCCATTGGTAGTTCTTCAATCCAGTCGCGGGCCATCTGATTCTCGCTGAAATAACAAGCATTAATTGAACAAGTACTGTTGTAGGTCATTGATCAAGATGACTACTTACCAAGAGCACAGGCCACCATGAGAAGCACCCAACAAATGATACCTAGATATCTTAAGGTCATACGGAATCCGACAGTAGCTACTAATTTCTCGGTGATCTATCAGGACAGTCAAATATGAGCACTCCATCCGTGACATGAGAAGTTATTCCGGAAAATATTAAAGTAACCTACCAGTGATAGCGCTAGACCGCCTATGCCAGTACCGCAGACACCAAGACCTGAAAGTTGAGTGTGGTAAGTCTTTGCACTATGATTATACAAGTATGCAAAAGAGGAGCCAGCATAATCTGGTGCAACACTATACCTGTGGCAAGTGCTCTGTTCTTTTTAAACCACTGGGCGGGCAGATATACACTAGGGTTATAAAGAAGACATCCACCAAGGCCAAAAAGAACACCTTCACTTAGATATAGTTGCCACGGTGCTGTTACAAAGCTAGCACTAATGAGACCGAGAGGAGAGAGAAACTATGGCGATGAGAAAATTAAACGTTAGTCTTAACCCAATGATGTGCAATTAATCAACAAACTGCTTTTTGATCACTTACCCCGCCAATGAGCATGGTGGTTCGATGTCCTATATATTGCACCAACGGTGCGACTAAAATGCCACCACCGACGATGAATGTTGCTGAAAGAGTGCCTACAAATGATATTCTGAAAGAATCGGTCTGTCCAGGGAACACTTCGGTAAGATAACTAGAAAAAAAAAATTCATTTCAATCAGATTTCACGCAAACGTAGGAAGCATTAAATTGAGGGCATTTTATCAGCTTGTTCCCACTTACACATTTTGAAAAATTCCCCAGGTGAAGACAATGCCGAATACAGCAAAGTTGACCAGAAACAGGGATATCACACTGAGCCATCCTGGATTTCTCCAGCCTTCGCTGAGATCTTCTACTTCGTTTGGAGTCGTTTTTTCACCTGCTGGAAGGCCGATCGTATCCTCGTCAGAGCTAACGTTGGTGGGTTCTGGCAGAGTTTCGGTCATTATCAGATCAGATGATTTTTCACTAAAGGAGCTCGCCTCGAGCTGGAGGGAAGAGCCTTTTTCAATATTATTTGGATTCATCATGCTATTGCTAGACAAATAGTGTTGAGGGAATGCTCGTTTGCGTTTATTTTTTTTTGAATGGGGAGACAGTTAAAGAAGTGCGAGTATTTATACAAGCATTCGGCTAAACTAAGTCGCTTTTCAAAATATAATAAAGTCTGTGGATCAGTCATTTTTTTAACCACCCGATTTATAATCGCTAGTTTCCCCAAACCTATGTTCCCAACTTGGGAAATTGATGATTGCAGCATGAATAATTTGGGTAAAACTTTCAACCTTACATAACCTTACAATAAATGGTATGATGTTCACTTCAGTTTATTGGATCAATTTGAAGCATGGATCAGATCGCTCGCCTTTGCTTGCATTGAAATAAAGTTATGTCACGAGTGAAAAGAGAGAAGATAATAGTGGATGCAGAATGCGCTGCCGTAAAAAAGAAAAGTAGCATCCATCTCTTAGATAACTTCTTACTGACAAATACACCTCTTTGTCGAAGAACGGTCTCAAGGAAGTCCCTCCTTCCCTTGCATACCCCGCCAAAAGCTTTCCCGTTTGCCCGCCACTGGAGGCTTGTACAAGCATTGGAGTATCAGCCAATCAAAATCAGATCAAACGACATGGTTGGAATTTTCCGCCACCCTTGGGACGTCACAAGTCGACGTCACCAAGTCGAAAGCAACCACTCACAATCCACTGAGTTTGGAAAATGATGAAAAAAAAAAAATTGTTTTTATAAAATTTTATAGGCTGGCCAACCAAGAGTCTCTCTCTTTCTCTATACTCCCAAACGTAAGTTGAATGCGCGTCTCATAGAAACCTCTTTGTCTTTACAGTTTGGACTTCAAAGCTGATCTTTTCATCACAGTATCATGTCTGACGAACAGCACGAACATACTTTCGAGCAGGCCTCCGCCGGTGCCTCCCTCACCTGTAAGGATTTCAGAAAATTTTTTTCTATTGGGGTTGAACTTGATTTGCAACATTTAGCATTGATGGTGGGGCCCGCTTTTGCCATGATCTAACCCCTCTCGTTATAGACCCCCTTCAGTGCTCTGCCCTTCGCAAGAACGGTCACGTCGTCATCAAGGGCCGTCCCTGCAAGATCGTCGACATGTCCACCTCCAAGACTGGTAAGCACGGACACGCCAAGGTCCATCTTGTTGCCATTGACATCTTCACCAACAAGCAAGTATCTTCAGTATTTGAATGAATAGGTAGTTTCCGATCCCGATACTAATACTGTTTCGATCTGAACAGGAAGCTCGAAGATCTCTCTCCTTCCACCCACAACATGGATGTTCCTAACGTCATCCGTAACGAATATTCCCTCATCAATGTTGATGACGGTTTCCTTTCCTTGATGCTTAACGACGGTTCCACCAAGGATGATGTCAAGTTGCCCGAAGGTGAACTTGGTGAGAAGTTGCAGGAGGAGTTCGACGAAGGCAAGGAACTTCTTGTCACCGTTGTCTCCGCCATGGGTGAAGAGCACGCTCTTACCTGTAAGTTTCTGGATGCCTGACTCCAAATTTCATTTGATTCGCTCGCCAATTTTTAAAAAAAACCTTGATCACTGACCCTTTTCCATCGTTTACAGACAAGGAAGCCCCCAGACAATAAACAGCTTTCTAATCTTGTAGGAAGTACATTGCACATAATGTAGTAGGATTTACTTAGAGTCATTATTTGTTCATTTTCATTTCTTCTGTCCTCCTTTTACCTTCATTTCATGTGCTTTGTCAAAATGAAAAAGTCGCCATTATCCCATTTTCTCCCCCATTAAAAGGAAAAAACTTGTGGTTCGCATGTTTTTTGTCTGTGTACTCCAAAGTTTCTTTTTGGGCTGTCGGTACATTTTCTTTGCATACCATGGCGTCAATTGACCGGTGTTGTTCCAACCGAAGGGTTGTCACTTAACGTGCCTGCCAACTGCATATTTGGCATTTAAGTCTCACAACGCGTGTGTGACTAAATTGACTTAACAATGATCTCTCAAGGCATGCAACTCGTGTTGACGGATCGGCCACTGTGTCCATGTTAAAACCTACTGTTTGCACCACACTTGCCCCACATTCTTTTTATATTAAGCTTGCAGGCCTTTAGCGCCATAAACATAGCCTATCAACCCCCAAATTGTTATTTCGAAAAGTGCAACGACAGAAAGCACATGATGGAACGAAAAAAGGAAAAAGCCTTCAAACAAGGTTAACGTAAACGCAGCGTGATCTGTGGTTCAGCTTTATATTAAAGCGTTTGACTCGGTGATTCCATCGTCATCATTGTCGAAAAGCACTTCTTTCTAGGAAGGCATATGTAGTCTCTTTTGCAAATAGTGACATGGGATCCACTACAACGTGGCGATCTACAGGACAACCAATATAATAGTATGGAAATTGGGTATGGATCAAGACTATCTTTCTATGCAAGTAAAAACTCCTTCTAATCATAATCATTCACAAACCGTGCTGCAAAAGATCATCTTCCTCAGGGTTGCGTGTGTGCTGTAGGTTGGAACCCCCGGCTAGCGAAGCAATGAATATTCAGATGGGCATATCACGTGTGACATTTGTCGGTTTCTGTGACTGGTGAAGAGCTTTTTGCAAAGGGGCCTGCCAACCCAGAGTTTGCTTTCCACTTCAACTGACAGCATGTTTCGTTTAATCCACACTGCCCGCACTTTACGGACAGCCAGTCAACCCTTGGCAAGGGCTTCAAGTACACCACTTACCACTGTGTGGAAAACTCCCACCAGACCCCTTCCAATATACCCTAGACGAGGATTCGCCTCAAAGTCGCATTCCGAATCCAATGCTTCATCGGGCATGTACGCATTGGCCATTTTTGTCTCAATGTTAGGTGTTTCTTATGCTGCTGTGCCATTATATCGTATATTCTGTGCAAGTACAGGGTACAGTGGCACCCCAGTTACAGACAGTAGTCGGTTTGCTGCTGAGAGACTGGTGCCGGACGCTGAAAGTCGAAGAATCCGAATCACGTTTGAATCCAACACGTCTGACGCCTTGCAGTGGTCTTTCAAACCAGAGCTAAGAGAGGTCCGAGTGGTACCTGGAGAAACGGCATTGACCTTCTATAGGGCCAAGAACAATGCAAAGGAAGATATTGTCGGCATCGCAACTTACAATGTCACTCCGTACCGTGCTGGTCAGTACTTCAACAAAATCCAATGCTTCTGCTTTGAAGAGCAAATGCTCCGTGCCGGAGAGGAGGTGGATATGCCTGTCTTCTTCTTCATTGACCCTGACTTCAATGAGGACCCCTACATGAAGGAAGTCAACACCATTACGCTCAGCTACACCTTGTTCAACGCAAAGTACGCCAAAAATGTGGTGCCTGGACAGCGACCATGAACCAAGAAATAATGTACATAATTCCATATGTAGATCAAGAAAATGTAATCTAGCCATGTCAAACTCTTTGATGTTAACGGCTGTGGACCCCGAGAATTGCCTGCCATTTACATCAAACTCGGGTAAAAAGAAAAAGTGAAAAATTTAGACTTTGTCATCCTGCTGTAGAAGAATAAAAGAAAAGCAGTAATACAAAAAAGTAAACAACAAAAAATAAAATCAATCAATTAGAATATCCCATCATATTCATTCAGGAAAACTTGCATTTTTCCATCGTTTTTAAAAAGGTTCAAGGACAAAATGCAGTGGTGGGGTTTAATATATCTATCGTGTCGATAAGTGTGCGGGATGGGTATACATGGAAGGTTAGATTCTATACTTTTAGCTATTTTGCTAGTGTCGGCTGTGGGATAGGTTGCTCCAGGCCACGGTCTTCGTGAAATGCGGTTTTGAGTGGGACATTGAATTGGTCCAGGTAAAGTGACAGGTCGGCCAAGACGTCCTTTGCCACTGCGTCTGCTACTTCTTGTGTAGCATGTCGGACATTGTGACTGAGCAGTAAGTTTGGAAGACTAGGACGGAAGGATGAATCAAGTGGGATGTCTACGGAGGCACCAGCGATATGGCCCTCTTTCAGAGCAGTAACTAATGCAGTGTAGTCAACGGCGCGGCTATGTGATGAGTCGATAAGGTAGCTTCCTTTGCGCATGGTCTGGCATAGCTCTCTCTCGCGAAGCATTGGTTCTGTATTGGCGGGTACATGCAAAGTCACAAAGTCGGATTGCTCAAGGAGTTCAGAAAGGGATGCGGTGGATTTGGCGCGACCATAGTTCATCACATCCGCAGAGTCATAGAACACCACTCGCATGCCCAGCGCTTCGGCCATGCTTGAGATTTGAATACCAACGCTGCCGTAGCCAACAATGCCAAGGGTTTTGCTGCGAATTTCAAACGTGTGTCGAGGGGATACACGGGCGAGCTGGAATATATTTCCAATGACGAATTCTGCTTCGCTACGAGCCGTCACTCTAGAAGATGCAGGTCTGGGAACAAACACAGGTATGTTGTGTTCCTGGATAGCTGCTCCATTCAAATATGCGACGGCCATCCAGTGATCCGAGGTTGTAAGTGCAGACATAAGACTCAAAGCAAGGGGTTGATTGATGAGCAAAATATGACATGTCTGACTAGCGAGGACAATGTCTTGTATTCGAGAATAGTGCGATTCAACCAGCTACAGTAAAGGTTAATGAAAACGTGCCTTCACGAGGTGTGTTTCTTGTCCAAACTGAGGAAAATTTTTGTTTTATAAAGCGTACCTGGATATTCGCAGCATCAAGAGCATGTTTAACGTCAGGGGACGCAGATCCCAAGAAAAATGCACGTAGAGTATGAGGACAGCGATTAACAGCAGTCATAAGAGAATGATGAGGTTGGTGAAAACAGAAAAATAAACTCTTTTATAAGTGGAGGAGAATGGGTTTTTCTGTCACACGTGCGGACAGAGGCAATAATTTTCGTTTGGGGCAAAAGAGAGAAGGACCGAAGGGCTCGTTCTTAACTCCGAAGTTCCTAACCTCTCACTGGCGGTGCACGGTTGTACGGGAATAGGAGGGATGATGTATTTTCAACGATTATCAAAAGATTAAATGTACTGGTATTACAATGGATGAGGGTACTATGCAATTCATTTACGACGTGGTGACTTTTTCTTATTTGGCGCCGGTAATTCGTTTTCTTTCTGAGCTGTGGCAGTGGTCGGTGATGAGCCGTCTCTTACCACGTTCAGCATACCCAAGGCTGTCTTGGCAATAAGGAAGGGTGCCCACGTCAACTTTTCTGGTTGTGCGTACGGATATCCCTTAGCGTCCACTCGATCCAGATGGTGTTTAATCAATGCTTCATCAAAGTCGAGAAAATATTGGCCATGTTCATCCTTTCTCAAAAGATGATTCAGCTGGAGGGTTGCAATAACATCATCGAAAGTCATACCAGTTTTGCTACTTAAATCTGGCATGCATCAAATCAATCAATAAACAAGAATTTCAAGAGATATTTTTGAACATCATCATACCTTGAATGCTGATAAAATCTTTTGCTTGAAGCAACTGGCGAAAAATACACGTTTTCCAGTATGCCCTGTAGCTTAGCATTCCTAGATCCGATAGCGGCTTTTCAGGAGACCCTGGTTTGCCTTCTTTGCGAGATAAAAGGTAACCTGGGTTTTCATAAGATGAGGTAAAATCAATATACAGCTATTGCTCAGTCTACGCAGCAGCCATCGAACTTACTAATATCGACAAGGAGATTACCGTAACCTTTTCGTTGGTGGGAGGGTAATGTCATGATACAAGATAAATTATAATCTAAAAGCGATCGTTTTTCCTTAAAAAGAGAGCAGAAATTAACATACATGTTATGTTGGACGCGTGCTCACAGCAAAATAATCAAGTGCATTCCTACCTTTGAAAAGTAGCCTACGAAATGACATCCCTCCGAGTCCACTTCTGTCATAATATAGAACAAGAAGGGTTCGACATCGTAATAAAGAGTTTTGTGGTCTAGGAACATCTTAGCCAGTAAACACAGATTTTGGCAGTATATCTATAAAGATACGAGGCGTGTTAACCATGGGCATGAAGCCATACGAAGCAAGACTCTATGCATCAGCTAACCTTGTTCTTTCTGCCATCCACTTCGAAAATGGATACAATGCCATCTCGATAAATCTCGTCTCCGGGTGGATATTTCACCATGCACTTCAACTAGAGTGACCCGTTAGTTTCTCCATTGCTGTCATGCGAGAATTTCTGTGCACCCCATACCTTATGCCGATTCGCTGTGTATTCACTCTTGATGTATTTGAGACAATATTCACAAATATACAATATGGGCCGTTTGCTATACTCTTCTGGATACGGTGCATTGTACCAAGTGTCAATTAAATAGTCGCCTATCCGTATTTGATGAATCTTCTGTTCTGGCGCATCACTCTGGTGATGATGTGGTCGATATGAGGCCGAAGGATTCGATTTGTTCATGCGAGATAACTTTTTCGTACGTGCAGCTATTTTAACATTATTGGCCCTTTCAATGTCCTGTATTTTGGGAGAAGTCGCGTGAGCAAACGTGCACCATAGTATTGGGGTGGAGAGGACAAATTTTCGCACAGCTTTTGCCCTACTGATTGGAAACCACTCTTCCCTTCTTTAAATCTAAATGCTTACCTCTGCGATGCCTTTTGCTCTTTCGTACCTATCTTTGCTGTTGGCGGTTGGGGCAGCCCTTTCGGTCTCAGCCTCTTCCATGGTTAAGCGGTTTCCAAACGTCAGAAAGTGATCTTCGGCCGGTGACAGAGGTGAAGCAGGTATCTTCTTGCTCTTTCCAGCTTTGGTTTTGGGTTTTGTTGCTGGAGGAGTTGGTGGTTTATAAGAGTCGGGCTGCTTTGTTTGTAATCGGAGCGGTCGCGCGGTGTTTCTGTTACCCTCCTCCAAACGTAGCGCTTCCTGTTCTTTCATAATGGTTTTTTTATTCTTTGAACCTCGCGGTCGACCTCTTGGTCGCACTGGTAGTTGATTCTTTGACGATGGTTTGGCATGACGAACAGCTTGCGGAGATGCGACTTGCGGTTCATCGACACGCCTTCGTTTAGATGGACTGTCTTCTGAGCTCTGTTTTGAAGGACGCTTGATCAGCCTCAGGTCCACAGGTGCAGCTTTACGAGGAAATCTAGACATGGTAATTTAATAATTAATGGAGCTGAACCCAAGGAGTGGAAATGACTTCAACAAGCAAAGGTGCAGGATACCGTGTTTGTGCGACCACACTCCGAACTCCGTCATGATGAGAGCGGTCTTCTGCTTTTACAACTGCTTTAGAGACCGTCGCACTTTCCAACCGTCTGATACGCATGGGGGGGATTTTAAATAAGGAAGAGGGTTAAGCAACGGGGAGGGCTTTTAAAGAGCAACAGTAAAAATAACCACACTGGAATCACGTTACTATGCCAGCCTTCACTCTTCTTCACCCAACGTTTACGCTGCACTTATTGGCTTCAAACTATTTATTAGCGGAATCTCATATTCCAAAGAAACATTAAAACGTTGGCTTCTTCAAGTTACGACGGTTCTCAAAGAATTCCTTATGCATGTTGAGCATTTTAGTATTCTGATCTTGCTGTATTTTTTCCCATGGGTGTCCGTTAGCGCGGTTCACCGTGATATCAGGGTGTTTCATCAGCATCCAGGCTATGAGAAGATCGAGTTAGTGTCAAAAATAGAGGTCATTTTCAAACAAATCAGTTGCTATGCACTCACCTGGAAAGCTAGTGGTCAAAAGAATAAAACGATGAAATGTTAGTACGAGTTGTTCACAGTATCCCCACAGTCGATTCCCTGGCGTCAACCACGTCTGGTTACACATATGAACGCCTGAAACTCATTGCTGAGCGGAGAGCGGGGTGTGGGTGATTTCCCCGCACGCACAGGTATAGCTTTCTACTTACGTAACAGCAGCAACGCAGCCAGTGCCAGCGATGACAAAGAGTGGAGCCAGAGCTGGGTTTCTAACGACGAAGGAGAAGACGCTCATAATGGGGTACAGAGAAAAGAGATTGAGAGGGAAAAGGATGGGTGTTAATCCCCCCTTTCTCACATTGCCCCCTCTTTTTATACCTAGCAACCAAACACCTGACCCTACTTCCCACTCAAAACAGCAAGCTTACAGCAGCCAAACCAGTAGCTTTTTGGTGGCAAGTCACACACTACTGCCCGCGCTGGTATATTTAGGCTGCCTTTGAACTTTCTTTCCCCTCACTTGGAAAAGGTGGGGTATTTACGTTGCGTATTTGAATAACTCTTAGAATGAATAACAACAATTGAATTCAGACCGCCCCAAATCATACACTCTCCATACCGTAGCGTGGAATTTTTCTCATGAACACGAATTAAACTTCAAACGAGCCGGATTATGTCATCTTCCTAGCACTCGCCACGATACAGCCACGGTATGGCATTGTCAGAGGACTTTCTTGTGCTCCCATCGGAAAAAAGAAAAAAGTAAAAATGCTCGAACGGTGTGATGAGGGCATCCAAAAAAATTTTCTTGACAATGGTGGTTTCAATTAAAAGTACATGAAGAGAGAAAAGATGGTCTATGATGGAATTAGGCAAGCAGTTATTTAGCATCTGCATTGGCAGCAGCTGCCATGGCGACGGCTGCAAGCTGTCGTCGCTGAAGTTCTTGGGCATTTTTTCGCTTTTCTTCTTCGCTATCTGTAAAAACTGGTGAGGACATAAACGATCCTCCTGCTCGGGAGAGATCATCCTTGTTGGCATCTAATCCGCCTTGACGAGATGTCTGTAGTACGGGTACAAGATTCTGTGTGAGAGTAGATTGCTGTTGGTGGCTCAAATGATGACCGAACCTCGATAGGATTCGATTAATGTAGTCTGGCTGGCCCTGTTGTATGGGTTGGGCAGCAGCAATCCGCTCAGCTGCTGGCGTTGGGGTGGAGACTGACGGCATAGATGCGGAAGCCACTCAGTATAGTATGAAGAAGAAGAAGAGAGGGAAAGCGGTAATCAGTGATCGAAGAACGATAAAAGGTACAACCGAGGTGGAGACCATTTCCGCTAGCCAATCGGACTTTTTTTCACCTAAATTTTCTATCGCGGCCAAAAACAATACGCACCCCACCCAAAAAAAAATCCCAAAGAAGAGTACAACGTAAAATAGAAGACGTTCATTTTTTACAAACAAGAAACAAGAAAAGCTGTGAATATGTATTTGATTATTTTTTTTTTTGACTATAGATTTTTCTTTGAAAAAAATCGAGGTTCTCTGTTTTATGCTGTTACTTCCTTTTGAGCCATGCTGGCACATACAGCCTTGTGTCCCTTGCGGTAGTTGAGTTTCTGGCAGTCACGGCTACAGTACCAGATGCTTCTGCATGCACCGCAGCTAAGCAGAGACTTCTCGGGCTCACCTTGACGGTGCTTAGCTCCACATTCAGAGCACTGCTTAGGGTTGGGAGGATAAGACTTGGGACGACCGAGGATACCAGCCTCAATCAATCTTTCAATCTTGGCATTGGGTTGAACAGGGGGCATGGATGAAGCAATCATCTTCTTAGCAACATCAGCTGGCTCATGAGCTAGAACGGCTTGACGCTTGATGTCGTTCATGCCAGGAACACTGCCGTACAATTCCTTGAAGCGTTCTTCGTTTTGCTTAGCCTTTTCGTAGTAATCGGCAGCTTGTGAGTTGTCATTCTTGTCATATGTAAGGAAGGCAAGAGCGTAAAGAGAGTTGGTGTAATCAGCCGTATCAGGGTGGCCGTGCTCAAGATAGAGCTTGAAGTTCTTGATAGCGTCATCCTTGTTC
The DNA here is from genome assembly GCF_025399195.1 of Umbelopsis ramanniana AG. Lineage (NCBI taxonomy): Eukaryota > Fungi > Mucoromycota > Umbelopsidomycetes > Umbelopsidales > Umbelopsidaceae > Umbelopsis > Umbelopsis ramanniana. The sequence continues at coordinate 115,033 of NW_026252103.1, read as the reverse complement.
TTAGTGCTGATGTAAATAGAGCCCAACACGCTGTAGGGGAAGGGGTACGAAGGATCCTTTTCTAAACAGGCGTTCAAGTCATCCATACCAGCCCTAAGTAGTGACAAGGCATATAAGGATACAGATCATTCATACAATGACAAAACCGCGCTTGTTTTAATACTTACTTAAGGTCACCGTTAGACAAGTGGCACGTGGCACGAACGAAGTACATGCGGGCAGGTAATTCAGGGTAAGTTTCCAGGCCCAAAGTCAGAGTAGTGATACTATGTCCATGAAAAATAGGTTAATATACAGGGAACGCTCTATCAAACGAATGACGTTGACTCCTTCTTACCAATGCTCATATTGCTTGCCAACAAGCAAGATCCATGCGGAAAACAAAAGACTGTCCTTAACAAAGAAACCTTCCTGCTGATCTTCAGGAATATTCTTCAAAAGAACCTTCTCATATTGTTGACCCAAAATCAGGACACGCTCAGACATAGGAGCAGCCTTGTCATCCATAACCCAAGCGGCCACCATGCTTTCAGCAGCGTCTTTAATGTCCTCTTCATGCTTGTCCAAAGTGTCAGCCTCCAGGACAGCGGGGACGGTCATGGCAAGATCATAACCCTTGCGGAAAAGTTCCTTGGCTTCGAAGTAGCGCTTGGCATCAGGGTCAGTGGTGTCTTGTAGTTTGTTGCGAGCTTGCAAAAGATCGTACGCGATGATGCGGTTGCTGCCATCCAAAAATCGATCTTGGTATTCGCCGCTCTCGTTACCGTGTTCGTGGTCATGCTGACAATCAGGACCATGGACATGCTGATGTCCAGCAGTTGAGGTAGTAGCAACCTGAGTATCAGCAGCGTTGACCATGTTTGTTATTTCGAGAGTAAATGAAGCAAAGGGAAGAGCAAATGAGATGGAGTGGGAAACCCCAGTCAACCTGTCTATACGACAGGGAGGAAATAAAATTCTGGCCAATCATATGGCGACATCGTATGCTGTTCAATGGCTCCCTTTATTTTTCAGTAGAAAAATTTAATTTCTGTCGCGCAGGTGGGAACAGCCAGCCAGCCAGATAGAAAAAATAATTGGGAAATTGCAGAAGACTTTAAGAGAAAAAGAGGTGGTCGCCAGCAATTGTAACGTATTGCATCTTGTTAATGGATAGCCTGAAAAAAGGTATGAATTTAGGGAATAAAGTAGAATGAATGACCATTTCCCCACGTCCTGTTAAAGTGGCCATATCATCTTCAGCACTTCTAATGTTTCTGTTCTTATTGTTTTAATAGCTAAAATCGTTAAACTATCGAATTGTTAAAACAAATTACATGGTTATTGGCTTCCATCCATTTTTACAAGCATTTAATAAACCTCGCATGATATTTGGTCTCGGATGAGTGCGAAAGCAGAACATTTAAAGTTTTTATGCCTCGTTAGTACAACGAAAAAGCTATTAAACTTCTTCTCTTTGAAGCGGATGGAGAGAAGACAATGGATGCGTTTACTGTGTCTTTCTATCTTGAACTTCGCTGTCATGTTTCCTGAATAGGCTATGCATTTAACTCATATTGCCCTAACCATTTCTGCATTGAACACTAGCGAGCTCCAACCTTTCAGGGCATGCATCAAACAAGTTGCATAGGAGTGGTGATCTGTAAATACTGTGTGATTTTCTGCGAGTGCCAAGGCAGCTAAAACGACAAATTGGATATCGGGGTTCATTTCCAATTCGGGCCATCCACGTGATCCCCCAAGGTCTCTGTCTCGGTCAGCTTGGCTCCTATTTCTTTTTTTTTTTTTTTATACGAATTCACTCTCATCTACAGTCTTCAATCCGACCAGTACCCCGCATTCCTTACCACCCATCACTTTTCACATGCACATGATATCTCATTAAACACTTCAAACTGATGACAGACCGTGCCGCCTCCAACTCCTATTTCCATGCTTCGCCAGCTTCGACGTTTGACGATTCATACGAAAGCGAGTCAAGTTCGGGAGAGGAAGCCACAGTGTTTCTTCAGCATGCGAGCGCAATATATCGACCGCCATCCAGGTCGAGGCCGAGTACGCCGTCCACAGTAAAAGATCATGATATGAAATTTGTGCATTCTACCGCTATATCGCCTTCCAACCCCTCATCGCCTATTGCCTCTCCTCGATTATCATCCTCTTCCTCTCGACCCACCTCACCTACCTTAATCACGTCTCCGAAAGTTTCGGCTCGGCCAAAACGAGAACTTCCTTCTGGATTTGTTATCACTAGAGCATCCGTTGTTGTCATTGCCTTAATTGTACTATTTGCTTTTGGCACCCTTTCCGCCTTTTTCGATTCCTTTGTCAACTACCAGCGAGACCCGAAGGGATGTCAAGTTTCCTACATGAGACCATCCTTTGTAAAACAAGATAATTTCGATAGCGAAATGACAAAGTTCGCTGGTAAATATACCTTATACCTCTATAGAGAAAAAGGCGTCGACAACAGTGACCAGGTAAGTACAAGAAGAGGTGCAAAAGTAGCATGTGAGATCGGATCAATTTGAATTAACTTTCCCGAATGATAGCCTGTAGGTGTCCCCGTCTTATTTATTCCTGGGCATGCTGGAAGCTACAAGCAAGTTAGATCTATAGCTGCAGAGGCAGCTTACCTTTTTTACGGTCAAAATGGCCGGCACACGGAAGATTGGGATCGTGGACAGGAAAATTTGGATATTTTCACAGGTAGAGGACTTGTTCCAACCTTTATGTGTGTTTGCTCGAGATGGGGTCGCGACCGTGTACTAATTAAATGCATAACAGTTGATTTCAATGAGGAGTTTTCAGCATTGCACGGACAGTCTATACTAGAACAAGCCGAATACCTCAACGACGCTATAGATTATATTCTTAAATTATATCCACAAACTCGAAAAAACGATGGTCGCTTCAACCCTTCCCTACCCGACCCTCAATCTGTCATCATCATTGGCCATTCCATGGGTGGTGTAGTCGCCCGGGCCATGCTTACAATCGACAATTATCAACCTGGACATATTAACACCATAATTACTTTATCAACACCTCATATTTCACCACCGGTGCCGTTTGACTGGATGATATCCAAAATATACAAGGACATACATCAGTTCTGGATTGATGGTTATTCGACGGCTATAAACGACCGAGAGCGATCCTTACGGGATGTTGCTCTTATTTCCATTGCTGGAGGCAGCCTTGATAGCATTGTATGCTCTGATTCCGCCAACATTGGGGCTATCGTACCTGCGACTCATGGCTTCACCGTTTTCACTACTGCCATTCCCAATGTGTGGACAGGCAGTGACCATCCTGCTATATTGTGGTGCAACCAAATTGTTGGAGTTTTGGCCAAATCTTTGTTAGACATTGTAGATACTCGACGAGGCGGCCAGACAAAACCTTTGGATGCCAGGATGCAAGTGTTCAGAAAGGCTTTTTTGAGTGGATTAGAACAAGATCGCCGATCAAGCGATATCCCTTTTGTACCATCACCCGTCGTAAGCCTTCCTGGAGATAGTCAAGATTTCATCGAAGATGGGTACCGGATAGCGATTCGCGGTTCCACTACAAACACATATCGCATGCTTCGCATACCCTTCCAGCTTGACACAACGTTGACCCAATTTGCAGTCTTGTCGGATATACCTCTCGGTGAATCGCAACGGTTTAGCATGCTGCTCTGTAATCCGTTGGAAAACACATATAGACCTATCAGCACCACCAAGAGCAACCATACAATGACCTGTGTCGATGCATCAGACGTAGCAGTCCCTGTTCCGGCATCGTCCATCAATGACCGATACCCTTTCGATGGTAACAAATTTTACTTTCTGAAAATGCATGTCTTGGAAATGGTCGGATACGAATACGTTATGTTTGTCGATCGAGGTGGCCCTGCTGGATTTGTGCTTGCTGAGTTTTACGACGAACTATCCACTCGACAGGTCGTTGATGTGTCCATGACGGGTATGTGGCAATTTTTGTACTGGGAGAGGATGGACGGGTTTTGACTAAGTTGTACGCCTTTGTTTATTAGATATTGCTTTGGGTGGAGTATCGTTCTCAACCTCTACCACGTCCAACACCATGCTGTCATCCGTGCAAATACCTGCCATGGAGAGCGCCATGCTTGCTTACCATCTACGCGTGTCACGACCGAACTGTAAAGCGTCACAGAATCTTTTTGCTCCATTCTTGCGACAGTCGATCTCAAGTATGCACGAGTCCAAATTCTACGTCAATCTAGGGGGTGAAAGCGGTAACGATGTGACCGATGTTTCCTTTCACGGACAAGCTGCTTTCACTAGCAATCCGGCTTCACAAAGCGGCAATGACCATAGAGGCCTTCTATTACAATTCTGGATGGATCCCACTTGTCCAGAACCAATGGAAGTGACATTGGAGGTCGATTGGTACGGTAGCATGGGACGTCTAGCCTTCCGTAACGGCGTAGTCCTTGGCGTATTTCCATTCATCATTGTGGTCATGGTTGTTCTAGCCCAGATCCAGTGTTATAATAAGACAGGTACATCCATTTATACATGTTATATACCCTCCACCCAACTGACCCAAATCTTCTAGGCATCTTTCCTCATTTTGGTCAAGGCTTGGTGTATTGTTTGCGAAAGTCATTTCCCTTGTTTCTTGTTCTCGCTAGCGCCTGTAGTATATACCAAACCATCGCCCCTCCCACCACCTACACTATTAGCGAAATACTGCAGTTGGGTCCTGCCACTTCTCAAAGGGTACCAGAGCGGATAGCAAGAGCAACATTTGACTGGGATGAAGTGATCCTAGGCAGCCATGATCCATTCTTTTGGTGGGTGCCCATCGTGTTCTTCGTCATCAGCATCGGGACAGTCGTCTTGGTGTGGGGTATTCTAAATCTAGTGCTTCGCGTGGCAAGCATCATCGCTACGCAAGTTAAACGTCGAAAACCCCCCACTGTTTCTACGGAACCTGACATGAGACGACTTCAACGTAGAGTCATCACGACCATTGTCTTGTTCTTATTGGTCGCCACGGTCATTCCTTACCAATTCGCATTTGTGGTGGGATTCTTAGTTCAGCTGGTTACGTGCTCCCGCGCCATTGTGAAGGCTTCGTTTACAGTAAGTTTTTTTGGGGGGAGGAGGGATAAAAAAAAATATAGGCTTATTTGGGGATTTTAATGGAAGCGTCGTAAATGGCATTGCGAGTTAACTGTCTTTTTCTTTTGACCATCAAGTCCGACCCAGTTCGTAAACGAAAGTACTGGAACCGATATCACTATCTTCAATCTATCCTTATCCTCCTCTTCACGCTATTGCCACTCAATGTCCCAGTCTTGATGGTATGGATACGGAATCTGTCTGTGCACTGGTTTGTGCCCTTTTCTTCCGACCATAGTGTCCTTGCCATCGCACCCTTCATGATCTATGTTGAGATGATGACTGGAACCCGGATGCTACCTCGGTCTCAGGATTTGTAAGTAGATTCATATTTATGTGATTCTTTGTACGACTGTGCGCTAATTTATACTGCGGTAGTAAATTGAAGTGGGCCACCAACGCGATTTTCTGCGCAGTTATTGTTTATGGTTTCCTTTATGGTGTAAAGTTCACACACGCTTTGTACATGTTGGGCAATCTATTGGTTGTATGGTTGTTAATTTTGCATGCTCGACACTCTTGGCTTTCGAAGGCGGTGTATGTATATGTAATGGAGCATTTTCGGTTTCAAACAAAGAAGAGATCATAAATGAGCCCTGTTCTTTCTGTATTTCTTGTACCTTTTTGCATTCTCTGTTTTCTCAAAGCATTTCGTTCCAGCCAAGACTTTACCAATAAACCGGCTATTTGTTTTTTTGACACTCTCCCGCCATTTCAAGTCATGTCGATCCGCGCATGTCCACTGCCAAATTATTGGCTACCTACTCTGGCGCGATCGACAGCCTTGGCACACTCTTAGGCAAAACGGAATCTTTTTAATTGCCACGGCAAACAAAGGGAAATGGTTCATATTGTTTGACATCGGGTCCGGACTAACGGGCCAGATGATGGGATCTCCTCCCTATTGAAAAGAACATGGCAACGTAGATATCGAATTCACCTCGTCTTGGCTGTGTATTGCGATGTATGTCATCCAGTCGGGTTGCAATAAGGGGGGTTACATTAGCTTGCCATGGCTTGGGGCGTTTTGAAATAAAACATGAAAATCCATATTTTGACCAAAATAACAAATGAGAATATTTTTTTTTTCAGGTACACACAGTGTGAGCTTTGTTTGTGTGTGGCGAGCATGGGTGATCTTGGCAACGATATGGTGGAAAATCCGTGAAGGCGAGCGAGTAGAATTAAGGGCTGAAATGGCTTGTACGTCTAGAAACAAGACTGATTGTTGACGCTGAGGGCATGATAGGAACTCCCTGATCGTGCACTTTACACGGTACTCGACACAAAGTTTTACATAGAGATGGGTAAGCGAATAAAAAATTGGCTCAGGAACATGCCGTATTTTTAGCCCCGAGGGTTTTTGTTTTCAGTGCTATTTTTTGATAGAAAGTGGCTGTGTCGTTTTGAACAAACAACTGCTTTACTCTTGATGAACGAGAGGAGGTACATTATCTGCACTGAACTAGTTTTTAAGATTCTACCCTTGAACGCCCCTCCTCTAACTCTAGACCATTGCATCCCAAACCAGCCTTTCTTTTTAAACTGTTTATGTCATGTCTCCTAGACATCGACATAATGAGTATGAGACCAGGATGGAAATACATTCCTGGACCTCAAGGAAGTCGGCCAGGTCTGAGATTGGAAAACGTTACTCCATGACTACGGATATGCGGCGAAAGAAAAAAAAAGCCATGATGAAATCCTTTGAAGACTTGCCTATTACGGTAGACTAACCAGTCATCGAACTCTAAGAATAAACCACGTCTTTTCAGCACAAGTTGGCTGGTTTTTTATCGTTATTGTGCCAGACTTCTTTTTATTTTATACGTGGTCATTTGAACCTAATTCAAGCCGTAAACACAGAACGTTCTTGCTGTATTAAGCATGAAGGCACGGATGATCGGAGACGGGCAATGAGACATATTGAACTGACTAAAGTTACAGACCTTTCGGAGGGTGAATGTTAAGGCCGTGAATTTCATGTCATCAACTTAACATCTAGGGCCATTTGACTCTACGCTCCCTCAGATTTTAATCTTCAAGCATAGAGGCCGAAGATTTATGTGTAGCCAACAAAGTTAGGATGTCAAACACAGTGTATCCCACCCTACCCTAAATGGGCGATGACAACGATGGCCCTCCGCCAGTAGACATCTCAAGACATTATAGCTTTATTTTGATATTCGCACAATGCACGGGTCAGCGAATAGAGCAGCCAAGAGCATACAGTACTGCATAAATGCTCGGGGCCTGAGGCCTCAAATGAAACCGAAGCGTGAAGACATGGCACAGCAACGCGAGCAGCCGATCAGCAGCTCAGTCAGACGCCACCACACACATATTGTGAAGTAAAACCACCATGTAGGGTATATCACAACAAAAATCTCCTCGTCTGTGTTCTCCTAAGTGAAAAATGAGACCCCCAGTTCGTTAGTAATAGTACGTACCTGGGTGGCTAAGCATCAGCTATGGGGTGTTAGCCTAGGCAGGGCGGGATTATGGCTTACCGAAAAGCTAGCCGAGAACGCTTTTTGGTGTTCACTTTCTCGCCTTTGTGAAATAGAGTACACGGCGCGCCCGAAATAAACGGTGGCCAGTATAAAACTCCCCTATTTTTGCTTTCTTATTACATCAAAGGTGGAATATTTTTTTTTTTTCCAATATATATCTTCCATCATCTTTTCTCCCCATTTATCCGACCGTAACTCTTCCCTCCTCTTCTCCCATGGTGAAACTCCTTGCCCTGAAATTAGCAATAGCAGGGCTGTTCGCTACTAGCCTTGTATCAGCACTTCCTGAACGACGACATCCTTTAGCCAATAAGTTGAACAAACGTTCTAGTTTGACCGGCAACGAGGCTCCTCCTCTGGATAAGCCAGTTGCAGGAGATCCAATCATTACACAAACCGGCGCTCCTGCACCTACTGCTTCACCTTACTACCAGGCACCGCATCCTCCATACGCCAATTATTATGAAGGCATTCATAAAGCATACCTGTGGTAAGCCGAGGGTCAGGGCTGACAAGGGATTTTCCTTTGTACCTGCCTGTTGTAACACAGTTTGAAAATTTTCCCGCTGAACCCAAATATTCCAGGTATGAGATTCAACGTAGTGGCCCTATTCCAACCCAGCGATTAGCATGGCGTAGCGATTCTTGTATAGCATGCCATGCTGACAACGGAGCGGATCTTTCTGGAGCTTGGTATGAAGCAGCCAATACCATGAAATGGGGTCTTCGTAAGTACAAGATATTTTTTTTTAAGAAGAACGGGAAAACATAAATGCTGGATTACGTTTTGTGCTAAACCTAAACTTTTCCACTCTCATCATAGCCTTGGCATGGACAGTAACCCAATTGGCCTACAACGTGTTATGGTACAAAGACACCCTGGCAGCTGGAAATGAGTTGGTATGTTGTGTGTTACATTACCTACTGATGACTAGGGGGGAGCGCTCCTGACCTGTCCATGAGCCCTTTTTTATTCACCGGTTTCTTTTTTTCAGAACCAAGCCTTGACCACCGTCAAGTGGGGTACTGACTATCTCATTAACGCCCATATCAATGATACGACTTATGTTGGTCAACTGGGTATTTCTGGCATCGGTGACAATGACGATATCGATTTTGCTTACTAGTAAGTTGAGAATAATTTATTTCGTACCCAATATTGCCTTAATGTCTGGGGTCGAAATGAGTTTACCCCAAAGCAAGCGTTAAACCCAAACTAATGTTCTATCTTTGTCCGTCCCTCCATGTAGTTTGGCACCTGTAAGTGAATAATTTTCGAACAACAAATAGGGTCATATGTCCATCGCTCATTCATACACTAAAACTGCGCCTTCTGCTGACAGGAAACGTATGAATTGCGTATGCCTCAACAGTATTGGCATCCTGCTCTGTACTGTACGCCTCAAACTCCCTGTGGTGATATCGTCGCGGAGTCGGCTGCAGCGCTGGCAGCAGGCTCTATCATTTTCCGAGACTACAACTCGACGTACGCCGATCTTTGCCTTCAACATGCTGAATCAATGTATACCTTTGCAAAGCAATACCCACAGAGCTACAACACGCCAAACAATACCGCAAACAGTAAACCACGTTTGATTACGCTGAGCTCATATTTTCCTTCTTTTGTTTGTTTACCATCTATGTTTTATTTATAGCCAATGGCTCTTGGTATGCTGCTGCTGGCTGGTATCCCTCGTCAACAGTTGCAGGTAATTTTTCTGTTTGGTTTTGTACTGGCTGGCTGATACTTTATGTTGTTATGCAGATCTTAAATTTCCCACCCTATTACAGATGATATCTCTCTTGCTGGAGCACTTTTGTACCTTAGCACCAACCAATCGTCCTACTTAAATGACTCAATAACTTACTACCAGACCAACGACTGTCAAAATGCTTGGGGTGAGGAGTCTTGGGATTCCCAAGGTGGCCACTTGCACGTCCTGCTGTACAACATTACCAAAGATGCCCAGTATATGACCAATTTCAAAGCCTTTGCTGCTCAATATCTGCCTGGTACCACACAGACCTTCAAACAGACTCCGCTTGGGTTAGCTTTTCCAGAGTGAGTCAATATTCGTGTTCCATCTACATTTGAGGCAACTGAGCTTACTGTTATATCCTTATATGTTCATTCTGTACCAAGGTTCTGGGGCACGATTGCATTGGATATGAATGCATGTATGTCCATGGTCACCATGGCCAAAGTCATCGGCTACACGGATCCTTATTCAGTTGAAATGTTCAATTTCTGTGTTCAACAAGTCAACTATGTGATGGGCGAGAAGGGCTACTCGTTCATGGTCGGCATGGGCTCGCAGTATCCTCTTCGGGTTAACCACATCAGCTCTTACAACCCATATGACGAGAGCCCAATGTACAATCAGACGCTGACCAATATCGAGAATGATTTCTTGAATGGCCTAACCGATAATCGCAGAATAGCCTATGGTGCTATTGTGTCTGGACCGGATAAGAGCGATCATTACCAAGACGATCATCAACTCTATCAATACAGTGAGGCCACGCAAGACTCTTCTGCTGGCATTATTGGGTTGCTCGCTGGTTTGATTGACATGTATGGCTCAAGCAACTTCAAGTCGTTTTCGGATTGTACCTTGGATCTCGGTTGGAGCCATCCTAATGCCAGCGCTAAACCCAACTGGCCAGCCGATGACTGTTACCACACTTGTAACACTGGTAGCTGCAACTACGCTGTCACCCTGTGGGCTCCTGACAGCAAGCAAATTGTCAACCAGACAGCCGTTGCTTCTGCCTCTGCTTCGGCACTGGGCAGCAACCCCAGCAACAATGCCTCCACCTCTGACTCTTCCCACCAGACCATTGTGCTTCTCCCCATCACCTTGGTCACTCTCCTTGTTTCCTACCTGTTCTTGTAAAACACACGGCCCAAAAAAATATTTTTCTTTTCTTTCCCCCATTTTGTCTCTTGTATCCTCTTTTTTGTATCCTCTTTCACCTAAACCTCGCCTCGCCTCGCCCCCATACTCATTCCTTTGCATGTTCGTCCCATCGTTTCAGTTACTATCTTCCTTCACAGGGAGCCATTTTAATCTGGTACTAGCCCTCCACCCCATTTTTTTATAATTTTTTTACTACCATACTGCTACAAAAAACCAAAGAAAACACCACAGGCGCTTTTGTTTAATATATCAGTGATAATTAAAAACCACCTGGCCTTTCTTCTTTTTATTTTGATACAACTAATATATGGTACATCACAAGTTGGTTAAAAGACACAACTCATGTTACAACCAGCCGTCAGACGAAGCGTTGTTCCATGCGGTATCCGGAGAGCTAAAGTCTCCAAAATCATCGGCCGTAGTGAAGTCACCGAAATCGTCAAGGGCCGGAGGTGCGGCGGTGGACACGGAGGCAGCAGTGTGGGGAGACGGTTGCATGGGTGGGTGGTGCATTTTTTCAGCAGTGGGTGGCGATCGCAGTGACGACGACCACTCGGACAGACTTCCAGACATGGAGGCCGATCTGAAGATATCCCATTTGGCATCTTCAGGCGATGAAGGATGGGCGGCGGGAATAGGTTGTGCAGACACTACGGAGCCTGTAAAGCCTCCGAAGCCGTCGAACGAGTTCTGGCTTCCAAGCGACGGGGCAGTGGTCTTCGGCTGGCCTTGGAGATGGGCTAGCGGTTGACTTTGTCTTGCTCCTCCCATATTGGGCCATGATGGACCAGATTTCGAGCTGGATGACAGTGCTCCAGGCATGGTATACTGAGGTGAGGGCACACTATCTTTTGTGTTAGCACTCGGAGTGGGTCGAGCTCTGGCTCCAAATTGCGTAGCATTTGCCTCAAACATATCAAGATCCATGATGCCAAGACCGATCTGTTTGGATTTGCTGTTCGTTTTGCTGGTCATGTTGCCTCCAGTACTTCCCAAGGTGTCCAAAAAGGAAATGTCGTTCGATGACAGCCAAGAGTCTCGCTTCTCCGGCGCAGTTGGTGTTGCCACGGGTGATAAACTGGCTTGCGATGGCCTGTTTGCCTGCTGTCTGGACGTGAAATGGGGCGAACGTGAGAAGGGCTGTGTTGGAGATCTAGGTTGTCCGGCTGGAATGGTGCTCGGGGACTGAGAAACAAAGTCGGAAAACTCATCGTTGGAGGATATTCCTTCATTCTTCACCGCAACGGATTCTCCAAACGAATCTAAAAACGACATATCATTCGATGAAAGCCATGAATCTCTTTTCTCTAGTGCTACTGAAGGCGATGTATTCGGGAATACAGTGGAATGTGGATGTATTGGTGAATTCGTCGCTGCGTTCAATGGTGGCAATGATGCTGATTTGATAGGTGAGGCTTTATCTACGGAATCATTTTCGCGTAGTTTCGGCTTCTCAGGTGTAGAAGGAGTCATGTTGGAAGGCAGGCTACCGTATGATTCCGTAAATGATGGTGATATATTGGAACTTTGTAGTATGTTAGGCATCGTTGATGATCTGTTGGGCGATGGGACATTCTCCGTTGCACTTTCAAATCCACCAAATATGTCCATAGAACTATCCTTCAGGCCCTGCGATACGCTATTGACTGACCCAGGGGTGGGCTTCGTACTGCCACCCAGCGCATCCAAAAAGGACATGTCATTCGATGACAACCAAGAATCCATTGTATCGGATTTAAATACTGGTGGAGACGTGAAAGGTGATGAGATTGTTTGTGCATGCTCAATGGCAGGCGGCGAACTGACCAATTCTGTAGATAACGGTTTGGCAGGCTGCTTTTCCGATGATAAACTTGAGTCTGATGTTGAGGTTTCAAGTACTTCTGCAGACATATTCAGAGGGGATTGTGCCATTAATTTAGGAGATGCTTCATCAGGCGTTGATGCTGTCGTTGGTCCTGGCGAAGACACCCGGGATTGCGGGTTGAATCTTGTTGGTGTCAGTGGCCGTGCCGCCGACATCGTTCTAAGAGTATGTGGTGTTGGTGATGGAGACCGTACTCGCTCATCACTATATGACTGCTGCCTTTTGACAAGATTTGGAGACTGTACAGGTGTTGATGGTGGACGATTGGAAGAGTCAAGGGATGCTTGACGTTCCGTCGAGTCTGATTGGCGAGGTAGAACGGGTGATCTTGTCTGCTGCAACGATTGGCGCGTACTACTCTCGATTTGATTCACGACATGAGATATCGATGGCATGTCCAATGATTTCACACTTGCTGCGGAAGTAGGTGCAGAATCCGAAGGTGGCAGCTTACTCGTGGCAATTTTAGGAAGGTTTGGAAGGTTGCCCAGTTTTGGTGATGGCATTTCATCCATTTTTGAAGACAATGCATTGCTGATGTTATCACTGCTTGACACCTTAAAGATTGAACCGTGTCAGATCTGAAAACGCTACACAAATAATCTTCAAATTCTCTCTTCCTTCCAATGCTTACCTTTGTGATGGTTGAAGACTCGACGGGATTTTTGGGTGATGGAACAGAAGACTTTTCCTTAATTATATCCACCTTGGTGCTATCGATGACTGGTGAAGTGACTTTATGAGAATCCACAGTCTCATTAGGTACCATCTTGGGGGAAGAGGTAGGCGGAGACATCCCCTTTTGCGAAAAGGATTTGGGGCTCTTAAAAGTAGGTGAAGCAGTGGCCTACAAAATGCTGGGATAAGAAGTCGGTCTATCCAATAAACATACAAATGCGTTACTCACATTTCCTCTCCAACACTTCAAGGCATCAAGATGCAGTTTCTCAATACGAGAATTTCTCCATTGTACTTTCGGTATACCATTATCATCGTCCGTATCGACAGTCAGAGCATGCCATGTTATGGTTGGTAACAAAGATCTACCATGGAAGAGAGTGAGTGGTTAAGAGTGATATAAAGCAGACAGACTAAGACACTTACTCGTGAGCATTCATGATAAAGTCTTTGACAGCTTGTGGTTCTTCAGCCAAGTTAAGGCTATCATAGTCCCTGGCGTTTGGCATCATGTGCGTGAGAACAGCATCCCATACTTCAAAAGCCCCTTTCGGATTGCCAAAGTCGCTCATAGCCTGATTGCAGTTGATGTCAACATAGGTCGTAAACCTTCATTCAGATATGCCTCCTTCATAACTTGTACTTACAATAGCATTTTTGATATTGACTGGTACCTCTTGAAAAGGTGTAACTACCGGTGGATTGTTATGTACAACATTATCGCTAGGAGACGTGGCTAGCGACTCTTTGCTGTTTTCTCTATCAAAATCACCAAAATGGTCATCATCGTCGTTGTCATCGAATGCTCCAAAGTCATCAGCATCACCAAATTCATCGTTATCGTCGAAACCTCCAAATTCATCATCATCACCAAACTGATCGTCATCATTGTCGAAGCCTCCAAATTCATTATCAGCACCAAATTGATCGTCATCATTGTCGAAACCTCCAAATTCATCTGCTTTGCCATCATCAAAATGGTTATGAGGATCGTGACCTTGTTCGACAGTAGTTTCGATAGATTCATGGACTTTGTTTTGGACATCATCCAGTGGTCCGAAGTCATCAGCCTTTTCAAAACCACTACTAGTATCGAGCGATTTAGATTGATCCTCTTCGGCCTGTACTCCAGTAGCATGGAACCCTTTTAATTCATTGCCGCTTTCTTCGTTGTCAATGATACTGGGTGTTTCAAAGTCATCAACTTTATCTGGGATTTCAGTTGTGTCGAGTACTCCCAAATCTTCTTTTTCTATGCTGCTATTGGTATACTTCAAGCTCCTAGGTTCAACAGAAACTCCATCTTCAGTACTGCCTGAAAAACCTGATGGTTGGCTGTCGTCAGCAATATCGTTTTCATTGCTGACCGGGCCCACAGCCTCAACCGGCGTCAAAGCCGACATGGGCGCTGTCTCAGATTTTGAGGTTGGCCCATAATCCTTGACGCTAAACTCTTCCTCGGCATTTGAAACAGGTGACGGTGCGGATGATGCGCTGTCCGCGTTGGATACTTGGTCATCGATGGGTGCAGCCTCTACTGATATTTGTTCTGGTATATTCGTCTGGTTGGCCGAGGAAGAAGCTTGAATCCGACCACTCTCATAATGTTCAGAAACGCTGTCCACGTTGCCAGAATTTGTTTTATCGGTTTCGCGATCCTGTTCCTCGTGGACTGTTTCATCTCTGGTCAATTGCGCTTCCAAAGTTGGCGAGGCTATATCTGATCGATCAACTTTGTCCTTAGCGCAAAGTACGTCATCCTATAGCCCGAAGTAACCGACTTACCTTCTTCATCTTTGTGGACCTCCTGTCCGGTTTCTTCGCTTACTGAGGAATCTACAGGAATATCAAGCTCGCTTGCATGAAAGTCTGACTTTGGAATAGCGTCGTGCTGATAGGTTCCAAAGCCATCGACGGGCTGAGGAGAAGTGGCTGTACCAGCAGCAAAATCACCAAAATCGTCGTTTCCTGCTTCGAAATCGTGGAAGTCGCCAAAACTGTCATCAAAGTCGTGTTCGGAATGTGGCACTTTGGACGAATTTACTTTTAATTCCAAAGTGTCTGGCTTTGTCTGAGTGAAGTCAGGTTCGTCCATTTCATTACGAGTCTACAATGGGCTATCAAGATCCAGCAGGGATCTAGGTTGGTTGGTCGAGAGGTTTGAAAGAAAGCAATCGATCCGTCCAAAAGATGCAATCAAGGCGAAGGAAAGTTCAAACTGTAAAGTGTGGCAACTGTGGTTTTGCGACTGAGACGGAGTAACAAATTACCGCCCAGCTCAAATTTGTCAATGCCTACATCGTTTTAAATTTCCGTTAGCAGCAGCCAGCAAATGATACCAGATGGTTTTATTAAGCCTTAGCGTGTCTTGAACATCGAATATAATCTTTCTTAGATTCGAGATGGGCGCCAGTTTTGAACAAGCGTAATGCCAAGAAAGCTAAGGTCTTTATAAACTCATCCTTAGTGGCGCCAGAAAACTTAAGTAGCGTCAACGAACTTAGATACAAGGTCATCCTTTGATGGGGTATATTAGTGATTTTAGTGAACGCTGTCTAATTTCTTTTTCTGTATCCTATGATAAACATTGGGAGAGTATGGTGAATTAATATGGGTGTAAATGAGTCAGACCCACCCAAACTTTATACAACAGGTTATCAGATAAAACACACATGCTTGGATGGACAGCGTCGACATCGATCGGCAGAGGAACAGCATTAGCATGGTCTCATTCGAAATAAGCTATTACCACATAGGGTGGTATCAAATAAAAGCCTGCATGGGATCGCCACGAACAATGGCCAGAAATTAAAACGAAAGGGTTCATTTTTTTCCTGAGGTGGAAGTAGCCAGTCAGCGAGCGGATGGGATGGCGGGGGTTGTGACGACCCAATTTTTTGCTGCAACAAAAGCGTCCGCACACACTCCGTACACACTCCATAGATTAAATGCCTGCTCAGCATCGATCAGAGTTAGAGGACATTCTGTCTGATAAGGTCTTTGCGGTTGAATCCGTAGGAGAACACCAGATCGATGATGACGATACTGAAATTGTGGAAGAAGCCAAACCAGGATTCTGCGTTGAATGCAAGGATCAACGGGTGAGGTTTTATAATCCTGCGAAATGTCAAAGCGCGAGTCGACACCTAACCACTTAATGCACTGTAGGCATCAATGCAATGCTCGCACTGTAACGAACCTTTCTGCGAAGTTTGCTACGGTTAGTGTTCTTAAAGAGGAGAGTGACGACAACTTCACCCTATCCTGATATGTGTTTCCGCATACCCTTTACTAGGCATGATTCATCGCACGGGAAAAAGAGCCTTACATGCGGCTTCGCCAATTATAACCGCCAACGAAGAGAATGGAAGACGTCAGTCTACTTCTGAGTCGAATACTGAGGTAAAAGGATTGGGTAGTATGGCATTGTGTGCTATGGACTTGGCCGACTTACGCTGCATGATGGCTATTAGGAAGGCGAAAATATTTCATTACATGATAATCTGACAATGAATGAGCCAAAGAAAGCGGCTGGTCCAACCTTTGAAGAAATAATGATCCACAAGTATGATACCTAATGTTAGATTAAGTCAGCTTCTTTCTCTGTTCAGTATTTTGATAACATCTTGGCTGTTCTATAGGGCAAAATTCATACCATTGCGACTCAGCTTGGACGAAAGAAAGTATCTGCGACTGTAAGTGGATGACATATTATCTAATTGGGGGAAAACGAGATAAATCATTAATCCGCCCCAAATATGACATAGGTTGGAGGCAGCTCTGAATGTGTCCGAATACACAGGTAAGTTCCGAATCCAGGACAGCAGTCCGTATTTTGGCCAAAACCATGGTGTTCATTGAGTGTACCACGTAGACCGAGTGGATGGATTTGAGCATAAGAGCAAGGCAAAGCGTATTGTGGCCCAAATCAAAGACATTTGCGCGGTCCTGTCAGGTTTGGTGACAGCCTGTGACTATAGAAGAGGACAAGAGCTTTTTGCGGACCGAACATTCGAGCAAAATGAAGACTTTTTTCAAAAGATTTTCGAAATTGGAAGAAGGTGAACATCAAGGATCAAAACAGGGTTGGAACCATTTCACTTTACAAGTGATGCTAACGTGGTTGATCCTATAGACACAAAATCATGAACCCAGAAAAAATGAGATCCGCTTATGGCAAATTAATGTACATGCTAATGGTGAGTAAAAAAAAAAAAAAGACATGTAGCAAGTAAACAGTTCATCCCATGATTGCGATGTTTAATCGACCCATCCGGGGCTTGATTTGCGTAGGATTCGGCGATCCCGGAGGTTGAAGAGATGCTAGGATTCTCATGTGTCATACCCATCAAAACAGTTTACAGTTTCCTCAAGGAGCGCAATGGTGTCGACGTTTTGACCAACGAAATTATCTTGTTAGCTACCATGGAAATTGTTCCTACTGGTAAAACTAGACTACAAATTCAGACTGAAATTAAGCGTAAGGAGAGGTCGATTGAACAGCTCAGTCGGAAGTACAGTAACCCAAAGCTATCGGCCGACGAAATCCGACATTGTCTTTACAGTATTGGCGATAACAATGCATATCTACGGGCTAATCGGTGAGTTGTGAAAAATTTCATTTTGTTCTTGCCCTTCCATAGGTAAGGAGTGGGTGGGCAATCATTCGTTTTAGCTATTTTAATTTTGGGAAATATTTTGGCTTACTGATAATTATTCTGGTCCATGTTCGGATTACTATGCTTGGTAGACATCCGTGTGAGAAAATGCTCACGTATCTGCAAACCTATTTCAAGCCAGATGAGTTTGAACCGGGTTATTCGTTGTCAATTTCCGCCGGTAGATCAGGACATCGACTTAGCCATGATCATTCTACGCAATACACCTATGTGAACCAGACTCTGATGCTCTGGAGGGAAATTCTGCATGAGATGTTTATGCTGTGGAGTTTGGCTGATCAAGATTTGCTCAATAGCCACAATGTTTACAAGCTAATGGATACTGGTCAAGGCGTTCAGCGCATGCAACCTTGCCCTGCTATTGGTCGCGAGATGCACCGTACTTTGTACAAAGCTCAGAAGAAGGCAAAGACTTGGATTGGTAGTAGTGTCATCCACCTTGGGGATAAGAACGTGCCAAATGCGCTCATGTTTATTGACAAGGTAAGTGGGGTCAGCCATGGGGTGCTTTCGCGGGAAGGCCGTTCTAGATGCCGCTGGAGCTAACTTGTTGCCTCTCGGCCGATTATCTCCCAAATCAAAAAATTCCCAATCATACATAGTACAACCAAGTCGCGAAGATCTTGAATCCTATTGTCCTTACCTTGGATCATATGGATGATTTATGCAAGGACGACGGCATCAACCGATACATTCAAAACACCTTTGGCGGAGTGGACCAATGCAAGAAGGAAATTTTGCGTAAGCCATCTCCATCTCACTGTCTGACACTATTTGTGAACCTTCAGAGCGACATGGGCTTGGTGTGTATATGTTTCCGGTGCGGGTACTAAGTTTGGAAGAGAGAATCACTTAATCGACTAATTTGGAAGAGATCGACCACGATGTCGGCTTGGAATTGAATCCCCCCATCCCAATCTTTTTTATTCATTCTCTTACCCTTCAAACTAACTTTGTACAATTTGGCAGTCAACTTTTTCCGCGGAGCCTTTGACGGGTCTGGAGCAGATAACTTTTATGATGCAGGCAGCTGTATCGACGGAAGACTAACTTCAGCGTGGAACTGTAAGTAAACACACCATTTCCATCCATACATTTGTGTAGCCATATGGATAAACTAAATAGTCATTTACCAAAAAATCAACTGCTGACAGGGTGCTCACAAATTGAGCAAAAACCGTTCTTCACAGTCTTCCTTCTAACGGTAAGATCGTAATCGTCAGGTTAGAGAAGTCGAATGAGCCATCTTTTTTAACTCTTTCGCTGTGGTAGGGCTTTGTTGGATTTGACGGCGGAGGTTGGAACTAGATTAAGTTTGTATACACTCGATCATTCGATAGAATGGGACAAGAAGTGTATATAAGAAGACGGGCATAGACTCAATGTAAAATTAGGATGGAATAAAATGAATGGCATGGGGATGAAGGAAACGTAACTCCTGCTATTGATGTTTGTGCAATGTTATGGACCCAAAAGAGAAATGATCAAAGCTCCCATCATGCGGTTCCAAGGGATACACTGTTAGGGGACATTGGTTTTTCGTGGGACACCTCAACCACGCAGCTTATCCATTTCGGTGCGAAGATATTTAGAGAACTTTGTTGTATCTGATCCCCTCTCTTGGATGCTTTTTTTTTTTTACAGTTTGGCAAGGTGTGTTACTCTTTTTTCTCTTTGTTTGGGCCACACACACACCTACATACACATCGACATATATGCTTCTGAATGACTGACATCACCAACAATTATATGTCTACTCTCTCCGTCTTCTCCTCTCATACCTCCTATTTCTTTTCTCTTTTAATTTTTTCTTCAGCTGTCGAAAGTATTGCAGAAATCGTCTTAATTTACTCCTCTACGGATTCCTTTTATCTCTCCTGAAATACGATCATCGTTTCTTCGTAAGACCTTCTCGGATCATGTTCCGCTACGCCCATCGCGCACACCCACTAATATTTTTTCTTTTTAAAAAAATAATATATTGCTACAGTCGATCCTGGTGTTCCCCCAACGTTGTTGACAACACGACAAAAATTTATTCATCCACAGCAACAACAGCCCAAGAAATTCAGAAATTAACACATAATCATTATCCACTGGAGGTATTATGCTCTCAAGCGCAGGAATGGACACAGTAACACGCTATCGTCGCTCACCTCCTCGACACCGGCATTCAAATGGGTAAATTTCTTTTTTACATAGTCTGTGTACAGCTTTTTGTTTCAGTCTCGGATTACGTTAACATAATTTTTTCAATATATGGAAAATTAGGTCTATATTCAAAACTGAAACACTTGCAGAGCAATACATGGAACCCGTCATGACTTGTGAAGCATTTGCAACTTATTCACCACCACGCGCACAGCATTTAGCCATCAATTCACCTTTTTCAATGGATGCTACTACCATGTCACATCATGGCTATGGTCTAGTTCACCCAGTGGCAAATCCACATTCTTCCGGCCATTTTCAGGGATCCTCCTCCATTTTTCATCTTAGTCCTTCACCTACACCATCCTCCACCAGTCCATCCTCCGCAACAGAAACATCAAGGTAAGAAATTCTAAAAAGACAAAAAGAGAAAGCCGAGATATAGATTATATCATTTCTCCCATGTGTTGGTGTTCCCTTCGTTTTCTCCACCCCCGTTTTCTCCCCAAAAAGCTTGTTTCCCATGTTACTTGTGTTTGCCATAGACGCTCGTTTCGGGTATCCCGGAAGAATGAGCCGTTCAACCTGTGTGTGTGTGCAACCACAAGGTGGCATTCTATCATACGATCGGGAATTCCTTATTTTGGGCTCCCTACTTTTTTTTTTTTTTCACATTGCTAATCGATCTCTCTATCAACGACAGTCTTCGCCACGAGATTATTTTAGAAGGTAAGCCACATCATAAATCCCACTGTTTGATAACGTGATCGACTCACATTGTTCTTTGCATTCAGCACCGACTGCAAGTGCACAGAAACAGGATCAGTTCTCATTGACTTATCTCAACAAAGGTCAATTTTATCCCGTCTCTATCAATGACTCGCTTTGTAGAGATTGCGAGTTAAAAACAACCATCAGCATCGCCTTCCACGAACACCCCCATAGGCAGATCGCTTCTAACTTTTGGAAATATTGGATATGCCAGCAAAGCGAGACTCAGGCTGCTCGAGCCCTTGACATTGGTAGGTAGAGCGGATATTCATATGCATCTTCCCCGCAACCTGTTGGACTCATCCTTCCGACAGATCTAGCCGGCAGCAGCGGTATCATTGACTCTCAGTGCGATACTTTTGACCGAGTTACCTTTACATGGAATGGTCGACAGGGAGCCAAAGTGTTCATTAAATTCAACTGTCTTTCTACGGACTTTTCTCGGATCAAAGGCGTAAAAGGCATTCCCCTTCGAATAGCAACCGAAACGCATGTTGTCGATAACGAACACCATATAGAAAAGGCCTTTTGTAAGATTAAGTTGTTTCGAGACAAGGTAGGATTTTGGCCGTCATCCATAATGCAATGTACCCCGCAAACTTATTCCATGCACGTAGGGAGCAGAGCGTAAAAACAAGGACGATGCAAAACATATTGAGAGGCAATTGGAAAAACTTCGAAGTGAGTTCCCTCGCCACTGTATGCTGAATAGCATGGATAGTGTACTTACCGTGTCTCCATCAGCGAACTGTCAAGATAAGGGAGGTGACAGTAATCCGCTATGGCTCGTGTATATGCCATCCCAAACCTACACCATCTTTTCTGAAGTGCCTGCGAGCCCAGAAATTCTACCATCGCCATTGGAAGAAACGGAATTTGACATTCCGTTGATGGATACACAATGCTCTCTTGATAGTTTGCCCCAAGAGGAGCCTAGCCCTTGGTGTTTACAACAACCTGCCACGCCGGCCGCGCCGTCGTCGGCCGAACTCAAGCGGCGTTTTGATGAATACATTAACCCAGACTATTCTAATGCTTTAGACATTGACAAGTCGTATGTACCACAACCGAGGAAACGGAAAGCAGGTCGGTACACACTCTGTTTGTTTTGCTTACCTTTCCTGTCTTTCCCAAACAACTCACCCTCTCTGTTCCTTTCGGCTCTATCCGACGCAGTATTGAGCTTCTTTGTTTGCTTCCACCCGGGCGACCCGTATCGAGCTATTTATTTGGAATCATTTACCCTGCAGGACTTGGTAACAAAAATTTGCTCCAAAGTAAACCATATCGAACGAAAGCAAGTCGGACAAGTGGTGCGAAGTCTGATTAATCGCCCTATAGAAGTTCATGTTGATGACGCCTTTGTATCAACCAACATACCAGAGGAGCAGCCTATGTATATCAAATTCAGATTGCAAGATGATAGCAGTTATAAGATGATACTGCACTACTAAGTGGAATGCCCGACCCATGACATTAGGCTGGAACGCCGCTCACTCAAGTTAACTCATTCACTCTCCTTACTCACTCACTAAACTTGAGCACTATACTTCATTCATTGCTTTCACTTTACTTTCCTTTGCTTTTTTTCACCCATCTGTAAAATTCTGAATGTTCGTCTCTCTTTTGTTCGTCTTCCACTGTTTGGAGACTCATGCTTTTTGATACCTCATATCATTTCAGTGTTCTTTTTTTTTTTGATATGCTGTGGCTCACAATCCAACCGTATTCATTCGTGTATGATCCAAGTTCGCATAGCTCTTTCAATGTACACAAATCCAAAAGAAAAAAATTTATATGATAAAAATTGGCCTTCAGGGGGAAAATTTTGGGATTGTCCGAATGATGATGGCATGTCTCTGTCACAGCTTTATTCCTGTCAGCAGACTCACGCTTAATGGGCTGGGCCAAAACAAAGTCCAATGAGCCCCTCAGATCTCTCCGCTATACTGCTTACACTTATCCCAACGGTTCTTCCCTCCTCCAACTGAATGTGGTCATCACTGTTGATCGCATACATTGCTGGAGGATTCACACTATTCCCAGTTGCCGCTCTACTCTTTGTATTTGCAACCCATCTCTCCTCCTTACTTTTTGATTCCTCACTATGGACACTTGGACTGAGCACCTTTCGGACAAGGAAAATTCATGTACATAGAGTCGCAGCCGGTACCGCCGCCAAGGAAAACATCACACCAGCACATCATGACTTGGGACAGCAGCTATACAAAGTCGGCTGGTTGAGGGTCACTCGTGAAAATAATAGCGCTTTACCGGAACCTTCTCTGGGCGATATGGTGATGGCCTTTATCGCTAGCAAGACCAATACCAGACGAAAGCCCGCCGCAGATTACTATTTTGCTGTTCTTCGATATACAACTTTGTTCCTGTACGATTCAGAAAAGCAACTGGACTGCAAAGGAGTCATCATTGTTAGTAACCATAATATCCGGCTGTATCCAAATGGCTTGCAGGAGCACGAGGTCTTCTCCAGACCCAGCTGTATCAAGCTGGAGAAAAAAGCCTTTTCGGTGCCATCCGATCAAGACAATATTCCTCTCATGGACGACGATAGTGTGGAAAATAGCTCCTATTTTTTAAATTGCGAACGATGTATAGAAAAAGAGGACTGGTATTTCGCTCTTCGAAGAGCCAGTAAATTGCCTGCCAACAAGCCGGCGGAAAATCTCGAAAAAGTCCAGGAGCCAACACAATTCGATCAGGCAGCCATGAACCAATTGATTGCCACCATTCACAGCGACGAGCATCATTTTCATACGCAATGGCTTAATGCCTTACTTGGTCGAGTGTTCTTTGCAGTGTATAAAACCGACATAGTGAAGCAATTCTTATATCAAAAGGTCGTCACCAAGGTCAACAAGATGAATGAAAAGACGCCGCCTTTCTTGGGTGATATCAGAGTTCGGTCAGTGCATGTGGGCCAGGCTCTTCCGTATTTGACACAACCACGGTTGTTAGGGATGGGTCCGTCGGGAGAGTTAACCGGAGAGTGCAATATCAACTATGGCGGCGGTTTCAAGTTGGAGATTGACACGCTGGTCAAATGGAAATACTCGGATCGCCTTCGACCGCTCAACCTTAACATCATCTTATCTTTAACTTTGAAGAAAATCAAGGGTAAGGTGTTGTTCAAGATCAAGGAGCCACCGACCAATAGATTGTGGTTTGGGTTTTATGAACCGCCAGACATGGAGTGGGTGATTGAACCGGTGGTGTGGGACAAGCGTGTTGGGTATTCCCTCATCATCAAGACCATCGAAGCTAAATTGAAAGAGCTTGTGATGGAGAACATGGTGTTGCCCAACATGGACGACTTTCCCTTCTTCCCTACCGATAGCGCTGGTGGCATCTTTGGCCCTGACACGGATGACCCTTACAGTAGTCGGACTAGCTCGCCTATGTCAACACCACCAACACAACCTCAAGATAAGAAACCAGATGAATTGGCTGTGAACAATGCAGCGGCAGCGACAAACCCAATCAACAAAGCGCTTGAACATGCATATCTACAAGACAATTCAGTTGCATCGTCGTCGCACTCGTTGCCGGATCTTATTTCAGCAGCAGCACCTGACATGCATACACAGTACGAGTTGACGGCTAACTCAACCATAGAATCAAGCCATAGCACATCCGCAAAGCCAGCTCGATCAAGCTCGACCACGACGCGACGATGGTTTAGTACTACCAAGGAACGGCCTATACCCAGCCCTACTACATCTGAACCCAGTATACCTGTGTCAACATCACCGCTTCGACAATCAACCATAATGAGTTTTGCTGGATCGTTATTGACCCCTCGACGAAAAGTGTCTCCCACTGCCATAGGAAACGAAATCGAGGAGCCGGCGCCTGCTCAACAAGAGAACAGCACCAATGGTATTGCCATCCCTAATCGACGCTCGGATGCCATTCTCGAAACAGACATATTGTCGACTACACCCGACTCATTACACTCCAGTCCATCTTCATATCTTTTTCAAGGTTACAGCTCAAGTATTCGTAGCATAGGAAGTGATGAACAAAGTAGTGGTGGCGTGTTTTCATCGTCCCTCTCCATTTCTCTCAATTCGCCTGCTTTATCATTCAACGAGAGACATGCCGATGACATTGACTCACTACACCTCCCAGCTTCGTCTAGCACCACCACAAACCGACTACGCTCCAAGTCCACCGCATCTCTCGCCGTATCGGAAGTCAATGTCAACGCACCCACTGTCCTGGGTGACAGCAGCTTGAACGGATTACTTCGAGAGAAACAAAAGAGGAGAGCCGCACCAGTTGAACCGTCTGGAGAAAAGGGTGTGTCCTCTTTTGATGGCGGGTCTCCAGACGAAGGAGCTTTGACAGCTGCCTAGGATTAGACCGAGGCAAACTGTATGTACATTTTTTTTTATTCTTATTTTTTGTTGCTCAGTGTTCTACGCTCTTCATTCTAGACATTTCTCCGTCTTATATGTATATAAATCTGTTACACCTTTCTCTATACCCCGCATTAAACCACCCAACGTACATATAAAATGGAAGTGTATTGGAGGAAAAAAAAATGGCATGAAGCAGTGTATAGATTTAATGAGCACATCAAGTCATTTCTAAAGATGGAAACACGTCCAACGCAAAAAGGTAGAAGTTGGAGAGGGGGGCTCCCTAAGGAAAAAAGGTATATATCTACATACAGAAAACGGAATGTTGAAACAGTACAGGATAGTTTGCTATCCAGCCGATTCATCTATTTAGCAGGAGTGGCATAGGCTGTGATGTTGAACGAGCCGGTGATAGCCAGAGGCCTGGAGCCCTCGTATTTTTTAAATAAGGCAGCAGCGGTGGTGATGAACTGGTCAATGGCCTCGTCTGTGATTTGATGGTGAAGAACAATACGAGAGGTACAACCATTTCCAGCGGAAATTTTGATGCCGTGTACAGCCAATGCTTCACTGAGTAGCTTGGTGGACACACCGGTTGCGGTGGTATCGAGCCAGATCTGGTTGGTCATGCAAGGATAGACAAGAGAGCAACCAAAGGACTCCAACGACATGGCCAAACGCTTTGCCTGTTGGTGGGTATGGGGCATGGATGGCATGATGTTCTCAATGCACCAGTGAGCAACGGCGGCGAGAGAACCCGCCTGACGCCAACCACCACCGAACAGTTTACGCAAATGACGGCACTTGGCGACAAAAGCGCGCGAGCCCACCAAAATGGAGCCAATAGGAGCACCAATGCCCTTTGACAAACAAAGAGACATGGAATCAAAGTGCTGTCCATATTCCTTGAGAGAGACTCCGGTTTCCTGGGACGCATTCCAAAGTCTAGCTCCGTCTACATGCATTTTGATACCGCGGCTTCGAGCCAGGACACTAATTTTTGCAATTTCGTCAATAGGCATAATCAGACCGTTGAGTGTGTTTTCGATGGAGATGACACGAGTGGGGGAGTTATGGATATCCTCTCCCAATATATTGTCGGATACTTCTTCAGCTGTCATGTAGAGACCATTCTTGGCATGCACGGGGGTAACGTTGGCCTGAGAATGATAAGCAAGACCGCCACATTCATGAATGTAGACATGCGAGCGAGCATCCAAGAGTACGGAATGAGGAGGTTGGGTCAAGTGTGCTCGAAGGCACAATTGATTGGTCATAGTACCAGATGCGCAGAACAGACCATCTTCATGACCTGTCAGTTCACTGACATAGCGTTCCAGGGCGATGACACTGTCGTCTTCCTAAAAGAGTAAAAAATGGGTCAGCGGTGAAAGGATGATAGCATTATTCATGGTTCATATTTTCCAATGGACAGCTTCATGAATGATATGGTTCCTTACATGATAGACATCGTCTTCTCGAGTAGCTTGTTTCATGATTTCAAACATTTCGTCTGTAGGCTTGGTAGCCGTGTCGCTGACCATGTCGTAAATGACTTTTTCCTTTAGATAGCCCATACTTGAACGAGAATATGTACTGAGACCACGAAACAGTAAGAGCCGGATGGCCATGATGAATTTATAGTGTCTCGGTAATACGGAGTGTGGATTTTTTTTTTTTTTAAATGATAAGCTTGGCTGGCTGGGTAGCAAAAGACCATGGCAAACATCGAAGCCCGTCACATTTTCTCACGGCTCAGTCCGAGTATACGGCGCATACTCAATTGGACCTTCTACAGCCATTATGCTACTG
Organism: Umbelopsis ramanniana AG; assembly: GCF_025399195.1. Lineage (NCBI taxonomy): Eukaryota > Fungi > Mucoromycota > Umbelopsidomycetes > Umbelopsidales > Umbelopsidaceae > Umbelopsis > Umbelopsis ramanniana. Next base: position 88,100 of record NW_026252103.1, on the reverse strand, counting down.
AGAGTGAGGTAATGTGTTTACTACCGTTGCATTGGATTTGAAACTGATGAGTCTCAAAACCAAAAAAAAAAAAAAAAGTTTTCGCTCAATCGATTTTCGAACTTGATCGCCTTTGGCGCACTCGAACCCGAAACAAACAAAAATGGGCTTGAATTAGAACGCTGGCTGCTAGGGATCTGCTTCCGTGGATTAACTGTAAACCATATAACTGTATAGTATATAGCTATAATGAGGCCGAGTTATTTTATTTGTCTCGTTTCCGACATTACAAGTTACGTGCATGGCCAGAAGGGCCTATACATATTAGCCAGGTTATTATAATGGACTTGGTCTATTTGCGCGTGCCCAGCAAAAGAACAGGACGACTGACTGAAAGAGAGGTCATCAAAAACGTGGCTTCTTCCGCCCGTCTTACAATTTACCCGCACCCAGTCATATAAGGCATTATTTTACAGAGTGGGTGCTGCTTGCCTCTTTGGGTTCTTTGGCCATAGATACCGTCTATCGGGCTCCATCAAAGCGCCGCGCAGATCTTTTATGCGATTCACCCAACTTGTGTACTTTGATCGCATCCCGGCCAGCAAAAACTAGCAACAAAATGGTCCAGCGGGAATTAGGGTGAAGCGGGGTCACCAGCTCAGACGATCTAAAAACGACATTTTACAGCCCTATACCAACGCTAATCTTTTTAGTTTTTTATGCCAGCTTTAGAGGGTGTGGCCTCAGTGAGCAGCTAAATCGTCAACATGCAAAACAATAACAAGCATGGCACACAAATGCCTGCGTATCGATTTCATCCACCCGTGAGCTAGGTGCATAAAGCCAGAGCTGCGTGACTGGCATACTGCTTTTCACCGAAAGGCTGCAACAGACAATATGTAACGACCCCAGTTTTCTATATGCCGAGCTTAATACACTTGCAGTGCAGAATCCCTGTTTCATACTAACAAGTCCTAACTTTGCCCTCGTCATATGGCCACATACCGTACAACTAGTTTAAATGCAAGTTGTAAAGACTTTATATAGCATTCAAAACAATTGGCTTTGCTGTGATATTTATGCATACAAAACCTGACCTGACTCGACTTGACCTGCCCCTGGGCTGTTCTGTTCTGGCTGGACCTGACCTGACTCAGGCATTTAGTGCGTTCCAATGCATGAACCAAATTGAAGCAACGCAGTCGGATCTCTAGGAGAGATATCTGAAGTGTTTTAAACAATTGGGGTGACGCTCTTACCAGCGCTTATGTTCCCCTCAATCTTTGACGAAGCGCTTTCTATTTTGAGAACGAGGAACAAATTGATTTGGAACCCGTGACCCCCAGTGCTCTCATCATCTGATGGCTTATCAAGTGGAATGGCTGGCTTGGAGAAGTGGATATGAATGGGAGAGAGCGTATGCTGAGGTATTTGAATGATTCGGCCACAGTCATCCGAGAAAGAAAAATCTTTAGCGGGCTATAGATTGAAAGCATCTCTATCTGCTGTCCCGAAAAGGCATGTGGATAGAGATGGTTCTTGGTTTTGAACTCCGGACTAGATCCAATGACCATTTTTAAAACCTTTGATCACATTTTTTTTACTGACTTCTTCAACCCTTTCTTCTCTTTCAACTTATCGAATGTACTGCGAACCATACGTCGACGGTATACCATACGTACGATGGATACATGTAAATCATCGTTCTCCTGACCAATTCACTCTCATTGCTTTTGTTATACCGACGACGGCGTATTGACTTGACCTCTCCTTTCATAGTTGGTATTCGGCGATTGTGTGTACGGTTGGCAAGAATCTCTCAGCGTTTTACTCGGCTATCTTTCAATATTGTGCTGGCTCAACGCTCAAATGCCGTATGTTTCTGTCTGCTCATTTGTTACGTATTAGCCACGCAGACTTGCTAACTCTATACCATAAACAAACAGTCAGGTTGTCGAAAACTACAAACTGCGATCCGCAGAGTCTCTGAGCTTCTCATTCCTATCAGTTTGGCTTACAGGTAAGATGCAGTACCCAGGAAATTATATAATTTGGGGTTGGGTCTGTTCGTAATCTAACGCGATAAAAATTTCCTTTTGTAGGCGACTTTGCTAATCTCATTGGTTGCATCGTCTTGGATCAACTTCCATTTCAAATATATCTTTCCATTTACTTTATCTTGGTGGATACCGTATTATGTCTTCAATGGATATGGTATGTGCGGCTCGGGAAAGGCATCCCATTACCAGCTACCGCCGAGTCCGACGTTAAGGATTTGGATGGACCTCGTGAGCCACAGGTCATTGACGTTCCCAGACCATCGTCGTCACTTTCGGAAACGTCAGGCCTTATTCCGTATTCGCAATCAGCATCGCCCAGCAAATGGTACACTCTTGCTCCGGCCACCAAAGACAAATCGTCAGTCGTGTTGTTTGCCCTATTCTTTCTTGTCATGCAAACTCCCACCTCCACCCTTACTTCCAACTCCACACTATCCGCATTATCATCCCCTTCAACCTCAGACGACTCGACTCTTTGGATGGGACGGTTCTTCGCTTGGCTGTGCACCTGTTTGTATCTTTCCAGCCGCATTCCACAAATCCTCAAAAATTACAAGCGGCGGTCGGTGCAAGGTCTCTCCATCGCCTTGTTTTTGTTTGCCGCATGCGGTAATCTCACTTATACACTCAGCATTTTCACCAATCCCCACAGCACTCGCGAAAGTTTGATGGAAGCCATACCCTATATCCTTGGAAGTGCTGGCACACTCCTGTTCGACATGACCATTTTCGCGCAATATGTGATGTACAACTGGATACATCCGAAGACCACAGTGGCTATAGAGTAATCGGATCCGGGACATAGTGTCGTCATTAGATCGGATGATGTGCCTTTTTCTCCCTTTCTTGTACAGCGTGTATATACCCTTTTGTTTGTCATTGACCTGTAGATACATTATACGAACCTATCGAAGCCAATGTTGTCGAACATTGATGCGAGGTGATGAGATGGGTGATACCATCATTTAGAGACAACAACAACAATTAAATAAACATAACAAAAAGATTCCAAAAACAACAGATGCCATACGATGCCCGTTTCCTTTTATTTCATGTATGCTATCATACGAGTGAGCCGCCTCTCATCTATTCGGTTTGGTTGGGGGGAAGGTATTTCTTCCATGCATCCACAAACGGGTCGTTGTCGGGATTAAGCTCCGGAGTGTATTCCAAAATATCGGGAACAAGTTCGCCAATTTGCTCGCCGAACGTCTCACGGATATAAGCAGCAACCACATCCATGCCAGCAGAAATACCCGATGACGTCCAGTAGCGTCCTTCATGCACCCATCTGGCTTTTTGCACCCAATTCACCTGGGGTCGACCGCTCGTTACCTCCTTGAACCACCACTTGTTGGTGGTTGCCTTTTTGCCGTCCAGCAATCCAGTGGCAGCGAGAATGCCCGTGCCGTTGCAGACGGTGATGATGGTCTGTGCTTTGGATTCAGTAATGAACTTCAATACTCGCTCGTCCTTGGCTGCATTAGGAACTCCAAATCCACCAGGAATGAGAAGCACATCCAAAGGAGGGCAAGTCTCCAGCGTGTGTGTAGGACAAAGTCTTTGCACAGCGAGAGGCTGTTGACTTTCAACCCGTTTTCTGAAATCATCGGATAATGTTTCGATCGGTACCATGGTTGCCACTGGCTCCAACGAGTCCACAGCAATCAATGACACGGTCATAGGAACAACAGATGATAGGCCATTCAGCAATTCGAGTGGGCCGCACGCATCCAGCAGAGCGAAACCAGGGAAGAGAAGAACACCGAATGACTGGGGAGGTTTCGTAGTTGAGTTGGTCATAGTAAATGAGTTGTGAAGTATTCTATCGCTTCTTTTTTAGCCTCTTTATACTGTTGTTTATGTACGTACTGTTTTTGGTGTCCAGTACTTGGCCAATGGCAAAATAGAGCCTGCCATCACCGTGGTTACCACATATTTTCATCCGGCTTTCCTTGTCATTTGACTCATACGGACGGACTTGACTTGTTGCCTTGCATTTACAATACATTACATTGAATTGGACAAGACGTAGCTATGGAGAAAAAAAGTAAGGATATACCTTCATTATCTATAGTTTTCTGTCGATTTTTCTTTCAGGCACAGTAGTACAGCTCACTATACATTCGCCCCAACTTGTCTCAAAAATCATTTCCATGATATACACTGTTATTCAAGCACACTCCGAGGAGAATGTTGGGCCCTGTGTGCATTCGTCATGTATGTAGGGTAGGTTCAATAAATTGATAAATCTATGGCTGAATCTATGGCCGAGCCAGCCAATGGCAAAAAGGAGCTCGGTTATGTTTTAAGGGTGGCCGTTTGCTTTGGCTTACGACGGGAAACTAGCAAACATATTGGTTATCCGACCATGGTAGCACTTAGTAACTTCCTCTAATAAACATACTGTAAATGACTTGCATTGTACGGTACATTCTTACCAAACCTACGGTATTTCAGTGCTGCGCCTTACGTATCATCAAAGTCGTACGATGGAATTCACCCTCAGAAGGTATAATTGTCTTTCAAAGTTATTATAAAAAGAATGTTGCATTAATATTCTACCAATGTGACTTACGTGTTGCCAGAGCATTAATAATACAGCAATGATATTTCATTTGTAATTAAAGTTTGGCTTGCATTCTTGCTTCATTCGTAGCAAGAGCACACAACGAACACATCAGATAGAAAGAAAATCGATGCACTTTTTCCGCGTTTTCACGCTTTTCATAGCCATGGCAATACACCTTCATGTAGCTGAACAGGTTTCGCCACTTTTGTATGAGCTCAGTGGTGGTGCATAATAGCTCCATATTGGTATGCATGGACGAGCGTTCCCTGGACTAGGAAACTCATACCCAGCCTCCTGGACCAGAAAACTTGTTTCAATCTTCGTTGCAGGTTCTGTAGGGTGGGTGGGGTGCTATACATGCATGATTGGCGTTGACAAAAAAGATTAAGGGGACTTTGTCAATAGCTCCAATACCGGCCCTTTTGTAAGGAAACCTGGCTTGACCATCATCCCTGGACAATGGGGATATCGGCCTCTTACCAGCGATATGCTCGATCTCGAATATTTCATTCCTTTTTGCACGACACACAAACAAATTGTGGAGTCATCGGCAAGCAGTTCGCTTACCAAATGATAAATTTCCACAACTCCACCACATGGAACTCAATGTCATGAGCGTCGCTCCACATTAGGTGTATCCGGGTGCTTGAGATGGTAAAGATCTGAGATCCAGGTGGCTGGATAATGAAGTGTGAAAACCACAATGTCAATCTCTCTCCTTAACAAATTGGTATAGGCATGTTAACAACAGCTTAATTCTCGCATTTGCGTTTAACCCCCCTCCCATTCTATATCGGATTTTTTTTTTGTTTTCGCTACTGCCACAAAGGCGATCTCACGAGCAATTCACATTGCTTACTTGTGTTGAAGTGGTATGCAGTAGAAATGCCGATGGCCTGCTTCTGGTCCTTGCTAAACTTGGAGTTCATTGACCCGTCGGTCCGAACCGCCGCAGCCACATATGTGTTTCAGACTTTCCCTGACTAAATAGTCTGCGATGAGCCACTTGACACAAAAAGAGCGTATCGCCTATGTGCATTTACAGTAATGTGATATTACAAACGATGCGGGCACCAGTAGAGACCATGATCAGTCCAGGTGCAGCATAAACAATATACTGTGCATCCCCGATAACACTGCCACCAAAATCAGTTTCAAAAAAAAAACAAATAACCTTGTTACATGACCATAATACTGTAGGTTGGTCGGAGGGAAAGAGAAAATATGGAATTCAATTTGTAATAGTACAGGGAGGGGGGGGGGTGTATATAGTAAGTATGTATAACTGAGAAAATGTGTGGATGGAGGGAGCATAATAATCCAAAAAGTAGGATGAAACTTCATGAATGTATAGAGGTATGAACATCGCCTCAAACATGTACATTAGCTTACAGCCGTCGTATTCTTCATCTCGGTAATAGACATAACACTTCTTCTTTGCTCGGCATCCAAGTCTCTTGGCGAAGAGAGGTTAGATGAGGATGACCGCCGAGAATGTGTTTCATCATGCTCGACGTTATGGGGCTCATGTTCAAACCATCGCGGAGTGTCGAATTTCTTGCACAGTTCTTGCACCAGCCTTGATCCATTCTCGTCTGCTTCCGGTGATAAGTTGGTAACAACAGAATCCCATTTGCCGGAGATGAGACCGGTCAAAAACTCATGCCATTCATTGTTGGTAAAGGTGAGATGAATTTTGCTACCACTGAGCTCCTTAGTCATCAACAGGACGCCTAAGCCAACCGCCTTGGTCAATTGCATCATGCGCTCGCCTACTACGATGTTTCGTCGAAAAGCTGCCCAGTTTGTCTCCTTGAGTAAAGGTTCTATCCAAGGACGATAGGACTTCATGTTGGCATTCTTCTCCTTTTCTCGATCGGCTAAACTACTCTTCATGCATCCTCCATGCCGGTCATGCTCTTCCTTTGTGCATGAACAAGCCGAACCAGCCACTGGATAGAACTGAGCATACGCTTGTTGAAATTGATCAAAGGCTAAAAACAATCGATAGTAGTCCCAATTGTAGTAAATGCCATTTTGGTTCATGCCATTGTCCAGGTGAGGTTTCATATTCGAATGTTTGGCAAGGATGAGTAAAGCGGGTCGAATTACATCTTCTGCGGTTTGTCTAGTTGGAGGCTTGGGTTTTTCGATGGCTAGAGAAAAATGATGACTGATTTTGGATGCTTTTTGTTCGAGATCACTAACAGCGATAGCTCGTAGTCTTTGAATGATATCATCCCCTGCAGCAGAGAAAAAAAAATCGATATGAGTAACATGCACTCGCTTGGTACAGATAAATGCCATAATGTAAATAATACATACGCCGTGACTCAAATTCACCATGTCGATGTGGTATTTTAGGTTTCTTGGCAGGTCCTTCGCCTATAGATCGTGGTGGAAAGGAAAGTATTTCGTTCATTTCTGGCTGATTGTCTTCTGGGAACATGGCTCGTCGCTTCTTCTTGATCAATGGGCCATGCACTAGAAGCCCTTGTTCAGCATAGCGTTGTACCAACACATCTTCATTATTAATCCTTCCAGGTTGATAATAAAACCCTCTACGAGTAATAGCTGCAGCAGGATTGTTTGAGATTATAGACGATTGCGACTGAGGAGATGCGGATGGTGACTGATAGAGACGATCGGGTTTGACTTCGGACGGTTGAATAGATTGATATTGCTTGGTTGGAGGTCGAAAGCCGGCGCCATTAATCCGTGGAGTGCTCGATGGAAGGTCAATGAACGGTGAATGCGCTGACGAACCAGAGGCTTGCGGTGACGGCATTCGGTCTTGGCCAAAGTGAGATGAGAATGATGGTAATGACGGCGAGTGTGGGGATGTGGAGGTTGCTTTGGAGCCAAAATCTTTGTTCTGTGTTATGTAGGATACCGGGTACGCTCGTCGCTGTTCCTCTCCCGGAGATTCGTTGAATCTCTTGGTGGCTAGATCAACGGCCGTGCTGGAAGCATCAGGCGACCCAGGCACTTTGACTGTATTGTACTGAATGGCGCCATCCTCCTTGAATGAAATGCGATCGGCCTTGGGCTTATAGAACTTGACTTCATCACCTAACGCATAGCAAAAACAAAAGAAAACCTTGGAAATACGGTCGGTGGTAGGCTTCTTACGAAATATTTGCTTGACCACTCGAAATAATTCTAATAATTCGTCGTCTGACAGTATATCCTCAGCTTGTGGTTGAAATAAATTCGCTTGCTGCTCTGGTGAGTTTTCCAGCGCAGCCATTAGTGTGGAGGGGTCAAAGTGAGGAAGGAAGAGAGACGGAGAGAAGAAAAGAAAAAAAATGGGTGCGTGAGTTCCAACGATCAGTTCCACTCTCACGGACGGGCAACCCACCCACCACAAAAACCCAGTTGGCAGTCCTGACTCAAAACTACCCTTTCTAACCAATCAAAATTGGCTATTTTCAAATGTACCCATATCTGTCACACCTGTTAACGGTATACTGGCCATCCGATAACAGAAGTGTATAAAAACCTAGAAACCCCTTGACACTCATCATCCCTCTCACACAAGATAGAAAAAGGTACAAAAGACATACGATAACGCCTGTCCTCTCACCCACTCACTGGAACACTACCGACTTTTCAAGATGTGCTTTCATGTGATCACTATTGCATCGTTGGCGTTTCTTTGTCATGTCTTGTTGCGCTGCTAAGATTTTAGGTAATAAAATATCCACGCTGTGAGAATCACATTGACCGTATTAAACTTTGTACTATTGTGAAAACTTTACGTTATCGTACGAACTATTTTGCTTTGTCTTGTTAGAGATTTGCGTGTGTAATTTGGGATTTTTGCTCTTTGTATAGAGTGCAAAAATTCGATTCGATGAGATATTACATTTGAGAGCTAAAGATTTTCCTTCACATCATAGAGACCGTCGGTATTTGAAATTCAGGCTAAGCCAAAATTAAAAGCTTACAGTCCGAAGACACTGAGATGGTATTTGATATGGAAACCAATCATTTTGCAACACTTACGGCTAACGAGAACAACCCAACAGCTCTCAAAGGACGTCCTTTTTTCACAGCAAGAAATATAGGTCATGGCATGGGTTGGAGATAACCTGTAAGACAAGCTCATGGGTTATATCAAATGGTTCGCTACTGACAACACCAAAGCAACTCTGGGTGTCCTTAGCGAGGCCAATCCAATACAACGACATGTGCGGTGCCGCCAATCTGCCAGGGTGAAACTTGCTTCTCTCCAGATCTACCTTCACCGAGTACGTTATATGTTTGGCTCTATGCTTTATGATCACCCAGGGCTTTCCTCTTCATTTCAAGTTATGTTCTCTGTTGGTTACAAAAATTGTGTACATGAAAAACATTTATTCCTAGGTCGACTGAGAAAAATAGTGTATCATACACAAATCTTTTGAATAGAGAGGAGCTTCATCTGAGCCATAAATAAGCCTTTGATCTTCGATAATTGATGTTGGTCTTGAAATAATAAGTCGGATTGTCAATGAAGGCAGTAGCCTAGGCAGCAAAGTAGCTGTGAATGTCCGAGAGCATATTCGTTTGCACTGTCATTTTCACGACTGTGTATGAATTCCTTACAAATGAAAATTACATGCATATCATCCAGTTACAAACAACGGTCAAAACGCCCAGCCAACATACCACACTAAATCATTGGCTCGGCAACTAGGTTATTGTACCAATTTTTATTTTTCCACCAAACTAACGGCTCAAAGCTAGATAATAGGTAAAGAAACTCCTCAAAGTAATTGTTGTCATATTCGTCATATCTCTAAAGTTGATCTACTGTACCAGGTATCGTATGCGGAGATGGAAGGTAAGGATGTACTGGGGCTGGAGGGAAAATATTGGGGAGAGTGAAATGGTCGTACTCAGACTTAATATGTCGCTTATTTTCGTCTTGAAAACGGCTAGTATTAGATGAAAAGGATGGGGATGGCTCTGGGGGATATGGCGAGTTGATGGCATTAGGTTCGGGGTAGATGTAACCGAGGGACATACTTCTAAAAGGAGGGAGACTTCGTTGGTCGGAATCAGGGTGGTGCTGATGATACTGCTGAGATGGAAGCTGATGGTGCCGCTGCTGGGGTTGATGATGATCAAGTGGATATCCCTGTGAGTGGATTTCTTCCATCATGTAGGGTTTGCTCATGTAGGGAGGTGTGGAAGGCATCATGGCCAAGTTATGTTGATCGATGGAAGGCTCGACCATGGGAGGTACTCGGAAGTTCTCTTCTCGTAACAAATCCGAAGATATCTCAAGCTCAGCCAATTCAGGTACACTGGATGGGGAACGCAGTTGGCCATTTTTAACTTCCTCTGGATAGTAATATGAAATGAGATGTTGTGATATGCCATTGATTTTTATGCTCATGGACTTCTTGATCAGTCCATCATCCTTGTATCCATATGACTCTGACAAACTACCCACTAGCCGCCTTTCGCCTTTTCGTTTTGATATCTTCTTGACAGGTGTATAGTCAGTGATATCATCTCGGACATCCGTTATACTCGCACTTGACACCTTGCGACTGCTTGGTTTTTTGTAGACTTCTCGGTATATTAAGAAGTTACCCAAAATCCGTGATGGGCTCCAGTTATAACCATCTGTCCAACGTTTGATACCTGCATTTGGAAAATAAACGCACAGTTAAGCTCATAGTTCAAAAATTGATCACAGGAATCTAATTTATTGTTCGAGAAAACAAACGTAGACGCTTGTTATGCACTCTCTTTCTATCCTTGTCACTCACCTGAATCATGCTCATCAAATACAAAGATAGCTCCACTTTGTATTAATGCACGCTCTTTTTCTTGTAACCGACGGTGTATTTTTGGCAGCATACCACGCCGACAGGCTTCAAAGATAAGTAAAACGTCTTGCGTTGAAGCAACATAGCCGTGAAAGGTAGCTTCCGGGTACATGAGTGGTTTGGAATGAAGGCTAATGTGCAAGATGAGAGATGAGAGACAGAAATCCACACTGGTCAAAGAAAGTTGCTTAGCGCTTGGATCGCTTTCGGACCTGAGATCAATAACTTGGTTACAAACCAGCAGCATTGGGTAGATTTGCCTTCGCTTTTCTCCGGTCCTCTAGGACGATATGATCTACCGCTCCGCATCCTCTGATATTCAATGTCAAGCATCACCGAGCTCATCTTTTCGTTTATTTTCACTAATATCCTATTGTCTATTCTACCCTTGATTCAAAAACTTGACCGCGGATGAATGAGCGGTGGTTAGACGGAGACTCAAATTGTTTCTTCAGGTATGTCATGTTATTGGTCCGTCGGGTAAAGGAAACAAGAGTCACCATTTCGGCAACTCTAACAAAGCAGCTCCCGTGATGACCGCGGGCTGGCAGAAAGAAGCAGGATAATAGGAATAATAACAACTAAATACCATATTCGGTTATGGACCCATGGATAGGTTACCTTGCCTGTCGCTGTCGCTCTTGACATATTTTGTATTTTGCCAGACGTCATAATAAGCCTATTCGATCAACCCCACTGTCTTTCACACATGGTCTTGGAGGCGGCGATAATTCTCCATCAGGCAACCGAGGAGTGTCTGTGATTGAAGAGGGGTACAATTTGCACTTTATCTCAGCGAAGTGAGCGAATCATAAAATGTACACGTCTCAGCGAAGTGAGCGAATCATAAAATGTACACGTCTCTGCTTTGTGTGTACATTGGGTACTCTCGAATATATATTTTATTATGGGAAAAAAAAAATATAGCCAGTTTCTAATTCAGCTGTGCAACGAAAGAAAGAGCTGGCAGTTCTATGGAGAAAAAAAAATGCCTATTTGCAAAAACAGAAAACATCAATTGAAAAAAAAAAAAAAAAATTGGAAACATCGTTTCTGTTGTGTTTTGAAAAATGGAGAATAAGCGACAAGTTTTGAAGAGAGCAAGTTTGTAATGAGAATGGTAGATTAGAGTTTCTTTTTGGGGTTCAGGGAAAACTAAATGTACTTTTTATAGCTTCCTCTTGGTTTGGTTTGTCAATTTTTTTTTTACATCATACCACCCATGCCACCCATACCGCCCATACCACCCATGCCGCCCATAGCAGGAGCAGACTTGTCTTGAGGAGCATCGACAATCATGCATTCGGTGGTGGTAAGGAGAGAAGCAACGCCGGAAGCATCAACAAGGGCGGTTCGGACGACCTTGGTGGGGTCGAGAATACCTTCCTTGATCATATCGACATACTCGTTCTTGGAGGCATCATAACCCCAGTTGAAGTTGTCAACGTGTTCTTCCAAAAGTTTACCAGCAACAACGGATCCTTCACCACCAGCGTTGTCAACGATAGTTCTGCATGGGCGCTGAATAGCTTGACGGATGATGTTGATACCCAATTGTTGATCAAAGTTGGCAGCAGTGAGCTTATCAAGAGCTCTGGAAGCCTTGAGAAGAGCGGTACCACCACCAGGGACAATACCTTCCTCGACAGCAGCACGGGTGGCGCAAAGAGCATCATCGAAACGATCCTTCTTCTCACCAACCTCAACTTCGGAAGAACCACCGACCTTGATGACAGCAACACCACCAGAGAGCTTAGCAAGACGTTCTTGAAGCTTCTCCTTCTCGTAATCGGAAACAGAGGAGTCGTTCATAGCACCACGGATCTGTTCGCAACGTTGAGTCAAGAGATCCTTGGAGCCAGCACCGTTCAAGAAGATAGTGTCTTCCTTGGTGATAGTGACGGAACCAGTGGTACCGAAGAGATCGGGGTGAGCCTTCTCGAGCTTGACGTCGAGTTCATCAGAGAAGACGGTACCGCCAGTCAAGATGGCAAGATCGCCAAGGATGGACTTGCGGTTATCACCGAAGCCAGGAGCCTTGACAGCAGCAACTTGGAGTTGACCACGGAGCTTGTTAAGGATACAAGCAGCAAGAGCCTCACCATCCAAATCTTCAGAAACAATCAAAAGAGGGCGGCGTTGGGTGGCAGCAGCTTCGAGAGCAGGGAGGATATCTTGAAGAAGAGAGATCTTCTTCTCAGAGAGAAGAATCAAGGGCTTCTCAAACTCGACCTTGGCAGTCTTGGGGTCGGTGATGAAGTAAGGGGAAATGTAACCACGGTCGAAGCGCATACCCTCAGTGATTTCGAGTTCATCTTCGATGGTCTTTCCGGCCTTGACGGTGATAACACCTTCCTTGCCAACCTTCTCCATGGCTTGAGCAATAGCACCACCAACGTGCTTGTCACCGTTAGCGGAAATGGTAGCAACCTTTATAGAAAAAATTAGATGAATGGTTAGATTTGGAAGCCAAAACGTGTATCCTTAACAGTATCCAACAGTAAAAAAAAATGAACCTACCTGAGCAATTTCCTCGGAGGTGGTGATGACACGAGAGTGTTGCTTCAAGAACTTGACGACTTCATCGACAGCCATTTGGGCACCACGACGAAGGTCCATAGGGTTACAGCCAGCTGCGACATTCTTGACACCTTCGGTGAAGATGGCGCGAGCAAGAACAGTGGCGGTGGTAGTACCATCACCAGCAACTTCGTTGGTCTTGTTGGCAACATCTTGAACCAATCTATCAGAATAGCCAATGAATGAATTAACCTTACTGTGTCAACCCCTTCTACACGTGAAAACATTTGGCAGGAGAGCTTACCTAGCACCGAGGTTTTCAAACTTGTCCTCAAGGACGATGCTCTTAGCGACGGTGACACCATCCTTGGTGATCTTAGGGGAACCGTAGGGCTGTTCAATCAAAACATTGCGACCCTTGGGACCGAGGGTAACGGCAACAGCCTTGGCGAGAATATCGACACCCTTGAGAAGACCAGCGCGACCATCAACACCAAACTTGATTTCCTTGTGAGTGGAATAAAGACGGTTCAAGACACCGGTGGTGGACTTTGAGCTGAGACGAGCAACGGGTTTAGCAGCCTTAGTTGCCAAGCGATGCATTATTGAGAACGAATGTAAGAAAGAGACTAGACACCCCGGAAGTTGGCAGGCGCCCTTCAAAAATTTCCATCAACAAAAAAAAAGTGCGAGAAAGCTCTGGAAATTGTGGCTTATGCTTACATTTCTTTTCAACAATCAAAAATAACGAAAGCCCAGCTTTTGTATACAATATATACTACTACTCCCTTTCAGGGGCTTTGCAAAAGGAGCTGGAATTGGACAGTTGACTTGGACTTATTTTGAGCTGGCTACTATAGCTTTGTGTCAGGTGAGCTTGAAGACAATGGGCAGTCTTTACAATGCTTTCTTCGACTGTCCCCGACATGACTCAAAGTCGGACTTGTAAAAACCAGACATTTCTCACGGGAGAGCGACCTGAAGTTGCTTTTAATTCGCTGCTGAGCCTAGCTGAGGGTGATTTTTCTCATGGATGATAGAATTACACAGCTGTAGGCCACTATTTTCATTTCAAGCGAACGGTTTCGTCTTTATGGTAAGCCTTGTAATTCAGCTCTGTATTTGCTTGGATAAATTCAGCTTCAAAAACTAATGAGAGGCAGCTATGCTTTGGAGACGTTTCTTCAACGCCACTTCATCTTATGCCTGCAGAGCCAAATTTGGACATTTTACATTGTCATTTGTGTAAATAAAAAAAAGATAGCTAAATGGTTGAAACTCATTGTTAAATGGATTCAAAATAGATGTTCTGAGTGCTGAATTATTAAAACGAAATCTATGTCACAAACAAGTGGATATGATCCTTAGGAGCCCCGTTGTAAAAAGAAAGCGTCGAACGAAACTTGGTAAATGAAGCTGAGCACGAAGCTGAGCACGAGAGAGGACTCTCAAACATGTTTTTCGAAAACTCTGAATGCAGTTGCAAACTTGCATCCACGTACGTATTAGTGCACGTAGTGATAGCAAGGACAATAACTTCATTCCAAAAAGTACTGTCCATGTTCAATCGAATGATATTGAAAGTGCTGCATCACAAAACCAAGCAACAGTCAATATGACTATAATTTAGGTACTTAAAGTATGATAATTGAAGTGCTTTTATTGCTATTTACTTAATAAGTTACAGACAGTACAAAAGAATAAACAGTATTGAAGAAAGAAAACAAAATTTTGAGGCATATATTACCAGGTTGATTCACGACGTGACACTTTAAAGAAATGTTCAGAACGTTAGATACTAGATTCTCCGCTGACCTGACTGCTCTGCACATGATATGCATCCCAGTAGGGGCAACGCAGAGTACTGTATTTACATTCTATACAAGTCTTCAGTATCGAGATCGCAATCAATCATTGGCCTGTACATAAGCTCCTGTTTTGCAGCTTCTGAGAGACCAGTCTTTCGCTTCTTTGATTTGGCTGGAAGCAAATTGAAATGAACGTCAACTTGGCAAGCACGCAAAAGCTCACGCCATTTCTGATGGTCATACTGGCTGATTGTGTTCATCTTGAATACTTTGGCTTTGCAACAGAGTTCCCAATCATGGGAAATCAGTGTCGCATTACCATCATATTTTTCGTGATAATACCTAGCATTTCAAGAGATCATGATTTAGATCAATACTCAAATTCGAATGACTACGTATGAATTTATGAAGACAAATCAATACGTACAGTAAGCAGTCCAGGATTAAGTCGTCGGCGACCTAGCAGAAGGCTTCATTAATATATTCATACATACTACATCAAACAAAGGATATGACAGGTGACTAACCACGATGGGATAGTTTTTTGTTTCCAGATTGCCTTGTTTGACTAGGTTTGGAACATCCATAGCAATATATCGTTTCAGGAATCCATACATTTGAGTAGCTTCTTTAGCAAGCAATACTTTTCGGCTCTTGTACATTGGATGAGTTGCCCAAGAAGTATAAGTACTTAGCATCTTGCGACCTGTGTTATTGTACTATTTCTTTGTTAGTATGCATGCGCATCTGGTTTACAAATGATTTATCCAAACCTCTTGTGCTAGAAGCTCTCTGATGACTATAGTTGGAATGACTACTGTGAAGTTGAGCGACTTGCGGTACACGGTAGAAACGAGTTTTGTGATAAGGTCAGGACTATGGAGTAAGGTGCAGGTGTCGATGATCAGAAAGTTGGTTTTGTCAGTAGAGAACATTTTGCTCGGAGCCTTCTTTTTTTTTTAGTTGGGTTTTTAAAAGATAGTAGCAAGTATAGTAACTTAAAGTGTTATACGCGCGAGAGTTAAAGTGGTTCAGGGTAACGGTCAAAGAGAAAGAACTATGAATGAATGCGCACAGAAATTTTACCCAGTCATGTGCCCGATATCACTGACCATTGCCGCCAAAGCAAAGATTTTGCAAAGTGAGAATAGTGTACTGCTTGGTGATTGGCTTAAGGTATGTATCGAGTCTGTACCGTCGCGTTGCAAAGTCGAATGGAGAAAATGTATTGAGCTCAACTTCTTGATCAGGTCTAGTACCACATTGCACCAATGTTTACTTGCTTTTCCCGATGGAAAACGTCCCTGTCAATCGTAGGTCCAATGACCAACCATTCTGTTCTTCCGGCTCCCTTTACAGTACAATCGCAGAGTTTCGAGTTGACACTAGCTATCCAGGGGATATTTGTACTGAAAACAAGAAGGACAAGTAAAGTACGCTGTGCTAATCAACTCAGCACAGAAAGGCGAATAGCTTTATACCAATTGCAGTTGTGAACGCTTCTGAGGTACTTCACGTCCTATCAGATTCTCCAGAAGCTTAATAGAGAAAACCTTATCTCATAAATGAAAACATCATCGTGTGCCGCTTAGCTGCGCCACCCCGCATTTCAGTATCCAGGTCCCATTTAAACCCAAATCTTTTCGAAAAAAAAACCGCCGCATTTTTAGTCCTACTTCCTACTTTTGAAACAGCAAAACTATGACTTTAATGGAAGAAGACCCAATGCAATCAAATGCTGCTGAGCAGCATTCACCCATACAGAACATCTGGACATCTGAACCCATGATTGTTGAAAATGATGGGGTAGGCGAGATATCAATGACTACCTTGATGACGGCTGATGTAGGCAGTGAATCTTCAGACGCACTGCCTGAGAACGGAGAGCCTCCTTCCCGAACAGAATTCTCTCTACCGCCAGTAGATAAGGGCATTAATGCTATCTTAATTTTGATTTGCGGCTTTTTTGTGGAAGGTAATTGTTTTGATGGTGATACGAATGGGAGGATGGCAAATGACAACCTCCTACGTGATATTCACATTTTACAACAGGTTGTGTAAGTGCCTTTCAAAAAACCTTGTCTCTTTTAGTAATTACCTCGAACTTCATGAAGGCTTGTGCATGGCGGCGTCCTCCTTTCATTTGTATAGCTTGTTGGCTTGGTATTACTCACACTCTCTCCCAATTCTTCTTCTTACACTTGGACAGACATATGGCTTGCCGCTTTCTTATTCTATTTTCCAAAATTATTACTCCACACAACCCGAGTTTCAGGATGCAGGCATTACTTCTTTAGTATCAGTAGGTGCCTTATGGAGTGGTTTGACGCTTATGGGAGCTGGTCTTGTAGCGGCATTGAGTGCGCGGTTCAGTCTAAAGACGCTCATGTACGCGGGTTCGTTCATTATGGCCTCTGGGCTAATCGGGGCGTCTTTTGCCACCAATGTTTGGCATTTGATACTAACGCAGGGTAAGAACACAGAACGCTCAAAAATTTCCTGCTCTATGTACTCATTGATTTGAAGGCGTTGTTCTTGGAATTGGGTCTAGCTTTGGTAAGTGGTACACTGGATAAGACGGCTGCAGGACCGCTACTCATAAAATTTTGTAGTATCGAACGCATTCATGCCTTTTGTGCCCATGTGGTGGTTCAAGTATAGAGGCATTGCCACTGGGATTATCTTCTCCGGCGCAGGTCTGATGGGGTTGGTGACTCCTATCGCCATTGAGAGATCACTAGCCGCGGTGGGCTTCCGATGGACCCTACGAATTTTAAGTCTGTTCACACTTGTGCTGTGCTTAAGCTCAAGCTACGCTGTGCGAACTCGCTACCTGCCTGATGCATCTGGGACTATGCGCGTATCGTTCACAGGCAAAGACTTTCGCTTCTTGACCAGCCGCAAATTTATTATTCTAGGTGCATGCGTACTGTTTCAAGGCCTTGGCTATTTCATTCCCAACTTGTTCATACAACGTAGGTCTAGCTTCCATTTTATAATTTATCAATGAATGGTAAACTCAATCTTTTTCAACTCAGCTTATGCCTTATCTGTGGGTGTGCCTGTACAGACTTCGACAACGCTGGTTTCAGTCATGAACGCCATGACAGTTGTGGGTCAATTGATGCTTGGACATGTATGTGATCGATATGGTTACTGGAAAGCGTTGGTCATTTCTTCAACAACGGCTTCTCTGAGTACATTAGTTCTCTGGCGAATGGCAGGTTCCTCGCTTACCACGATATTTGTCTATGTTATCATTTATGCTGGCTTTGGGGCCGGATTTACCACCTGTTTCCCAGGTATGGTTGCAGA
This sequence comes from Umbelopsis ramanniana AG, assembly GCF_025399195.1. NCBI lineage: Eukaryota > Fungi > Mucoromycota > Umbelopsidomycetes > Umbelopsidales > Umbelopsidaceae > Umbelopsis > Umbelopsis ramanniana. The sequence goes on along the minus strand of NW_026252103.1, from coordinate 70,021 downwards.
TATTGCTGACGATCCAAATCAATTTGTATTAATAAGTGGTAAGAAAAGACGCAGTGGAGCATTCATGTGTGGCTGCGTACTCATTGTTTCCCTAGGCGCTTTTATGATGCTGCGAGGCACTGGCAACATTGTCGGGAATCCGCTGGGATCCATTTTTCTGACCACATCTTCAAGTGTTCAAGCCGGTTGGAACGAGATTACGTATTTTGTCGGCGGCTTTCTGCTGTTGAGTGCTGTATTTGGCGGCATTCGAGGTATCATGTCCATTCAATCCCGTGTGTGAGGTTTGTAAAATAGCCAATAATGTCCACATAACGACCCATCGTACTTTTCCCGAACAGTAAAGGAAGTTCAAGTTCATGAAAGATTGATCATTTAATTGATGCTATCCATTTTTGCGCGCAGGAAGGAGAACGGCGTTGGAACGTAGTGCTTCGTTATAAGTGAATGAACAGTTGCTTGGTCTAACGTAAGCTGGCATATGATCTTTCATGCATTGATCATTAGTTGCCTTTCTGGTCGAAGGCTGTTTCACTGTTATTGAACAATTCTCATCGATGCCATATATCAGAAACTTTCTAGCCACTCAATCATGGTCTACCCCAGAAGTACCCGTCTTTGTTTGATCTAATGCAGCTAGTTTGAGACTTTATTTTTGCTCAATTGCTTTCTATTTGTTTGGTTTCCTTCCAGCAGGAGCTACATCCAACTTTAATTTCCGCCATCTGATCCATGGATCTGCAATAGTCATCGTTGTGCGGATTTGATCGCTTCACACGCAATACAAATTAGAAACTGGCTTTTCACATAGGATTTTGTTGCACATGAGATCGACGTAACGACTCGTTCGCCGCACACTTCAATCTCCGTAGCGCTACAATAGTTATGTTCATCATGTTTCAAGATCACAGTCTTACATTGATGAAAAATACAAATTTCAAAAAGTCATCGTCCTTGCCAAAAAAAAATAAGAATAGGAAGGCAATGAAAAATTTCAATACAGGATAACAAAAACTCAAAATAACAAAAGCGAGGCTCTTCCCTGAATTCCGAAATCTCGGTAACAAATATGAACTCGACAATCAGAATGCGAGAAGCAAAGCTCAAGATAGACTCCATTCAATTGAAATAGCAACCACCTTTAGACTACTGAAACAGTTATATCAAAATTGTAAGACCAAATGACATAAACCATCCAAAGTATGCTTAATCTTAACATTGCGACATACGCACTTTGAATTTTAAAGTATATGGTTTTCCGTATTCTTGAGAAAGCAAAAAACTGACTACGTAAAACTAGTATCATTTTCATTGGAAGTCATTGTCCTTATTGACAATGCATGACCCAAGAGCGATTTACTGTATTTTCGCACGCTAGATTTGAATGAAGTAGGCTATTTTTGACTGAGCTTCTACAGCAAATGGTCTGGAACCAACTCTGGCGTTTCGTTTCGTACCTTGTTCGACAGAGCCACCAATGTTAGAAGGTTGTCCCTAGTGTGTCAGATGCAACAGCCGTATATGATAAAGTTAGGCCAATGATAATAAGAATGGTCATGTGATTCTGACCGAGACCAGAAACATGTTTCAAGTTGCGAAGGGTATCTACAGAACAAGAGCAAAAAGCGTATAGTGGGCATGAGGCGTTACTGGGGTGGGACCAAAGAATAGATTAGAAGCATATTCGTCATTGTACAAATGATATCAATCATTAACGGTTATGCTGCACTGTTAGTTCTGTCATACAGTCTGACGTTATACGAAGTAAAGGCACTTTGGAACGCCAATATGGATCGGAGAGAAGATCCTGCACTGGGGTCAAAAGCATTAACTGAAAAATTTCACATTGCGCCTATATTTTACGAAATAGGTTCCACTCTATCTTCTGCACCTTTGTTGTCCCAATTGTTGTCAAAGAAGCTTCGAACCATCATTACACCAATTTATTATCCATCCGCTTCGTCTTATATTTATCTTTACTTATTACTTGATCGTCCACCATGCCAGCTTCCGTTGATAAACCGCCATTTCAACTTAACGGCAATTCAGAACGCCGTTCATGGTAAAGTGGAAAATAGCTGGTTTAACTCGGCCATGATTGTTTGAACACCCCATGCTAACGAAGCACTTACAACCTTCGTTGTATTCTATACACATAACAGGATAACAGATGTTGCACATTTCCCACATCGACCTTCTTTGGCTGATATAAGAGAATTAGAATTTGACTTCTGTCGAGATTTTGCGTGCTGCGGCCAGACATTGGGAGACCTACATGATCTGTTAGAACATTACGAAGAATGCCATGTACGATTTGAAGAAGAAGAGACTGTACCTATGGAATTAACAGAAGATGCCTCTGTGGATGATGTTCTTGTTAGTGAGGATTTAGATCTCACTATGGTGATGCCACCCCTTGTCGGAATGAAACGAGTCAACTTGTCCGATAAGGAAGAATCCCTACCCATTTGCCCCAGTACCATTTCCAATACTGACGGACGGGGCCACAAACGTCAACGTAGTGTACCACCAGAGAGCCCTCGACCCCATCTTACCATTGAGACCATGAACTTGCCAACCTCGTTTTCGGCTGTCACTACTCCTACCGCCTTAGGAGAAGACTTTCTAGCTCACGCAGGATTAGTGGATGCTAGCTCTGCTTTGGCGTCATTCGCTACCCAAGATGGTATGGATCACTTTTTTTTATTATAATGCTACGGCGGTTCGCTAAAGTTTCACCGTGTGATGTGTGAAACCACACGACTACTTAAAAGTCAACCAGGCTGTACCTACTGTCCAATGTATCTAACTTATTATTCTAATAGTCAACGCAAACAAACCCTTCCGGTGCTCCGTTCCAGGTTGCGATAAGGCATATAAAAACCCTAACGGGCTCAAGTATCACAACTTACATGGCCATCACGGGAACAATGAAAGTGACACTGAAAAGAAGCTCCAACGGCCATTTGAATGTACTATTGGCTCGTGCAACAAGCGATATAAAAATCTCAATGGTCTCAAATATCATGTTGAACACTCTCATTTGATGATCATCAACAGCCATTTGAACCACCTGGTGCCTCGACCAAGTGCCAGTCCTAGATCTAGCTGCAGCCCGTGAATATAAGAGAACGATTGAGTAAAGATTTTGTACACATTTGTAAATTTTACCTTCAAAAGGGGCGTATGCCTTGTCTGCCTTTTAAAATCCATCAGAACGATGTTCCGTTACATGGCCACCCACCTTGTATCTCCGAAGCCGCCGTTTGTTTGTTTGTTATACAATAACCTGCTTACCGTTCACGTTAACGTACAAATGCAGTGACCGGAAACCGGCAAGAATGTAGTGGTCAATGAGGTAGCAGTGCTCACATGACCAAGACTAAAGGCTATCTTTTTCTTTTCTTAAAAAAAGGTTAAACTCGACATGTTTACGTTCACTCTTTATAGATGAGAGAACGGGATGTTCTACGTTGAGCCAACCGATTGTGCTGGTGCAATGCTCGGTATCTATGAATGACCATCTCTACTGTAAATCTGTAAATCCACAGTGTAGCATATGAGCTGTGGCGCTTTACATGGAAGGATGCACAACGAACAGTGTGAATCCTGAGATTGAAAAAAAAAGGGCAGTCAGCCCATCACAAAAAATTAAAAAATAAGTAAAAAGGCGGGGAAAAACCTTACAAAACAGAATTTTGTTCAACCGCGGGTACTCGGTGAAAATCCTATATTCTTCTTTACAACTCACCGAACTACTACTGCCAAACGAAATATTATGGGTCCAATGCAACCAACCTCTAAGGCTGCAAAACCATTGGCAACCCCAAGACTGATTCGCAGCATTACCATTGACCGATGTAGTAATTTCACAAGCGGTGGCGCAAATGGCAACGACATTAATCTACTCTCTCAGCTATACAAAGCTCGGACCAGTTCAGGTAATGCTCGCAATCTAGGCATTTTACAGAATTCTATGTTGATCAGAAAACAATTAACAACCCTGCCATGACAGAGGAATTCATATCGCTTCTGGTCTTCAGTGTCCCGGACCTCAAACGTATATCTTTCGAAGAAGCTATCCAACAAGAATTTAGGCCTACTCGTCTTGGCGAGTGGTTTGGCCCATCATGGGTGTGTATGGCTTTGGAATCCTATCTATGATGACCGTTCCATTGGATGCTAATATATCTTACTAACATGTTAGGCAACACACTGGTTTCATGTCCAAGTCCGCATTCCCAACGAGTTCGCTGGCGAAGAAGTTCATTTTATATGGAATGCAGATAATGAGGCATTGGTCTGGAGCATGGATGGAACCCCTATTCAAGGCTTTACAGGTGGAGGTAAGAATAATAGAGATTAGTTGCTGGAATCAGAATCATTTAGAGAATCGTCTAACAGTTTTTCATTTGACAAAGCTGGAAGCGATGCTCGTCACGAGTATGTGTTGACTACAAGTGCGCGAGGCGGTGACCCTATCCAATTTTACATAGAAATGGCTTGTAATGGCATGTTTGGCGCGGGAAATGGCCTCATTGGTCCTCCTGACCCGAACCGCTTTTTCAACTTGAATGAATTGGTGAGGAAAATGGACTAAAATTTTGTTATAGACTCATTCAAGCTGACAATTTCTTTCTTTCTTTAGGACCTTGCCGTGCCGAACAAACTTGCCTGGAAGCTACTCTATGATTTCCAAATCATCTTAGGTATGAGCAGGGATCTTCCTCAAGAATCGCTTCGAGCAGCACAAGCACTTCACACTGCCAACAGAATCGTCAATGTCTTTAGAGCCGGCGATGACCGAACACTGGAAGAAGGCATCCGAATAGCTTCAGAGTTTCTAGGTGCCAAAAATGGTGACTCGCAACATGAAATCACTGCGTTGGGCCATTGTCACATTGATACCGCATGGTTATGGCCGTTCGATGAAACTATTAGAAAGGCTGGGCGGAGTTGGTCTACACAGATCGACTTGATGGATCGATATCCAGAGTACACTTTTGTTTGTTCACAAGCTCAACAGTACGAATGGGTCAAGGACAATTATCCAAAGTTATGGGAACGAATCCGCGAAAAGGTGACAGTTGGACAATTCAACCCAATTGGAGGTGTAAGTAAAATTTTGAATAGATCGTTATCATCGGTAACCGAAGCGTAGTTAACCAATGATTTGCTCTCCACGAAAAAAAGACCTGGGTCGAGATGGATTGCAATATTCCAAGCGGAGAGTCGTTGGTTCGGCAATTCCTATTAGGGTAATTACTTACATGCCTTGCAAGGCCCATTGAGATGATATGGCTGCTAACCATCTCCATCCTTCAGACAACGGTTTTTTGAAGAACAGTTTGGCAAGCGATGTACCGTGTTCTGGCTACCAGACACGTTTGGATATTCGCCACAGATACCACAACTAATTCTGCAAGCTGACATGAAATATTTTTTCACGCAAAAGCTTTCGTGGAACAACATTAACAAGGTATACTCTCGGCCTTGTCTACCTTTTTTTAAACTCGTACGCTGATATCGCTTTCACCCATTAGTTTCCTTTCACAACCTTTTGGTGGACCGCTTTGGATGGATCCCGAGTCATAACCCACATGGCTCCTTCAGAAACCTACAATGCACAGTGTACGCCGGAAGAGTTGATTCGAACGTAAGTCTTTAGTCATTACGGTTTTCACGGTTATTCACACAACGCTAACTTTTTTCTTTTACTAGTGTGCGTAATCACCGTGATAAGGAATACACAAACTCAAGCTTGCTGGTATACGGCAACGGCGATGGAGGTGGTGGTCCTTTGGCTGGAATGATTGAACGATTGAAACGTATGGAAAACGTCGATGGTTTGGCCAAGGTGAAAATGGGTAGTGCCAACGAGTTCTACGAAAACATTGAGAAATCAGGGGCAGAGTTATCGTCATGGAAAGGTGAACTGGTAAGTGATCCTAATGCGGCATATCGTCCTTATCAACTCAATTTAACTTTTCCACTGTTCTTCGCTTAGTACTTTGAGTTACATCGTGGAACCTACACTACTCATGCGATTACCAAGCGGTACAATCGTTCTTGTGAATTTTTGTTGCGTGAGCTCGAAATTTTAGCTACTCTCGCCATGAATGCAGACCCATATTCATTTGTGTACGTATATATGCTTATTGCGCAGCGGATGTTGGTAATCACCGCAAATGCTTACGGCTAACCTTTGTGCACGTCAGTTATCCCAAGTCTGAGGTTGAGCGCTTTTGGAAAATGGTGTGTCTTGTGCAGTTCCACGATGTCTTGCCCGGCTCTGCCATTGAAATGGTGTATGATGATGTTTTACGGGTAAGTCGTCATCGTTTGGCAACACCGTAACGACAAACACAGCACCTAATAATGATTTCCTCTCAACAGATGCACACAGAAGTTGATACCTTGGGTACTGTGATGCGAGATGAATTGCTGGACACCGTCCTCCAACTCGACCCCAACATCTCTGAAGGCAAAAAAGGTATAATATTTGAACCTCTGCTTGAATTCGCGCAACATTTGGTATTGACTGTTCATGAATAGGCCTTGCGGTGTTCAACTCCTTGTGCTGGCCACGTACTGAGATCATTGAAATCCCACTTGCTGAAGGATTGCCCACCATGAAGCAGTACTCTGCATTTGGGCGCACCGGATACGCTCTAGGTATATTGATATGCACTTTGAACAAACAGTATATAAAGATTCCTTGCTCATTTCTCTACTTTCAACTCTCTAGTTCAAGATGTCCCTGCCTTTGGCAGCCGAGGATACCTGCTGCAAGAAAACCCAACATTCACACCTGTCACTTTTGAAACAGATCGTAACAATAATATCATTGTCGACAATATTTATATCAAGGCAACGTTCGACAAGTCTGGCCACTTGGTTGGGTTACGAGACAAAGCCGGCAATGGCCGCGAGCTCATCAAACCTGGCGAACGAGGCAACGTGTTCACTATGTATGAAGATGTGCCACTCTTCTGGGACGCTTGGTGAGAATCTTTAAAAGTATACATGGCAAATTGAAGTTACAGAGTGCTGATTTTGTTATGTTCAAAAAGGGATACGGAAATTTACCATTTGGAGAAGGGCAGACAGGTTGAGAAGGGTTCTGTTCAGATTTTGGAGCAAGGTCCTCTGAGAGTATCCTTGTTGATTGAAAAGACGATTTCCGAGACAAGTCGATTGAGACAGATTGTGGTCATCACGGCTATTTCGAAGCGAATCGACTTTGAGACTGAATTGGACTGGAACGAAAACCGCCAATTCTTGGTAAGTCACCATCATGTTTTACTACAGATATGTCCTGCTTTATTCTAAACATTATATGGTCGCTTTGCAGAAAGTGGAATTTGCTTGGAATATTTTGACGGATCAGGTCACATACGAGACTCAATTTGGCACCATCCAGAGACCTACTCATTACAACACCTCATGGGAAAGTGCAAAGTTTGAGGTCGTCGGCCACAAGTTCGCGGATATGTCGGAATACGGCTATGGTGTGGCACTTTTGAACGATTGCAAGTACGGCTATGCAGCTCATGAAAACGTTGTGCGTCTCTCGCTCATCCGTTCACCAAAAGCACCAGACCCGAACTGTGATATTGGTATGATGAACTCCTATATTTTATTCTTAATGTGCTATAGTACAAAGCAGCATATTAACGAATCATCCATCGACTTCCACACTTTTCCTTTAGGCCATCATGTATTCAAATATGCAGTCTACCCTCACGAAGGCCACTTTTTGCAATCCGACGTCGTCGCTGAAGGCTTCAAGTTCAACGTCCCACTCCTTAGCCGAGTGGTGTCGACTGCCAAAGCTACAGCGCTGTCTGACCCTATCTCTCATTTCCGCATTGAAGGAGCACCTAATGTCGTATTGGATACAATTAAACGAGCTGAAGACTCAGATGACGTTATCTTGCGACTTTATGAAGCGTATGGTGGTCACGCTACTGCTCGTTTGCTCACGTAAGTAAAAAAAAAAACAACTTCTTTTGATAGCTCTAAAATTTAGGCTCACTCTCCAACTTCTTCCTTTAGTGCCTTGCCCATCAAATCTATTCACCGGTGCAATATCCTGGAGGATGAACAAGGCGAACCCATCTATATGAACGAAATGCCCACTGAGGCCGTCGCAACCAATGGACGTCGCGGAGTAAGCTCGTTTAGCACTAACCTTCGGGTCCTAGACGACGACGTTGTTGAAATGCAACAACAAGCTCAATCCCAAGCGCAAGCTGAAGGCGCTCTCGTTGAAATCAAGCCATTTGAAATCGTCACCCTCAAGGTGACCTTGCGCACATAAAATCTTATAAACTCATGACATCCATCCCCCCACTCTCTATAATAATCTTCTCTTTGTCCGTTATCTTCTTGAACAAAAGAATTCAAACTGTTCCATGATAAGGCAGTCTCTCTACAATGGAAAGCAAGCCATCTTAATCAAGAAGAAATAAAACTACAATAAAAAAAAATAGGCACAGTGTTTTTACTCTCATCTAAAAAAAAATATCATTTGTATGAAATCTAAGAGTTGGGTAGTTGGTACATAGAGAGTTTTTTTGGGGGGTTACGCACTAAATTCATTTCTGAGCATCGCTGCCGTTACTAGCAGGTTCGTCAGCGGGAGCAGCCTCTTCAATATGCTCAGTGATATATCTTTCAGCATCCAAAGCAGCCATACAGCCAGTACCGGCACTGGTAATGGCCTGTCTGTATTTCTTGTCCTGAACATCACCAGCAGCAAAGACACCGGGAATATTGGTTTCAGTGCTACCAGGGACGGTGACAATGTAACCCTCATCATCAAGGTTAACTTGGCCCTTGACGAGAGAAGTGGCGGGATCATGACCAATAGCATAGAACAGACCGTTGACAGGCAACTTGGATTCTTCGTTAGTGATAGTGTTCTTGATGGTAAGCTCCTTCAACAAAGATCCATCACCATGGGTGGCGGTGGCGGAAGTGTTGAACAGAACAGTGACCTTGGGGTGCTTCAAGAGGCGAGCAGCCATGACCTTGGAAGCACGAAGCTTATCGCGGCGGACCAAAACATAAACATGGGAAGCATCTAGGACAAAAATTTCGTTTAGTCAGCTTGGGCAGAGTCGACATATTATCGAAAAATCTAAGGTACGGCAAGATTTCCTCTGACTGTGATGTTCACTTACATTTTGTAAGGTAGATGGACTCTTCAGCAGCAGAGTCGCCACCACCGATAACGGCCAAAGGCTTGTTGCGGAAAATGGGGACGGCACCGTCGCAGACAGCACAGGCAGAGATACCATTTTGCCAGTATGTCTCTTCACCAGGCAAGTGCATACGTCTAGCAGAGGCACCAGTGGCGATAATAACAGCATCAGTAGTGTCAGTAGGCTCAGCGTCGTCCTCACTGCCTTCACGCCAGATCTTGAAGGGACGAACAGACAGATCGAGCTTGGTAATGGTTTCGGTGACGATCTCAGTTCCGAAACGTTCAGATTGTTCACGGAGCTTGTCCATCAATTCACCACCCATCACACCTTCTGGGAATCCAGGGTAGTTTTCGACATCGGTGGTGGTGGTTAGCTGACCACCAGGGGCGAAACCATTGGCCATCATGCCCTCGAACAAGATGGGCTCAAGGTTAGCACGAGCAAGATAGATGGCGGCAGTGTGGCCTGATGGATGATAAGGGTTAGGCAAAACGATGATCTCGGTGATGGTATTGGGAATAATGTCTTACCGGAAGGACCTGAGCCAATGATGGTGACCTTGCGATGTTGAGGCATTTGAGATTGAATCAAAGAGATAAAAAATTCAAAAACATTAAGACTTATGAATGAGATTTGGTATTTTAAATACCGACATTGTTCAAAGGGCTGTCCACCGTCACACACTTTTTCCCGTCTCGTCCATTCCACCCACTTTGCTTGCTCTGCTCTGATGCCGTTAATAAATGAGCGCCAAACAGCAACTGTCAAACCAGACAATGCACGATCTCAATCGAAACAGCGTGGTCATGTCACCGGCTCCCGTTCCGCTCCAAACAAGTATGAGTGCAAAGCAATATTCATACTATTGTTTTGGTCCTTAGTCTTACTTTAGTAACTCCCCATTACTCACTATTTTTCACTCGTATAGACCTGAATCCAAAGCATGGACACTGGATGACTTTGAGATTGGCAAAGCCTTAGGAAAGGGAAAGTTTGGCCATGTGTATTTAGCGCGTGAAAAACAGAGTGGATATATCATCGCCCTCAAAGTCCTGTACAAGACCGAGCTAGCTCACAGCAACATTGAGCGTCAGCTTCGTAGGGAAGTTGAAATACAAGGCAACCTCCGGTGAGTGTTCGCACACTTCTGTTCATGGCGTTGGTTGATTCATTGACCCCTTCGTTTGCTTTTTTCACTGCATGCTATTCACCTTCTTGTCCAGGCACCCTAACATCTTACGACTGTATGGATACTTTCACGATGAGACTCGAGTTTTTCTCATATTGGAATTTGCAGCGAAAGGCGAATTGTACAAGCAACTTCAGAAATATGGGAAATTCCCAGAACGGATAGCAGCAAAGGTTAGACTAGCATACATTTGCTAAGCGGCCCTGAACGACTCTCTATCTAACCTGACCTTATCATTTCACCAGTATATTTTACAACTGGCTAATGCTCTTGCCTATTTACATCGTAAACATGTTATACATCGAGATATCAAACCGGAAAACTTGATGCTAGGTTTACGAGGAGAGCTTAAAATTGGTGATTTTGGGTGGTCGGTGCATACAGCTGGAAATAGGTAAGCAGACGAGGACCGTGCGGATTGGAACACCCTTGTTTAACTTTGAGCTTGATCCATTACCAGCACAAGACGACAGACTCTATGTGGTACTTTGGACTACCTTGCTCCTGAAATGGTGGAAGCTAAGGAGCATAGCGACAAGATCGATATCTGGTCGTTGGGAGTGCTAATGTATGAATTTCTGTGTGGTAACCCTCCGTTTGAAGATATGGCTGGATATAGGGCGACATATTTGCGTATCGCTCGTGTAGACCTTAAAATTCCAAAACATGTTAGTCCCGAAGCAGCAGACTTAATTCGAGAGGTAAGGGCTTTTCTATTTTTTTTTTCAGGGGGTTTGAGATGTTCTATGGTTCCTAATACAACTGGCTGGCGGGAGTAAACAGTTGCTTAAGTACAACCCAGACGATCGGTTATCTCTGGATCAAGTTCAGCAGCATCCATGGATTATCAAGCACGTTGGAGATCCTCCTCCTCCACAACCTAAATCCGCCTCATTGCCTACTGCTACCACCACTGATATCCCAGTGGGTAGCAAACCTGTCTCCAACTGATACCCAATTTCGGTCATAATCGACATTTTTTTCTACCATATCCCCTAACTCCTGTATTATATCCAATGTTTTTTATCGTACTTGCCCCTATCTATACAAACCCAATCTTTATATCTGTCCGATCACCGAGACGTCGCTGCTTATCAAAAGATGAGTGATGCACAAATAAACACACAAAACAGTTACGTTAAGGAACTGTCAGACGTCGTACCAACAGCACAGAGAGTTGAGAGATGTTTTCATTTTTGGTCAAAGTGTAAAGCAAAGAAACGGCAATAAATACAATGGTGGGTGACAACCCAACCGAAAAGAACTTGCAGAGCGATAATATAGGTGAAATCACTCCAGGGTAGTAGAAATGAAAACAGGAATAAAACAAAACGCAAACATTTAAAAAGAAGACGAAAAGAAAAAAAGGTATCATTAGTTGGTGATAGTCGCTTGCTGTATGGTGAAGGGACCTATCGTTTAGCAAAAAAAGGTGTGTGTGTTGTTTAATAATTTTTTTTTTGGGGATTTTCCGGCGGGTTTCCATGATGTGCGAAGGGTGGTAGGGTATGTGTGTATATGTGCGAATCTAATGTGGGGCAGGCGACAAAAGAAGGATATGTTGTCACAATGCAATGGTTTCGGTATCACTCTCGGTATCAGAGTCGCCTTCGTGATATAGCGTGACTAAAATGTCGAATGGGGTGGTGTTTCTCGTTAGTTCAGACATGTCATGAAACCAAAGGCAAGCATTTCTACCTACCTGAACTGAATTTTTCAAACGGATTCTTATCACTGTCAGAAGGGTTCGTGGGTATGGGAGCGGTTTTGATCGCATTGTCTTTGTCCAGGTCAAAGCTCAAACTCTCTGCCATCTTGCGGAAATTGACGGCATCAATGCCATTTGGCTGTTTGATGATAGGAATGATAGGTGGCTCGCAATGACGAAGAAGCGCCCAGTTGATCGGCTTAAACCACGCTTGTTGTTTTACATCAGCTGCCCCTGCTCGACATCCTAATCGTTTATGTTCGTCTTTATGCAGCAGCTTTCTAACCAGACTTCGGCAAGGATTAGAGACGGCGTGATTATGATTTGGTGGTGGACAAGCGGGGAACTCGACTTCAAGCTTTAGGATCTTGGAAAATGTTTCATTGCGGTTGGTGCCTTTGAACGGGGTAGTACCATACTGGTTTAACGGAAGCAAGCCGAATTCCAATAAAGAGAAGAGGCGCTGAATGTGAGTAACGTGTTGAAGCTGCAATCCGAAATTTGAAGGGGCTACAAACCATCATTTCATAAATTAAAATTCCAAGAGTCCACCAGTCAACAGCACTTGTATGTCCACAGCCCTTGATGACTTCTGGAGCAATATATTCTAAGGTAGCAAATAGTAAAGAAAACAGAAACCCTTACATTAGCGAATGCTGAAGGATCAGGAGGCTGTGTATAAATATACATATTTTTTTTTACCTTCGGTGCCAACGAAACTGTTAGTTCGTAGATTGGTAACGCAATTACGGGTATCAATGGCTGGTGGCTAGTCGATGGGAGATGCTATTAATTGAAAGGCTACAGAGAATATTATCGAATAAATTCAGGTACCAACCACATTTGGTGAATTAGACTTGACCACGCTTGGGTTCCCGGGAGGGTGAGAGCCTTTGCTCAGATCAAAATCTGTCAGCATGATATGGCCACTTTGATGCAACAGGATATCTAAGTGCCAAGTTTAGATTATTATTATTAGGACACGTTTTTGTGTAAGCTTTGGCTTACAAATTTTACATCAACGTCATAAACTTACTTTCTGGCTTCAAATCTCGATAGATGAAGCCCATGAGATGCAGATATTCTAGAGCAGCTACTACTTCTGCAGCATAAAATCTGGCACCTTCTTCATTTAGACATTTTCCTGGGCGAAGTTGAAGCGCTAAAGTACAACATCGTTAGTGTCATAGGAAAAAAAAAAAAGGGATGAACATGGCTTAATTTTTGGTTTGGGGGAGGGGAGCGAGGTGGGTTGAAAGATGTGGCATTTTTTTTTTGTTTGTCATTACCTCTAAAAAATTCGCCTCCCATACAGTATTCCATGACGAAGTAAAGGTAATCTTGACTTTGAAAGCTATGGTAGAGCGTCACAATGAAAGGATGATTAGATGTAGCTAGAATTTCTTGCTCAGCCAGCGCACGTTTTATCTTGTTCCGTTTAATCATCTCTTTCTTGGACAAAACTGATGGATGAACACCAAAAAAGGAGGGGTGTAAGGCGAGGATGGCAGGTAAGCATTCATTGGAGTCTGTAACGTACCTTTCATAGCAAACAACTTGTCGGTTGATTTCTGTCTTACAAGATAGACCTTACCGACGTCGCCTTTACCCAGCATTCTTACTTTGGTAAAGCTGGATGGGCCTACTTGTACGTTTTTCACCTTGATGCTGGCCGTAGAATAAGTCCGTCGGACCGGCTTTAAGCGTTTCTGAGTGAGGGTGGAGCCATTAAAGGATGGGACAGAAGCTGAAGCAGCATTTTTTTGGGTATAGGGGTGGTCCAGTTGAGTTGCGCTGCCAAGCTTCATATTCGTAGACTGTTCTTTCAATGGGTGGTCTTTTTGCTTTCGTGTTGGCATTAATAACATCTTGGCATTAGGCGCGGATGCTACGCGTCGAATAGCTTTGGGGTCATTGGCATCTGCGACGGTGGAAGAAAACCAACTGTTACTCTTGAAAGATTTATTGTCGGCCAAAGTCGGTGGTAGGTCAAAGTCATTGGGGACGGTGAATGTATGTGTTGGTTCGGGTGGTTTCAAGCCAGTCTTAAATAAACTTTTGAACCTTGAAGGCATTTGAGGTGATATATAAGACTGAGGAGGGGCTAGAATATCGGATTCCAGGTCATCGGTAGCCATTAGGGGAGGAAAGGGCTATAAGAGAAGAAGAAAAAAAAAAGGAAGGAGAGCAGCAATCCAACTGGGATCAAACGCCGCCTGTTTAGCGGGGAGGGGGAAGCAGGCTGTGAGAGTGACAGGGTTGAGTTAAGCGTAGAGCAAATCCTTTAATTCTATCGGGTAAAAGCACGATTTAGGGAAGGAAACCTCCGTCCCCCCGCCCCTTCGTCTAAACATAACGTCTACTGCAAATCAAGCCCGATCTAATAGACGAAGGAGAACCTTTTTATGTAAAGGTGTTCATCCATCCAGGACATGCTAACCGTACCTGAGGGCTTTAAGACCTGGCCACTTAATGAGCGATGCCCCGAAACATTGAAGTCCGGGCAAAAATTAGTCGTGCGGCGCCCGCCGGAAATTGGCAGTCACCAATTTAGTGGCATGGTGAATTGCTTCAAAGTCTCCGGAATCTCGTCCGTTCCAACTTATTCCATTAACTAAACCATGCGCAATGCCAAAAAACATCAAAGAGTAAGTTGATTCACTTCAAGTCAATGAGCTTCTCCACATTACAGTCATCCGAATTAATTCTTAAATTTGAAAATGTCAGCATCGATCGCACGATATATCTGGCTCGCCTCAGGAAAGTGTTGACATCTAAGTGACTGACAGCTCGTCCAGTCTCTTATCTCACTTGGCTTACACATTTTTTTCATTCCGTCCTATAGACTACAGAGAGACAACGGAGAGTCTCATTTGATTTAGCACATAACACGGTTCATATCTTGCCTTCTATGAAGCAGATAAAGCATATGATTCAAATGCGAGAAAAAGCTGAACAGGAAAAGCAGGCAACCAATCAAGCCATTCTCGATGAACATATTGTAGATGAAATAGAACAGGATTTGAAGGCTTGTACCTGTCATGATGGCGGTACCCCTCCCGCCCCTTCCGCTACGTGTATCAAAAGTTGTTTGAAAAAGGTGCCTACCAAGGAGGTGAGCTATAAGGCTGGCTCGGATGGAGAAACGAGTAGAAGCAAAAACTCCAAGTCTAAAAAACAAAAGAACAAGCATCGGCAGGCTTCCAATGACTACTCTTCTTCCAACTGTAAGTTCTCCCAGTGTTTCCATGTTTCACGGAGCTCAGATGACCTCACGCCACTCGGACTGCTTCTAACCACATTTCTTTCAGCCTTAACGATAGCTGCCCATTGACCAGGTGCAAAGCTGTGTGTACATAACCCCCGTATCTGAATTTTTTTTCTCTATAACTGGTCCTTGTGTGGTTTTGGAACTTTTCTTCTTATATACACTGTGAATAAACTACTTGTTAAAACAAAGGTGATGCCTGGCCATCCATGTGTGTGAGAGTGTGGGGGGCAAGGAGAAAGGCAAATATGGGAAGCAACAATGTGTGTTCCCCACATCAGGTCCAGGCAAATTTGTGTTACGCCCTTACTCAATTTGACTTGATTTTTTCCCTTGTGGCCATTTTTTCCCATCACCTCACTCCTTTTGTTCGTCTACACTACTTTCTTTGCATGGCCCAGCGCGAACAGGTAAACCCTCTCACTCAAAATAATCGTTGGTAGTCTCGGTGTATTCATAAGATCCTCGGCTCTAGATTCATACTTTGAAGGAGCTCAACGTTTCTGCTGCTCCGTGGAATCCAACGGTAAAAATTGAAAAAAATGGAAACATATCAATTCCCGCTGAACTCACTCAGGAACACAACCAGATGCCCCCTTCGCCTCCAGCAAGCACGCATGCCTTGGCAGACCACTCGGAGCGCTCATCGCCATCACCCACTACCCACCCATTACGTATAGGACCTCCTTCGCCTCATTATGCCGGCGGTATCGATATTCCGCAGACTTCGCCATGGCCACACTTCTCCACATCCTCTTCTATCTGGAATGAATCCACACCGTTTTCACCTCCAGAATACCATTTTCCTCGTACCCCTCGACCTTCTTTCTCATCTGAGTCCACCAGCCATCCAGGTTTTTTGCCAGAAGATCAACTATGGTCAAAGCATGTTTTAGCCACTACACACGAGGAAGAAAATGAGCCGGAGTCAGTGTCTCATCCCCGCATGCGTTCAAAGTCTTCTACCGCTGCCTTTGGCATGATGATGGACGCATCGCCTTTGGATGCTATTGGTCAGTCCATATGGAGCAGACAATCCGAGACCATGACTCCGCATAGAAGGCGTTCATCCACTTCCATTGGCTGGCATCCCATGGCGACCACGCGATCTCCACCTTCCATCAACTCTATGTATAATAGTTCGTCCTCCATCCTGAATCAATCTCCTCTCTCTTCCACACTTCCTCCTCGATCTGATCAATGGATGGCACACCAGAGGTAAGCGAGTAGAAAAATCATTTACGGTGCGCAGCTCCCTTATAAGATGTTAATTATTTCCTATTTATTTTTCGGGTTTTCTCTCTCAGATCATCCACCAGCGAATACATGCCACCAGCGCCATACCGTCGCCACTCAGTAGCAACCACCCCATACATGCTTCCTTCACATCAACCTCAGGATACCTATCAGCTAACAGACCTGTTGGACAAGGTCCATCTTGATGATCCGAACAAGACCGGCCTGTCGCACGACGTACTGGAAACCATTCATGGCTACTTTGAAAATGATAGACAGAGAACCCAAATCTTCAACGATATGGGCAAAGGTATCCCTCTAGATCAAGTACCAGCATCAGGGGCATTGTATATGGTAGAATTCAAAGCTGGGCGATCGGACTTGTACTACGTAGCCGACACCAGTTCTTGCCCAGTTAAACAAGGAGACTTGGTCATTGTAGAAGCTGACCGAGGAAAAGATCTCGGCAAAATCATAGTGGAAAATTTGACACCTGAATACGTAGAATCTTTAGCTATACAGAAGGAGCAACAACAACAGCAACAAGATGGAACAGGGGAAGATGGTCAGGATAGCAAGGAGCTACGACCTAAACAAATATATCGAAAAGCTATACCAGCTGAAATCGCCATGTTGCTATCGAAAAGACAAGATGAAATCAAAGCTGTTATGGTCTGCCAGACCAAGACCAGGCAAAAGCGACTGCCTATGGAAGTTGTGGATGCCGAATTCCAATGGGATCGACGCAAACTGACATTTTATTTTGTCGCTGAGCGAAGAATTGACTTTAGAGAACTTGTGCGTGATTTGTTCAAAACATATAAGACTCGCATTTGGATGTAGGTGTTTTTGATTGGGATGTCTGGAGTTCGGCTACGTATCCACTGACCCATTTTTGTTCTTTTCTTCAAACAGGTGTGCCGTCAATCCATCTACAAACTCCAATTAAAGACTCAAAGTCCTAGAGTACTAAACCGGCCATTCCTTGCAAAGCCCTCATCCGTTTATCCTCTGTCGTACCACTTTTCAAGTTTGCGATGAGATGCATATGTATACCACAGGAAGATCTCGGGCTTTTATAGTTTAGACTATACTGTAGATTGTGATTGTATATGATAGTTCCCCATACCTTTGCTTTTTTTTTGTTCTCTCTTTTATTGTATTACAGTACTTTATCAATTACCAAAACACAAAGAAATAACACGTCCTCCCCGAATTTCTCATCCAACCCAGCAATTAAGCTTTGGCCACTTACTTGACAATTTTTTTTTATTGTGTGTTCGCTCTATTGTGGTTAACAGCTCCCTCTGCTCTGACTACAGCTACCTTCATTACACTTTGTTCGATCCCTTGGCAACCACAGTGACCACTTTCGTAATGTCTTTGCGACCGTTTACCAGAAGCGGTTGGGCAAGTATGCGATCGCTTGTCAGATCAATAAACACCGCTGCATTCCCCAGCACACATGTTCCTGTAATGCTTCCCCAAGTACTCGAGTTCTTAAAGCCAAAGTCAGGAGCCGTGTACTGTGATGCAACTTATGGAGATGGAGGCTATACAAGAGCAATCCTTGGTAATTCTACGCTCAAGAGATTCTTGCGTTACAACTTGAATATTCGTCTCTTAACCTAACTTGTCGTTGTGGTCGGCAGATTCATGCGATTGCACTGTTGTAGCTATAGATCAGGATCCCGTCGCCTATGACCGTGCAAAAGAGGTGGCTGCCCTGGAACAGTATCGGTAAGAGTACCATTTACCACCTTATTTCGCTACACTTGCCTGGTATCATCTGAAAGGTTCTAATTTGCGCGCTATAAACATCAATATAGTGGTAGGCTGATACCTATCCTTGGAAGATTTGGTGAAATTGATAATTTGGTGAAAGAACAGCTCAATTGGAGGTGAAGGGTCTTTCTTTTTTCTGTTTGCAACACGAAGTCGGTCAGTGGACTTACTAGCGATCTCTGACAGCTCACCGTGTTTCGATGGCATGGTATTCGATATTGGCGTATCTAGTGGACAGGTATGTATTTTTAATTATGATCGGTACGAGCATTGCAACGGTTATTTACCATTTTTCGCCTGACAGATCGATACGCCAGAGAGAGGGTTCTCATACAAATCAGATGGACCCCTTGACATGCGCATGTTTGCGCGAGGTTCGGACGATCAAGAGCCCTACGTCCCAAAATCCATTACAGCATATGAAGTAGTAAACTTCTACTCGAGACAACAGTTAGCGGACATCATCTATCAATATGGTGGTGACCGACTATCTCGTAAAATTGCAGACGCTATTGTCAATGCGCGTGTGAACGAACCCATAAAATCAACTCTTGCTCTCGCCCAAATTGTACAAGCTGCGTGCCCGCAACCTCGCTGGTCCCGAGGCGGTGATGATATGGTTCGCAATTCAGCGGCTAGAACATTTCAGGCAATTCGCATACACATCAATGATGAGGTAAGTAGCCAGGTCGGACAACAAAAGGTTCAACAAAAAAAGGTGACTAATTCACCAATTCGATAGTTGGAACAACTACGTAGTGCTTTAGCGTCTACCGAAGACCTCTTGCAGGTTGATGGGCGTTTAGTTGTAGTGACATTTCACTCGTTGGAGGATAGGATGGTCAAAAACTTTCTCCATCGGTGTAGTGGGAAACGTGCTTTAGAAGGTGAGTGACATGTTTTGCGCAGACACACGTGTGGTGGTCAATTGAAATTGGACACCATTTAACTAACCCTCTTCCTCTATGTGACTCACTCAGCTACTGACCGCCCGGTCAATCAATTTGATTTAAAGCGTGCAGCACATCGACAGAACTCACGGCGGCGGAAACATTATGCTGACGATGAGTCTGACCAACAGCGCTTTGTTTATTCTAATACGAACAGCGGCGTGCACACGGAAAGCCCTTCCTTTGAACTGCTAAACAAACATGTCGTGCAAGCTCCTCTTGAAGAGGTGGAAGCAAACTCTAGAAGTCGATCAGCGAAACTTCGCGCAGCTCGACGAACCTTAGCAGGACCTGTTCAGCCATTTGAACAATGAAGACTTATTTTTCAAATTAATGTGACCAAGCTTGAAACTCGGCTGTATTTAAACATGAGCATGTATCAAAATGTACAGTGAAAACCGTGGAACTAGAATGAAAAATGAGTGATGAAAAAACAAAAAAAAAAAAGAAACTAAGTAGTTCACCAAAAGTGATCTAAATAACATTTTTTCTCCTCCTTTTTCTTCCTCTATGCGCTAGGGTAATGGTTAAGTCTATAAAGTAGTACACGACCCTTGTCGTTACCAATGGCGAGATAGCCACTACGGGGAGAAAAGTCAAAGCTAGAGACATATGACAACGGGGTAGCAGCAGTGGGCCAATTTGAGAACACAGTGAGCGATGGCAAGTGAACAAGGCGGAATTGGTCTTTCTTGCGGTTGCTGGAGATACCCATCAATTGGGAGTCGTGGTTGAACTTGATCTCATTGATGCGCGTAGTCAAGTTGCCCAACGCCTTGAGCGGGGTCGGGTTGAACAAATCAGTGCGCAAAACGTCTCTTCCATACACATTGACCACGCCGGATTTGGAACTAGAGATATCAAAATGATATTAGCAGATGTTGTTAGGTATAATTCACACCCATGTCAAGCAGCGGTAATATAACTTACCCGACAGCATAATAGTCTTCATTGTGACTGACGGCCATAACCGACGGCTTGAAAGCTCCATCGTCCATCCATCTGTGAACGCAGGCTCGTTGCGCCACATCCCATTGGTATACTTCGCCGTCAATACCAACTCCCCAGATGTACTTGCCATCGGCAGACCAATCGACACTGTGGACAGAGCTATTCATTTTCAGGTTGGCGATCCATTGCTTGGTCTTGAAGCTGATCAAAATGATGTAACCATCACGACCAAGGAAAGCAATGTAGTTTCCGCAAGGACTGATGGAGAACTGTTCCAAAGACCGGTCTTCACGACCCCAGATACCACTGCTTTTGTCAACCGAACCGCTCTGAACATCATAAATATAAAAGTATTTGCGGCGACCCGTCGCCACAATGTGATCTCCATCGGGGTGGAACGCCGATCGATGGATGGGCATATCTTGAAAGTATACTGATTGAATTTTGTGATTCACCTTGCCATCGATCTGAAAGGTACGAAGGTTAGCATATAGCACGGTGTCAAAAGAAGTGTGCATTCACCAAACTCACCTGGAACAATCGTAACGTCTTGTCTAAACCTGCCGTCATCATAACTTGAGAATTTGGATGGAATTGAACAGTGGAAATAACCGACTAATAAATGAGAAGCGGGCATAAGTATGATGGGAGGGGGGTGTTTTGATATGTGGCCGCGCACGCGCTTACCTGGGAATAATTCATTTGATTGGCGTTCCTCAAGCGGATGATAGAAAGATCCTTTTGTGGTAACTTCCTGGAAGCTCGTCGCTTATCCAAAATACCGTGTGTGCTACGCATCATATGAACATCATCATCCTCTTCGAAATCAGAATGCTCCTCTTCTTCATCAGAGTATTCTGAATCTGATCCTTCAACAGCCTTACTGCGTCTTTTCTTAGCTTGTCGCAATGATGGAATAGTGGCCCATGTTGGGACAGGATTGACCTTTTCGAATTGTCGACGAAGTCGCTGTTCATATTCAACACCACTGATGATATCTTCGTCTTCGGTTTCTCGCAGTTTTTTGGTTCGGTTAGCGTCGACTAATGAAACTTGTAGTGAAAAATCATCTTGATCCTCCCATGCTGGTTTGCGTCCGTAGCCATAACCGTCCACTTGAACTCTTTTCAATCTATCTACTTCATCCTCGCTCTCTTCCGTATCTTCAGTTTCGACGTCACTTTCAATTTGTTCGTCTTCACTGGCATCTTCCTCATCGACTTCCTCCTCGTCCTCTTTAGCTTGATCTGATGGAGTTGCAATCGGTCCAGAGTCAAAATAGAATAGCTGTTGGGTTGTTGTTAACAATCAATTGATGCAAAAAAAAAATTGAGTACCAAGAATTTCCCAACATACTTGTTGATCATCTGCTTCCTTCTGATTATCATTCTCGTCGTATACTTCGACTTCGTCTTGGTCGAAATCTGCTTCTTCGTCACTTAACTCATGACCAGCTTTATTCCACATGTCGTCCGCATCGCCGCCGAAAACCAAAGCTTCGAGATCTCGTTCGGTCTCGTCCTTTTGGCTGCTATCTCCAAGGACATTCTTGGGAGTTGATTTGACTTTCTTTCTTTGTGGTTTATTTGCGGGCATCGTCACTGGATGGAAGGGGTATTCTTGACCGCGAAATGTTGAATTCTGCCAAACTCGTTGAAAAAAAAAATTGGGAAATTTCTTTCATAGTCTCTCTACAGACTTGCGGAAAAAGCAGTCATATGGGTTAGGGCCAAGCCACTTCGAAATGAGCAGCATTACGTTTTTTTGGGGATTTTTTTTTTGGTATTTGTAGTAGAATATTGGGTATACATTTCTATTGTATGAATTACTGTGGGTGGCTGTATAGATATTATAAAAATGTTCCACTAGAAGCCTAAAATTGACTTCTTCTTCTTTGGTTTCTCGTCAGAGTATGGAACCAAGTGTGCTCTAGTGGGTTTGTCAACGAAGTCAAGTGATGGAGCTTCTTTAAGTAGATCTCCTATCAGTTTCAAAATTAGTTTCTCTCCAAGACTGGGAATGATGTAGCGAGCCATGATAACTTTCGTCATGCTATCCAAAGCTTCCATTCTAGTGGCATCGCCAGCACGAGTGGATACGGATTTGATGCGTTTTCGTCGCTCCGCTTGGTAAAGGCTCAAGCATTCATCAATTTGTTTGCTGTTAAGCTGTTGATTATTCTTATCCAATGCGCTTTTCAAGCAATTGCTCAGGATGGCAGCTGATTCAATAGCAGAGTTTCCGCCTTGGCCCATATTCGGTGTCATCTAAAATGCAAGACTCTCGTTAATGTATGACTTCTTTTACAAGCAACTGTCTTTCGTCCAACAATTACCTTGTGAGCAGCGTCTCCAAGAACAACAAAGCGGCTATAGTGCCAACGACGCATAACTCCTTCTTCTAATGCAACCTTGATCGCACTCTTGCGATTATCCCATAATTCTCTAAAGGTAACGTTTTCAGCGATGATAGCATCTAACTGTTTCTCACAAGTCTTGACGGCATCCTCCTGAGTGTATCGTGGTATATTGGGTACAGCGTATTTCTTGTCCAGCTTCTCAAAGTAGAACCAGTAAACAGTGCCATTTTTGCCAGATAAGATCAAGAATGATGATCCATGTCGGAACACTAGATTATTGTGACCAGCCGGTATGCTCATAACATTGTACGATATACCAAAAACGCAGGCGTACTCGCAAGTCAGGACTTCAAAACAAAATGCATTATTAGCCATCCATCCAAATGATTTGTGCATATACAAAATGGTGGATATCGTACCTGTCTTATCTTTGGCCAAATCCTTTGCCACATCTTTAGGAAGACTTTTGTCGGCGTCCATAGCATTCCACATCATTTGCCGTACTTTGCTCCAGACACCATCAGCTCCAACAACTATGTCTCCTTCGTACTCTGATCCATCTGACGTGGTAACTTTAACTCCATTATCACCTTGTTCAATGCTATCCACTCGCTTGTTACAGAGTAGCTTGGATACATTTGGTTGCGCGGCATACATGACCGATAGTAGATCTTTTCTCTCCATGAAATTGATAGTATATCCGTGTCTGTCATTACCTGAATGATAAATATGGGAGATCGCCTGCTTCATGTCATGTTTTTAGGTGTTATCAACGTACCTGTCTGAAATTTTACTGAGAATTTCATTGTAGTCAAATTCGTTGCCCTTTCCATCACGCTTGCTCATTGCCCTGAGAGGTTCTGTCCTAGCTTCGATTTCATTACATATTCCAAGTTGATCCAGAACTCTCATACCGTTAGCGAAGATGCCGATGGATGCTCCTACTTCTGGAGCGAAGGATTCATGCTTTTCCAGCAGAACGTAGTCGATGTTGGCTTTTTCGAAGGCAAGTGATAGGGTCTGACCGGCTACACTCCCTCCTACTATGATAGCTTTGAATTTTGACTTCTCCATAGTGATGATGGCCGACTTCAGGTGTTTTAAGAATAGGAAGGAAATCAATTTAACAGGAGAGGCTGGTTTTTATACGCCGTATCTCCCCGGAAACCTAGGATTATTTTAGCCGAGAACATTTGGAACACTTGTTGGATTTAATTCTCTGTCACCTCCAATATGTCTAACTACCATGCTTCATGCGCTCTTGGTACCTGTGCAAATCTATCATTCCCCTCACTCCATGATGATCGTTCGAGCTTTGTAGGGGAAAATGCTTTCAAGAGAGGATGCCCAATTCTATTGGCTGGGTTTTCCGGAAAACTACCGCCTACTTTAGCCGATCAGGCAACTAAGTTTTCATTCTCAGACACTGTGCATAGTTCAGGTAGCATACGACAACGGTACCCTGAACACAGTTTTTCACCGGCTGTTATCATGTTAGTTAAATTTTGAGGTTATCAGCCCTATCGCAAAGAGATAACGTAGTGTTTATGAGTATATGTAGAATTCTAAGCATAGCCGCTAAGCCCTCCATACGAGTCAAATGGGGGTTGGGTTGAAACCTTCCCATTAATAGCAATATTTCTACCAATTCTTTAGTCTAATCATGCCTCATGGCAAATTCAAAGGTATATAAATATTTAACTTTAGCATTAAGTTCACCAGAGAACAACGCTATGCATATCTAATGCTCGCTTCGTATGCTTCTATCTCCATGAAATGAATTGTTCGGAAAATTAATGCCAGATCAACTCGGTATTTCAATCCTAATTTATCCGCTCACGTTGAATGACGGCTGCTTACGCCAGCATTGGTAGGCAATATTGATATGAGTCAATCGGACTGGTTCATGCGGCCATCACTTGAAATAAAACACTACTATTTAACCCGCTAATCATACGTAAGCTCATTGCGTAATATGTAGAGTTACGAGAAGCCTCTTGTTTTGGACACATAAAAAACAAAGTTGCCATAGCCACGATGGTCAGCGATATAGCAATCGGAATGTCATACAAAGAGACAACTGCAATACTATCTGCAGTGTAGCCTAAAAAAAATGGCTTGGCATCAAGTAGTGTCTAAAGGCCAGATTTAATAGTTTAGAAATAGATGGGCTTATTTTGTTAAAAATGCTGCAAGCAATGAAACCTGCAAATTTGTCTACAACACACAGATATTAAGAACAACTTGATGTATTAAATAGATACTTAAATCTTATCACATTGACAATATCTGACATAAGGCATAAAATTAGTGAATATATTTCCTTCACTTTAAAAGCCAAGCCATGAGAACCATCCCTTAGGCTGCTCTTCATCTAAATATGGGATTGTATGCGGTCTGGTTGGCTTATCTAGGAACGACAATGTTGGCGAAGGCAGCATGAGCGCCTTCACCATGTTAAGCTTGACTCCATCACCAAGTAGTGGAAAGACGTATTTTCCCATAATAGCACGCTTGAATCCATCCAATGCCTCCATGCGGGTGGTCTCGGATGAAGCAGTACATACACCTTCCACATGGGCCTGTCGCTTCGACTGGTACGTAGTGAAAATCTGCTCAATATCATTGTGATCTAGTCCATCTGGCTTTTCTTTGAGACTATCGTACAAAGTATTTGTGAAGACCACTGCGCTTTCAATACAACTATTGGCGCCCATTCCAAAGTTTGCGGTATACTAAACAGTAATGTCTTGGTAAACAAGATAACCAAGCATGCAGCTGACATTCATACCTACCTTGTGCGCCGCGTCACCCAAAAGGACTGTACGGCCATAATGCCACCTTTTGATCACACCTTCCTCCATAGCCACTTTGACCGCATGTCTTCGCTGTTTCCAGATTTCGGCAAACTTGATGTCTTCAGTGAAAAGGGAATCTGCCTGTTTCTCAGCAGAGTCAATAGCGTCTTGTTCTGAAAAACGCGGAATATTTGGCGCCTTATAGACTTCAGGCAGCTTTTCGAAAAAGAACCAATAGATGGTACCACCTTTTCCTACCGCCGAGAGAAACGATGTGCCTGAGCGATATATTACATTGGTGCGCCCTTCATGAATGCCTTGGACCTTGTCGGAAATACCAAACAGGCAGCTGTATTCGCAGAATAGTGCTAAAATGGATGTTAGTTTATGCTTGCTTTGCGAAAATTCACGATGACAGTACAGGTTGCAACAGGGCACAATGAGCATACCTTGGCGGTCCTCTTCGAGCACAGCAGCTAACTTTTCGTCCTTCTCCATTTCTTTCCACATATGCTCTCGTACTGAGCTCCATACACCATCGGTACCAATGACAATATCACCTTCATAGACAGAGCCGTCCGTGATTGTAACTTTTACTCCGTGCTGATCTTCTGCAATTTTATCAACTTTCTTGTTAGCCAAAAGTTTGGACTTGTCGGTCACAGCTTCATACAAAAAGGACAACAGCTGCTGCCTCTCTAAAAAGATAAATGTATATCCGTGCCTATAGCAAGCCAAAAATTGAATACCGGATATTGGTATCACTTGGTTAACATAATTCGTCCATGCAACATTGGAGAAGACATAAAAATACTTACCGTTCGTGTAGTTGCTCAAAAATCTTTGTACGGCAAAAGGTCTTTCCATCGCTTGATCGAAGGTATCCCTTCTTCAGCGGCTCTGTCGACCGCTCGATTGTTTCCGTGATGCCCAGTTGGTCCAAGATTCTGAGACCGTTAGGGAAAAGACCGACTGATGCACCGACTTGCGGGGCAAACTTTTCTCGGGCCTCCAGTACGATATAGTCGATGTTGGCTTTCTCAAAGCATAGTGCCAAGGTCAGTCCAGAGATAGAACCTCCAACAATGATAGCCTTGAATTTCTTCGTTTGTTCCATAGTAGAGAAAACGATGCAGAGTACTGAGATCGATTTTTCTGAACTAATGTACATCGAGAAAAAAGAGGTCACACACAGCCGCAATATCGCCAGCCCCCCAAACACACCTGCATACAGACTGTTCCCTTGCGATAAGCTCATTCCTGATTGACATTGGCGTAAACGAGTGAGGAAGTCCTATCCATGCATGAATCGTGAGGCTAAGTTAATGCACCAAGCTTCATCATAGAAAGCGATTATCTAAATACGTTGCCCGTTTTGTCATAGAGAATGAAAGAAACCTAAGTGTGACTATCGAGTACTTATAGACGTATCTGTATTGCATGTCTGGCTCACGGATGTGAACAACAGTCGTCATCGACATCGTCATATAGCTGAATTGTGTATTAAAGTGTCAATACCATATGTAGTCACGAATGGTGTGCAAAAGTGCCTGCTGGTCTACTTTCATTGAAGTTTCGAATGACGTTTATTTTAAACAACTGTTTGGTACGCCTGCCACTTTAGTCTCACTTTAGCAATGTTATAGATGTAATACCAGCGCCCAGCGTGAATATTACAAAATACCAATGGAGATAACCTGTCTGCATGAACTCGCCAACTCATCACAAACCTGAAAATATTCAGGTCCTCTCATCTCTTAACCAGCAACATGTCTTTCAATTTGATCTTTACAACCACTTCTCCTTTTTATTGAGTCAACTGGAATAAGAACCCTGAACTACTATGACACCACTCTCATATACCAGTAAACTAACAAGAACTTCATTCTTCAAGTATCAACCTGCGTCTTCTGTTGAACTACTTAACTAATCATGGTGAATAGACGGCTTCAACGTTGTTGCCCTCAGGATCATACACGAAAGCTGCGTAGTAATTGGGACCGTATTGAGTTCTGAGCCCAGGAGCACCATTGTCCTTTCCACCAGCAGCAATAGCAGTTTCGTAAAACTTTTTGACTTCCTCTTCACTATCTACAGCAAAAGCAAAGTGGTTCATACCAGCTTTGCCTTTGGCGATGCCAAACTCGGCAGGAAAACCTTCAGGACGACTGTATCCATAGTATCCATGCTCACCTACATGGAATACGTGAAGTGTTAACGCGGATAACATGACCAGATTAGAACGCGAAACGATCTTTCATTACCATAATCATGTGTTAACTTGAGACCAAGCTGTTTGACGATGGGATCATAGAACTTCTTGGCTGCGTCAAGGTCATCGAAGTAGACGGCATAGTGTGCGAATAGAGGCTTTGGCATGATGATATGATATTAGAATGATAAATCACGTTTGATAATTTTTTGACACCCCATTTTATACTTTGGTAGAATATGACTGCGCAAACCGTGGAGAGATTGAAACTTACCCATATGAAGCAGGATGACAAATGCGTCTAATCAATTGACGTTGCCTCCGTCAACATATCGACGCATGTACTGGTTGCTATTGGCTGCTGGCATTGTGCGGCGTCGGACGTGCATCACAACATGCCAAAAAGGGAAAGAGTCCTGTTGCCATACCTTTCGAGGCCGCCGTTCACACAAAGATGCACGAGAATATTACGTCGCGCAGTCTCTTTTCTGGTGACGTAAAATACTTGCAATAGAAGCTTATTCTCTTCCGTTTATTTTGACGTAGAGATGTTGGCTAGCCATGATATGATATAATTCCTTACGGGACATTTCATTGCAAATGAGTCGATCAAGCTCTGTTCACCAAGTATTCGCAAAAGGAATCTAAATCAGACATTAGCGCCTGCCGAACGTTTCGCTAACTGGTTCGCCACATATCTTAAACTTGTCACCTTGTGCTCGCCATCACATGGCTCTCAGCCTCAATACCATTTTAGCAGCCTGCACGGAAAACCCGGTAGTGGAACTATTGCCATACAGCACGAGCGGGATGTATAGAAGTGTTGAGTATCGCGAAGAAAAACATCTTTTTGTAAGAAATTAAAACATGGGTAATCACCGTAAGGCAAACTTTGAAGAAACAAAAGTTTACGCATACAGCCATTTGGTGCTCATAAAAGGATGTGCAATGCTGGCCGTATTGATTTCACACCATGCAATAACATTGCGGTAGATCACACACTATAACCATATTAAATAAGGGAACCACAGAATGGATAATAAATGGTAGAACGGTTATTTTGCCAATAAGATGTATGGATGATACAATAAAAAGATGGTCAACATTGCAGAACCCAACTACCACAAAGCCACACAGACGTATAGTCCACAAGAGAACAAAAAATCTCTCACTGAGAACAACATACTCCATATCATTCTAAGGCTGCGTCCCATGGTGGCTGATTCCTTATGTGTACCAATGTCTTTAGACCATATATAATATGCTGCTGTGTTGTTGTTTTTTTTACCAATCTGTTTTACTCTGCTCGAAACTGGCCAGCCAGAAAGTATAATGGCTCCACCGCAACCCGTCAGTTGCTTAGAAATAAGAGTAGAATACTATCTTTTGGGAGACTTTTTTTTTTTTTTAATTATCGCCAAGAAAGTTTATCATTTGTTTGTTTTGCATTGCTGAAACACAGTTTCCATCGTTGGAGCAATCTCTTATGTACAAGAAAGAAAAAGAACAAGAAATCAGTACTAATTTAGAGAATTTTCTGGGAGTTATGGCAAGATGGGGTTACCTTTTTTGAAAGAAAAGATAAAAAAAAAAAGGTGGGAAATGAGGCTAATGGAAAAAATGTCGCAGAAGATGCGAGAGTCATAAGGGCAGGCTGGCGTCCATCATAACAAGCCTTTGCGAATATCAAACAATCTACCCATGTCCTTATTGTTTCTCACAAGCCTTATGCTTTTGAAGGCATTTCCATTGGGACGTTTTTCTTTAGTGACACGTCCATGGTAATCCAGTATTTTTGTTTCCAGAGCGGTTGGCGTTTCAAAATCTTCATAAACTTGTCCACCTAGTTGTATCGAGAGCCCCGATGACCCACTTGCTTTTACAACCTAAGGGCGCAAAGTGGTTAGACTAGAGAACGATGACAGTGGAGATCCTACTATTTTTCTTACCTGCATACTGAGATCCACAATCACTTTGCTTGCACTGAAATTTCGTTTGTATATCAATACATCATTAACTTTGATAAGCTCTAAACGACACATATCCTTGAGAGTAATGTTTTTTGAATCTCTGGTTGTTTGTGTATACAAGAAAACAGTGATAAGTTAGGGGTTCATGAGTTGATTGGCAATTTGACTGCATGCTTGCTTACCCAGCCACATTATGCATCTTTTCACGTTCACCTAAGTCTCCCCAGTAGGCATCGAAAGCGAGATTCTTGTCCTCATCGTTTGTGAGGTCGAGATCATTTGAAGTATGCAAAAATTGACCACGTTTGAGTAGTTCCTGCCATTGAACCATCGCTTCCAGGAACGCTCCATCATTCCACAATGACTTGTCCGGCATTTCTTCCCAATTGGGATCTAATCGAAGTTGAAGGGTTTCTTGGTCCGACTTTGGTCGTATGGTAGTTTCGGTTCTTGAGATGATAGCATCCGATGGACTGACGGCTCGACGCACAAACACTTTGACGAAATAAGGTAGATAGTCTAAAAGGTCTGACCTGTCTTGAGGAGGTAGTATTTGAAACGAAGCAGGACATATGATAGTCTACCAACACAAAGAGTGAGTTTTGTCAGTACATAGTTGTGCGGGGGGAAAAGCGTTTGAAGCGGAGCTATGGTTTAAAGGAGTGGAGAGCTAATTTTTTTGACAGTCTCTATGGGAGACTCCCAGTAACGTATAGCATGATGCATACCTTTAGATCAACGTCGGCCATTGTTGATTCTGGATTGCGCAATAAATAATCCAATGACCACGTATCCAACTTTGTCTTTTTGATTGAGGGATGTTCGGGGTATCCAGATCCGTAATTAGGTTTGTGGTATTGAGAAATGTCATCGTCGCGCTTTCTCACACTTCGAAATGCCATGTTACCGGTTGTCTGCTCAACCGGATGAAAGAGATGGTTGTAAACCAGCTGAGGGGTGGTTTGTGCGGGGGAGTTTGGTAATTGTTGTGCCGTCAACACGTCCCAGCTGTCCCAGCCAACCAAAGCTCGATCAAGCGTAAGCCAAAAAATTGAAGTCAGGTGATTGTCCAGTCACATGATGAATGGCCGGATATCGGTTTTTTTGGGACATTACCAAATGCAGCGTGCATCAGCCACAATGGGACGACGTCAGGTCCAGAACAAGCGGCGGTGTCACTGTTGCAAAAATGGGGGCGCGGGGACTTGCGACGAATTGTCAAGCCTCAAATTTTAGCAGCTCTTTTTCCTTTTCCTCCTTCCTTAGCCACTTACTTTCTCTCTTTCCTCCTTGTTTCGCTCGCTTTGCTCTATTGCTTTTTTGCATGGCATCTCCAATACTGGATCGTCCTTCACCATCAGAACCTATGCGAAAAGACTCCACGTCTTCTATCTCGTTATTATTAAACGACGATAATAAAGGCATGGATGCCCTCGCCAAAGCAGCCTTTTCAGCCGAAGCGAATGATCACCAGTTAAAACCTGCTCAACCGCCAACATCACACCTACCTACACCGCAAAGTCCAGCCGTACCGTTTCCACCTATCATGGTATCAAGAGAAGACAGTCGGTCTAGTAGTACGGCGGATAAATGGAGCCATACGTCGTCATCTCCTATTCGCAATTCCCAATCACCTCCTTCTACCAACGCCACTGTATCAGCAGCAATCACTTCTCGTTCTGGTTACGGATCATTTCCACTCAAGTCGGCTTCGTCCGATGAAAGGGAACTTTTATCTCATGACAAACCTTTTGTCTGCAAGGAATGCGATCAAACCTTCAGTCGACCTCACAATCTGAAGTCACATCTTGCAACTCACTCTGCGGAACGGCCATACCAGGCAAGTAATCTCTCTCTCTTCTATTCTCCCATGTCTTTTGTGTGTGCTGCAAACTAACGTGTTACTGCGCATTGTTTACATGTTTAGTGTGAGGTATGCCAACATCAATTTAGAAGACACCATGATTTGAAGCGACATCAAAAACTTCATACAGGCGAGCGACCTTATGTATGTAATACTTGCGATCGGTCATTTGCAAGGCTGGACGCTCTAAATCGCCATAGGCGTGCAGAAGGAGGCTCCGCTTGCAATTCAACTCAGACTCAAAGACGGCTCAGCCAACCTCAGCCACAAAACGCCAACCTTCCATCCAATCACCGCCAAGACTCCATCGATTCCACCACCGTGATCAGAACGCGACCTAATGTACCAGAGCTGCATATACCACACCCAGAGTCACGTCCATTTGATAAAGAAAGTGGTCGAAGGGCACTGTCATTAGATGAACACGGCTATCGATCAGAAGAAAAGCCAAGCCCTTTTCGAGCATCCACTTACCCAGATCCAAACTCCGTAGCGGGAAGTCATCGCCCCGTCTTACCGCCACCACAAGGCACCAGCCAACCACCGCCGCCACAGCCTTCACAACATGAAAAACAACTAGAGCATCGTATTTCACACTTGATGAAGCATAATCGAGATTTGGAATCTCAACTGGAAAGACAGATGCTCCTCAACAACTCAAGAGAATTAGAACGGTATAAGAATAGAGTGCATGATCTGGAAGTCGAGGTAAGGAAGGAAGCCATTATAAAAGAACGACACGAGGCATTCTTTTTTTGGCTCATGTCGTCCTTTATATTAATATATTTTTTTCGGTGTTTAATAGAACAAGGTGCTAAGGTCCCTTATCCTACAAAACAAAGATACCATGGAAATTCCTACCAAGAAACGACGATATTTGGAAGCTCTAGGCGGTTCACGTTCGTCGAGTAGTCCAGGGTCAACCGATGAGCTTGAGATGCGTGACACAGCTGAAGTTCACTAATCCACCAACTTGGGATGATCAAATAATTTGTGCTCACAAAAATATACCCATGTTCATTTAGCTATGCACTGCCTGCCAAGGGATCCACCGAACCTTAAAAAAAAAAAAAGAGGAGAGTAAAAGCCATGGCTCTGTCGCTCCATTTTTTTTGTCAAGACAAAAACATGACCGATGTTTCTTCATTCGCACCGTTTTTCCTTTTTCACCTTGGTCCCTTAATTAACCTCGTGCCTACATGAGCTATGACATTTTCCGTTATTTCCCTCCACTTTATTGCATGATAATACAGAAACTCAATATTACAGCCTTGTTTATTGGTATCACCCTGCAAATAAAATGCCTCAACTCCATGAGGAATCAACATCCTTCCTTCGTAAGTCAGGTGTATGGATGCGCTTAATCTGTGGCTTCATGTCGATGCTAGCATCGACGGACGATGTGTCGAGGTAGTGGAGTGAATCCGAGTGTAGCCAAAATATATTCGGATGGCCATATGTTACTTTGTGTCTGTGGCAAAAGTTTGCAACATCGCAACAAAATCTTTTTTTGCACCTCTGGCACTTTACCCGGCGTCCACTTCCTATAAATGATGGATCCTCGTCCTGGCTTTCTCCTTCGTTGCCCTGCGCTGCTTTCTTTCTGCTCTATATTGGTTTCAAAAACCAGGCATGTCGATACTCAGGTCACTGATATTGACTATATCCTGATGTTCACTCTCTACACGACGGAGCTTATCCGGCCGGCATGCGCTGAAATGGCTCGAACTAGGTTTCCATCCCACACGGTGTTCTTTGGCTTCTCTCCCAGATGCGCTACCTGTCAACATGGTTGATTTGCATCCCTTCTAAAATACGTGATATCGTGGATTTAACTAAACGCAAAGTGTTGAAGACTCCCAGGGATTTAAGCGGTGCTTGAGTCAACTTTGCTCGGAGCTATTCGCGTAAAGTACAAGCCGTTTCGTCAGCTGCCGTCGCATTCAGCTCCATGACTGACTCAAGCAATTGCGCATCTCCATCTAAGTACATGCTTACTACTTGGCATTATCAAAATAAGACTACCTGTTTCTTTTAATTCAACAATGTACAATTATGAGAGAAGAACCAGCAAACATAGGCGTGCGTGACAAAAGAAAGGAAAACAACAAAAATATGTATAGGGTTGGGTATTTCATGACCTTAATCTGGCAAAGTCTTCTATCTTGCTATTACTGACTTCGGCCATTACCTTTTGAAGGACGCGGTCCCGCTCGCGTTCATCCAACTTTGCTGAAACAACAATATTCTTCAACTCTTGAACATAGTCTTCTATGTTATCCGGAGTGGCTGTGATGCCAGGTACTTTGGCACCCAGTGTTTCGAAAATAGATAGTACATTGGCTTTGA
This sequence comes from Umbelopsis ramanniana AG, assembly GCF_025399195.1. Taxonomy (NCBI): domain Eukaryota; kingdom Fungi; phylum Mucoromycota; class Umbelopsidomycetes; order Umbelopsidales; family Umbelopsidaceae; genus Umbelopsis; species Umbelopsis ramanniana. The sequence goes on along the minus strand of NW_026252103.1, from coordinate 36,170 downwards.
ACTGGCGGTGGTTGCGTTCGGCTTCTCTTTTGCAAGCATCTAGTTCCGATCGCTGTTGTTCGCGCATACGGAATATCTCAGCTTCAGCACTTCGCAATTGAGTTTGAAGATATATTATCTGGTTCAATTGATCGGTGTTAACAGCTGGTGTGGCCGTCGCCGGATTGGAAGTCTGATTATTTTGCATTTCTGAAGAAACCCAGATTTAGTTTATCGATGGTTTGAAAAACGTGCAATTAGATAGAAAATCCTTACTTGTGAGCATCCCTTCCATCATCTCCTGCATTGCTCCTTTCATGGATCCAATCAATTCCGAATATTCTAAAGCTGGAGAGTCACTTTTTCGACTACTACAGGAGGTTTGGTTTTACTGTTAAAAACTTATACTGCGGTTGCTCAACAAGAAAAACGTTTGACTTACTTGGGTGTACCAACTTGAAGTTTTTTGTTTTCACCGAATCTTGGTGTCCCAGGACTGCCACTGCGTTCATGACCAGGTGTACCGTTTCCTACTTCGAACGGTACTTGGCCAGTGACGGGCGATAGCAGTGCTGGCGTTGTTTGATTTAACGGCCATTTATGCGAGCCTCCTCTTATATCATTCTGGAGCTAATTATAAAAAGAGAACTAAGTTAATACCATATGGCCAGTCAGCATATAGAAAAGAAAATGGTCATGCCCACTCACAGCATCAAAGTCAAGAGATGGTATAGCGCTAATGGTGGTAGATGGTACACCAGTTTTTTTTATAGCAGCCGTCGCAGTCGACTGAGTCGTACCAGATGAAGCTGTTGATTGTTGGCGCCCAGATCCAAGTCCAAGACCAGCATTGGCAGCCAGTCCCATACCATTCTTTGGGAGCTTGTTCTTTGGAGGTTGCTGCTGTTGCGGAGGTTGAGGTTGTTGCGGCGCAGTATTGGTTGTTGCTGCTGATGGTGGTGGTGGTGTGGAGGAGGTGGATGGAGCAGGTACTTTAGTCAGACCACTGGACCCTGTTAAAGTATTGTCGATTGATAGTCCTGCTGTAGTAGGTTTGAGACCTTGCAGACCTTTTGATTTTTCCATGTCCGCCCGTTTTCTCTTGTTTCGCATCATCTCTTGTAGTGACATACTTTTTGTGGCTGTGGTCAGAGAGCTCCGGTGAGCCCCATTAGATGGCTTCTTACTAGACGGACCACGAGTACCAAGTCCATCATCATCATCTTCATCGTCGTCGTCATCGTCAGATTCACTTTGATCATCCTTAAATAGGTCAAGGTCTCCATTTCTTTTACCACTGCTACTGTTGAGGGTAATTTTCCGTTTCTTGGCAGGTAATTTTTGTGGCGTTCGACTACCGGATTTTTCAGTGTCCATGGACACATCGCTAGCCACTGAACGGTTTCCTTTGTCACTGGCCTCTGATCCTTCGGAAGCTCCATCCGATTCATCATCCTCACTTTGAACTAGGCGGCCACGAGCTTGCAAGCTACGGCGGCGGTGACTGGTGCTAGAACTCCGACTTTTGGACCGGATGCTATGTATTTCGTCTGAAGAATCTGCAGCATCGGATTCCTTGACGTGGCTAGCACACAGCAGTTGATATTGGTCGGGTATCGTATCGCTTGGCTTTATTAGTCGTTCACCCAACGCACAGGTTATATGGAAAGATCTACAATAGACATAAAAACGCTCAGTACAAATATTTTCCCACTTCGTTATGGAAAAAAAAAAGTCGTGACAGTGTAACCTACTTTGTGCAAAACGTATGCTCACACTGTACACAGAGCCCTTGCTTCCTACCACAAATGTAGCAAGTCTGTTTGTCAAGCTCTTGATTATTGAAGTTGTAGGGATCTTCCGTCGAATCAATGTTCTTGCTCCACGCAGCACACACAACATGCATATACCGTGTTGGTGCTGTTGTTCGTTTTAATGCGCCTGTAAGTTTGGGACAGCATACAATTCGCTGCAGGGGAGTCGGCAAAACAAAAAACTTTTAGATGGGCGGCTCCTTCTTTGAAATACAATGAATGAAAGAATTGATAACTTACCGTTTCGCTGGGCAAAACTCCATCTTCACATCGTTCACAGTACCAGCTGCCATCCGGTACTTCATCTATCCCATAGCAGTCTGTGTTGAATCATAAGCGATCAGTATTTCAGATATCGCATTGGTATGTTAGTTACGATAACAGTTATTACATACCTTGATGTACTGGTAAATTACAATCTGTGTTTGTGAAAGCAATGGCATTTAGTCACGTAGTTGCATAGCTCATCAGAAAGTATGTATTATGTTAACTACCTTCTCCATCGCAAAATAAAATTAAATTTCGCTTGGTAGATTTCCCACCGCGACATATAACACAATTGGACTATCAAAAAAGGATGAGGTTAAGTTGGTCAACTCTAACGTAGTGTGCTATATTAATACAAATGTGAAACTTACATCGTCCTCAGGCATTGTCGAATAATATTATTATATGGAACCTAGTATGACTCTAGAATATTATGAATAACAATAAAAAGAAAATTAAAAATGTGGTGAAGATACGAAAGCATTGGCATTTTTTTTTCTTGGGTGGAGTAGGAATGGCGACATGGTCAACATGGAGGAAGGTGTATGTCATGAACTTTTGTTTTACCTTTGCTAGTTGCGAATTTTTCGAGAATACAAATATTAAGCCCGTTCCGCTGATGTTGTATCCCTGATGGCCTTTGTGTTTTAAAAAATTTAAAAATAAAAAAAAAATGATATAATAACGCGAGTAGAAGAAGTAAATAACGAAAATCAATTGGACTGGAGGGCCAGATGATGTAAATCAGAAGCGAATAGTCAAAGTTTGGAGAGGAGATGTGCGTTTGAATAACTGATATGACGAGAAAAGGAAATCAATGTCCAAACTGGCCTTCTAGTTGTGCCTGACGGGACTGAACTCAGGTGACATGCAAGGTATTCAAAAAGAACAAAAAAGTGAAATATTGTGAGAGCTCCGCCATATTTTATAATGTGCAAAGGACGTGACGTAACACATTTTCTTACATTTATTTTGGTACCCAGAACTCACAGCATGCCCCCCCCCTTCTTACCCAATCAATAGGTGGGAAAGAACCCGTCTCATTGCTTGACGACATAATAAAAGCATCGTTTAAAACGGCGGTATATTGAACGCAAATCAAAAAAAAGTCAAAAGAAATTTCAACAGTATAAGAGCCCAAAAGAAGAACATGGTGTGTAAAGAACGAAAAAAAATTGTTTACAGGCAAAAAAAAAAAAAAAATTGAACAGGAGAGATGAAGGTAAGAACGGTCACTATGCTCTGTGAAACATGGATGATGCTTCGATCGTTGGGGGAATCGTCCTTGCAATAAAGACAAATGAAAAGCTTACGTCTAATGAGCAAAAAGAAAAAGAAATAATAAAAATGAAATATAGAAACCTGATTCATAAAGCTAACATCGCACCTCAAGGCTTTGGTTGTATGGTTGCACCCAAATCTTTTGCGTGATAGTAAATACATCGCTCGCCAAATTTACAGTTTGGATCATTACTGGTAAGGAGATCGAAGAGGTTAGGTGCATTGGCTAAAGAATCGATGGCATGCATGATATTTAACTTACCGGCAAGGATACATTGGATGAACGTACTTGCACTTTTTGTTAGTGCACTTGGGCCAATATCTACATCTTGCTTTGAAGGAAGCAGTGGTTTGGCGTTGCTTGTTCATCATCTCACGACGCTGCTCTGGTGATTCTAATCGCTTGACCTTCTGTTTGGGCACAAATGGAGCTGAATTGATATTTAAGTCAGAGTGACGAGCTGTACTTGTCTCCGAAGGCTGCGTCTGTTGCTGGGGTGTCCACTCAGGGGAATCCCATACGTTTGTTTCATTCATAGTAGGCACGTCTTCCCATGGAGACTTCGGTACCTTAGGTTCGGCAGTAATGGTGGCAGTTACTTCAACGTCAATGGAGACAGGCTCCTCCACTTCAGCATCCAAAATTGGCTCGGTATTAAGGACAGTTTCCACAGTTTCAGCAGTGGTCATAATGGTTTCGACAGCTTCTTCTAATTGTTCAGCTATATGGTTCATTGATCCTTCTTCTTGCCTAATGATTTCTTTGACTACCTCTTCCTCTGTAGCATCGGTTGATTCTCCATCGGCAACTGAGTTTGCTTCATCCTCTTCACTTGCACTTTCATGCAGCGATTCTTCCGTTGAAGCACTGCCAGTTTTTTCGATGACCTCAATTTGAACGGTTTCGATTGTAGCCACGACCACGTCTTCATCCCCTGCGTTTTTTGCTTTCAATTGGTCCGCAACTATAGCCTTGGCTTCAGCTTTGGACTCGACTGCTTTTTCTGTTTGAAAAAGAACCACGACATTCGTTAGCTGTTAGGAATAATAAAGGACAGAGACAGATTCCCTCTAGTTTCGAGGTCATGTAGCCACTAATGGCCAATTCCAACAAATATAGAAATTGAATGTCTGACATTGCTACATACCTTGAGAAGATTCTCTCCTGTCGTTGCCATCAGTAGGTGAATTACTATTTGGTTTCCGGAAAAAAACGTGATAAAGGATTACGCCGACAGTAACGACAACAGCTGATCCTACTACCAGCTGCCTTCGCTGAGCTTCGTGCATTTTAGCGGATTATCTGTGGTGGTGCTTCAAACTTTTTGAAAATGGAGGTAAAAAACAACACAAAAAAAAATTCAAATTGACTTGGTAAACAAAATTTTGGGCACCTCGCACGTGAACTGGCACAATGCAGGACCAAAACCCAGAGGCTATCGCAAACACATACCAAAATTGATATATCATTCTATCGTTTGTGAAGTGACCCATTCTTTCATGACCTTCTACATTGCGAAAATGAACTGTTTTAAAGACTGTGTCCATTCAAAAATGACTTTCACTGCTGTAAATACTTTTGAAAGGACGGGGGTCCATAAGCTACGGGTATATTTATTTCGGAGCTGTTAGATGCGGTAACCAAGTTGAAATGTGTTTCTCTTCGAATGAATCCTGTGCGGGATAAATAGGCGGCATTTTACAAAGAATTTGAGATAACTTGCTTTGTCAATTCTATTCTCGATGGAGCGGAGAGAGCAATCTAACGAGTGTTGAGAAGGTCTTTTTAAAGTGCGGCATAATTATTTGTATGTTTATCAATTTAAGATATCCAGTTTGTCCAAATCAAGCGTTGTGATGTGTACAACAAATGGTTTATCATATCAATAAGATGGCACCACTTGGGGGGAAACGAAGGATGTATCATGTGGTAAAGATAGTATGGCAGTTCTTTACATCTACACAAGTATCTTGCGTACGCTACCTTGTATGATAGTTTATTCACTATTCTTAATATCTTTGACAATCTAATATTTGGTTTATATGGTTCTCTTACCGGTGCTCAGTCCCTTTGAACTGGAGTCAAGTGCCATCATGCGTCTTGCAATCAAAATATAAAAATAAAAAAAATTATAAAATTACAGCTCCGCAAAGCGTCACCTAATTTGTTATATCCGCCTATTGAGGTTTGCTTTGGGTCCGTTGCATCAACATCTTGAATTCCTACAAATTTCGCCATGTCTAGAGACGACGAGTACGATTACCTCTTTAAAGGTAAGTCAATTTGCCTTTTTTTTTTTTCCAAAATCTAGTCTATCTGTGTGATTATTTATCTGGTGCTCCGCAGTTGTATTGATTGGAGATTCCGGCGTTGGAAAGACCAATCTGCTTTCACGATTCACAAGAAATGAGTTCAATTTGGAGTCCAAAAGCACTATCGGTGTAGAGTTTGCTACACGTAGCATACAAGTCGATAGCAAAACGATCAAAGCACAAATTTGGGATACTGGTAAGAGACTATGCACTGTCTATAAGTTAAGGGGAGGAGGGGCAGGCGGTTGGCTGAAACACCTCAGTTTTTTTTTTCTAACTTGTTACTATGTAGCTGGCCAGGAACGTTATCGTGCCATCACTAGCGCGTAAGTTTGCTACATATATTCCTCTCTTAGGTTAATGTTCATCCTCATGTTCACCCAATTCCAGCTATTATCGAGGTGCAGTCGGAGCCTTGCTTGTATACGACATTGCAAAGGTAAGAAATCTAAAACGGTTGCGGATACACAAAATTTTTATGGTCTGGATAACTAAAACTTTTTCTTCTGCTAGCACGCTACCTATGAAAATGTTACCCGCTGGTTGAAGGAACTGCGTGATCATGCCGACAGCAACATTGTTATTATGCTGGTCGGTAACAAAAGCGATTTGAGACATTTGCGGGCTGTACCGACTGATGAAGCCAAGCAGTTTGCGGGTATGATTTTTTTTCTCCATGGCGTTACAACTACTCTCCTAGAATACAGGCTCACATGTTCAATCCGATTTCTTCAGCTGACAATGGTCTGTCGTTTATTGAAACTTCTGCTCTGGATTCTAGCAATGTTGAACTGTCCTTCCAGCGTATACTGACTGGTATGTTTACTATTTGTTACAATTGTTATGAACCGACAATGGAATGCTCTAACATCTATTGATGTCATGTTAGAAATTTACCGGATCGTTTCCAACAAAGCTTTGGAATCATCGAATGATGTGATTAGACCAACTGGTGGTGAGACTATTGTTGTAAGCCAATCGTCGGATGATCAAAAACAAGGTGGAAAGTGCTGTTGAAGGAGACTAGTCTTGCACAAACAAAAAAGTAGCTTTGCACATTTCTCTCATGGCCATTATTACCCTTATTTTCTTTTTTACCCCCCAACAAATATTGCCGAGAAGGATATATCCCAATAATATTGTACAGCGCTCTGTGCAAGTTGATACGAAAGGTTTTTTCTACAATCGCCATAGACATGACTGGCGATATATACTGATCCGTATGTACTACGTTATTAAGGTGACAGCTACTCTGTAATTACGTCGGCCGCTCCATCCCCCTCGACACTGTAATAGTGCTGCAGTATAAGGATGGACTTCTCGGGAATAGTGGGATTGAAACATTTTGTCATATTGTGACAAGTGGTATGTTGCTGTGAATGGCTATTGCCAGATCGCACCTATGACTTTGCAGTCGCACAACAGACGAGGTCATGCGACCACATTAAAATCTTGAATTTATGGGGTCGGCGGTCACTTTTGGCACCTTTTTTTTTGTAACAGAGCAAAAAAGAAGGGACAAATTTTTTTTTGTCTTTGTGGGCTTTCACTAGTTCGGCCAGTACCCTGTCTTTCAACAATTTGTCAGACATGGCGACGGAATCTATACGCAATGCAGAAAGACTGGATTTTATCACTTCAATACCGCCTCCAATAACACGAATGTTGACACATCTCAGTCCAATTGCTCATTTCCTCACTGGGCTGGTCCATATTGTCACCTGGCACCCCACTACCCCAACAAGCCACTCTCTACTCCTTCTTGTTTCATGGTGGATTTTATGTCTTTATCATCGTACTCTTCTCATATTCGTAATCCCTTTATTGCCAATTTGCCGACTGGCTTATCAATGGCTTCTAAGGCACCGCAGAGAAGTTCATGGAAAGCCCCATCCTGACACAAATAATATTCCTCGTGATATCCCCCAAGCTGTTCAGGACATTGAATATTTATTGAATCGCTTGGATAGAATGGCGGACGTCATAAATGGCATATTTTATTTGCTGGACTGGCACAATCCTGACGTGTCCCTGCGAATGCTAAAATCCCTACTGTCCATTTACCCTATCTGGATAATATGCACGTACCTTCTGCCGGTCCGACAAGCTTTAGCCGGTCTGGGTACAGTTGGTCTGCTTTGGAACAGCCCATGGTTCAGACTCATCCGCACCGCTTTTTATAATTACCCACTTGTTCAACGTTCCATCGTTGCCCTGAGCGATGTTTGGCAAATCCAAAGGGCTGCGAATAGACGAAGAAAAAGTCAAGATGGATGGCGTGCGATACAATCTCAAAGCGCTAAATCTGGTCGGCGTCCGGAAAAAGAGCTTATGTTTCGTTTTGTCGTTTACGAAAACCAACGTTGGTGGCCAGGCGTTACATGGAACGACATACTTTTGCCAAACGAGCGGCCTTCTTGGTAAGTCCTTGTCTCATGCAACCCCTCTTCTAATGTATTAGAGGGAGGTGGGTTATTTTTAAGATACTTACGTCAAACCTCTTTTTTTGGGGGAAAATTTTCTAGGGCCGATGAATATCATGAACCAGTTCCAAATACCAAAGACTTCTCTCTGCCACCACCTTCCAATGCCACTACCAAATTATCCGAAAATTCTGACACTATTATGCGAAAGAGTATGCATTGGGTGTGGAGTGACCCTGAATGGTGGCTCGACCTTGATGGTGACGTTGACAAAGAAGGCTGGGAATACGGTAATCACAGCTGGGAGAACTTCAGCCATCAATCTCGTGGCTTACATTTATTGACGCGTCGACGACGATGGGTGAGAACTGCCAAACTTGAAGAGCACATTGATCTTGATATAGATGAAGCAGCATCCATTGCAGAAAGTCTTAGCAGCTTCCACTCGTATAGATCAGCCTCAAGCAGTCGGCATCGCTCCAATGCTTCAGGCTCAAGTTTGAAGGGATCTCTTCTGAGCAATGACAGCGCTGTCAGTTTGAACAGTACATGTAGCTCGCCCAGACCTGTTCGACGTCAGATATCCAATTCATCATCCCTCTCTTGGCGCAGCTTGGTCCGTACGTGATCAACCACCAAAGCAAAAAGATTTGAACCTCCTTCCCTTATCTACTGTTCTTATACATACAACTGTAATTTCAACATATACCCCCGTTCAAAACATGCACTGTTCTCTTCGTCCGCCATCAACCTTTGTATCGTTCCTTTTCTTTTGTGCATATCATAATACTCTAATATAATATTTAATATACTGGTTTCATTTTACTTGATCAATACTTAAAGTATGAATCACAGTACTCTCTTACATGTACTAGAACTTGGACAAATGTTGATGTTTACTTTTTGGTTCATTGGCTAAGGGTTATGTGTGATAGCGAGACTCTGGCGCCGGCGAAGGCTGAGAGAAGTGGAAACTGTGCTCAGCGGCCGGAGACGCATAGACACACGATGCGATAATGTTTGCTGCTGCTTTGATGCTGTTGTCGTAGTTGCGGCCGTGGGAGCTCCGTCAGATGGGGTGGAACGGTGAAATAATGTCGATAATGACGAAAAGGGAGCTTGATTTGTTTCCAGGGAAGACATTTCGGATTTTTCAGTGAAATTTGGGATCTTGCCATGACCACCCTGCTTTCTAAGCAGTGTTGCTTGGCTGATAGTCGATGAAAGTACTTCACTGCGTCTCTGGTTGCTGGCGCTCGATAACATTGGAATGTCATATGTCGATGCCGGGGACGTTCGAAGAAGTAAGTATTTCAGTGCCTACAGTAGTATCACTTGGCGTCAATAACGCAATGTGAGTTATGTACTATGAGTGTTATATAATGCGTTACCTCAAACCACACAGTATGTCTTATGTCATCTCTAGCCTTGAGTTTCAGCTCCCGTGAAGATGTTTTGATAATAATGCTTGCTTTAGGCATGTCTCGAGACAACGCATCACCTTCGTCCATGGCCGTCACGACGGACTCAATAAATGCTGTATGATAAACCTTTAGTCATAATGTTCTCGATGCCTTTCAGTGTAAGACGACATACCACTCTTTGCCCTTGACTCAGCCTCGCCAATTCCCGGCTCAACAGTACTCCAGTATAAGGTACGGGTATATGGATGTATCCAGCAAAACCGCTTGTGAGGCTTCTCAGAATAGCCGTTACCAACAGTTTTCCGGGTGTATTTCCACATCCAATCCCCAATCATGGTTTGCGTTAGGAGGGTCAAACCTCCGGTGCTATAGTCCAATCGAGAAGAAGCCATATCCCCTGCTATTGATGATCGCCAATGGATTGATATAACACTCGATGCACTTCGCTGCGATTCGTTTGACTTGCGCAATAATCGAGAGTTTCTCTTCTGAGAGTTAAGAGTATCACTCACATCAGACTTTGTGTTCTCATCAGTCTGCGTGCAAATTGAACTCAAAGTCTTCTGATTTTCCTCATCCTTTTTGATACTAATCTCTCCAAGATTGGTAGTAGATGGTAGGTGGGTTTGTATGAGAACTGGCACTCTAGGTTCACTAAAAGATGGCCTCATTACAATAGTTTCTTGTAACGTCCTAACGGTAGAGTCGCTCATAGTAGGCTTTAGAGTAGGTATCTCTGTCATTCTTCCAGCGGCATGTGGTGCCGGATTATTTGTTAAATCTCGTAATTTGGGCGACCGACGGAGACTGCACTCTTTGCTACTATCAATATTTCGTCGCTTGGGTGAAGTCCTCTTCGCATGATATGCGACCTGAGCCTTGAGCTGGCCTCCTTCAGCCACGATGAATGAGTCTTGTACTTGATCTTTGCCATCTTCTTCCATTTCACCACTTTCCGGGCTGTCCGTCATTATTGGCTCGATACTAAATGTCGCTAGCTGTAGCTCTTCGCCAAGGGAACGCATCTTACGTGGCTTGATAATTTGGCTTTCACTAGTTGCTAGAGTGAGGGAACACTGATCTTCATGAGACTGCACTTCATCATGTCGCTGCAGGTCATCTATGTATTAAATTAACCGAGAGCTCCCATATTGAATTAATGAAGCAACAAGGCTGGGAAATGTGTGGGCAGGCTTACCAGTTTCATCGCATGATTCGTCCATTGATTGAATATCCTCCTCGGCATGACTAGGCTCCAACTCACAATGATGATCAACTTCTGAACCTCTCACGAGACCACTAGCATATCTTGCCGCTCCTCGACGTTTGGATGGAACCATTTTGATCTTGGGAGTATTCAATTGTACCGACGGCTCCTCGTCATTCCAAGCATTTCTATTACGGCGCATTTTTTCGATGGTTTCCTGAGATTCGCTCAAAAGCTTTTTTGTTTCGTTTTTCTCAGTCCGTTCCATATGTAACATGGCTCGAAGTTGAGCAATAGTTCTATGTGAATGTGCCAATGAATGCTTCAAAGCGTCGACCTCAACAGTTTTTCCTGTTGCAGCCGATGTCGTCTGTGCGGTGGGACTTGATTTGGTTTGCTTTGGCGTATCGCTTGCCTCTGATTCTGCTACAGATGTGGTAATGGATGTTATGCTAGCGCTTTGGATGGAATCTAATTTGACTGGGACGGGTAACAATGACGATCTGGAATGGTGTACATGTGAGTCACGCAAGGGTGATTGATTTTGTCGAGACGATGGTGAATCATTCATCTTTTTCTGCATCGATTTCATGGCTTCTGATTGCTGTTCATTTTTGTTTCGAAGTGCCTCGCTTTCTTCGGTCAGGGCATTCAATCTATTCGCTACTCGGGTATGATCGACCGTTTTTCGTGCTAATTTTTGCTGCAGCTCAGTGACCTGAGCTATCAACTCCTGCTTGGACACCTCCAAGTCCCAACACTGATCTTTCAATCGTTCTATGTTTCAAGAACCAGATTAATACAGGCCATAAAATACGAGTTTTTTAAAACATTCCTGTCAGTTTTCTATATGACCAGCCAGCCATACCTTCAGCATCCTCTTTCATCTTTAGTCTTTTTTCTAAAGTAGAAATCCTTGCTTCATCGTTAGTTTTGGCAAAATCCATCGCTTTTATGGCTTCGTTTTTCTCTTGGACCATATTGTGCATCTTGCGAACCTCAAGAAGCAAGCCTTGGCCTATTTCTGTAGCGAAGTCAATATCAGTATGTATATCGTCGGGTGTTGGAGATTTTATTCGCCGCCTTTGAGGGGATGATGGACTAGCGGGAATTGAGCAAGTTGTAGGCAGGGGGAAATTGTCTGTCGGTGAGCATATGCTAGTGATACGACCCGAAACTGGCGTAGAGTTAGAGCATGTCATACGTGGTGGATAAGCCTTTATGAGAGATTTTCGTTCCGTTAGTAAACATCGAGATCAATGAAAACATGCACAGCACAACATATACACTACCTTTGGAGAAAATTCAGATTTTCTGCATTGCGCTTTCAGCTCTGATTTTTGACGTATGAGATCGTACAACTTGTGCTCTGTGGTTTCTCTGACAGTTTGCGACTCTCGTTCAGTGGTATCTGTGTTATCACTAGCCAGCCTGTAGTGCTCCTTAAGTTGTTTATATTGGTTTTGAAGAATAGATTTGTTAGACTCAGAATGAGCGTCATTAAGGGCACGTGTGCGCATAGAAATTCTATCTTGAAGCTGCTGAAGAGCATTTTCGTTATAGTTGGTTGTAGTTGGCGTTTTGGGGCTGTCTGGTATGTCGATCATTTATCTGGGATGAGAAGAAGAAAAAAAAACCAACGGCATGAACCTGATTTTGAGAATAAAATTTGGATTGATGGTGAAACGAGCGGTCGGGGGGAATTGTACACTTTCGAGGTGTATTTAGAAAAGGAGAGACAAACAGGAAAGTGGTGGAAAGATGGAGAATAAAAAAAAAAAAGAAAGTAGTTATAATTGTTATTGACAGAATTATGTATGCATTACTCTTAATATAATTCAAGAACAACCACCCTGTCCGTTCCTCAATACTGGCGATTGTAACTTCCATCGACGTATAAAAATAATTCTCAGCATCAAACTGAGATTTTTTAGTCGCCCTCGTCGATCGGTAGTGACGGGATCAACAAACCCATCTCCTGGCGCGATTTCCACTTCTTCAATTTGTTAAGGAGAGCTTTTAGTCGTCATATAACAAGAAATTATATATGCGAGAACGACGTGGAGAAAAGTCTCCCTGTCACTTAGGCTTTTCCAGTTACTCCGAAATCCTGACCATTAAACACTGTAAAGTATGTTGTTATCACTACTTGCATTGGAAATAAAAAAATGTTCATGATTGTTCTATTCATGATTACCTGACAATGTGCGGTAACCAACTGTATTTTTATGATACACCAAATTAGCGTCAGATATGACACCCCAGTCTAACGATACCCCTATGGGAGAGAAGTGAAACTCCTCAACCTTTTACAATTCGGTCTCCTGTGGGAGCAAATTTGTCATTAAAGTGTCGACAGCAAGGAGAATTTTGAATGTGGTGTCCAAGCATTCTGCTAAATGCATTCGGCAAAGGGGGACACTAAAGTTTGGAGGGCAACCAATCATGCTCGGCCGCCACGGTCAATGCCACCCACGTCCTTTGGCAAGCCGTTCCGTTCTATGTATGCGAGGAAGTTTCCTTGTCATTGTAATACATCATCAGCCAATCATTGGATAATCCATTTAGATCCAATGGCTCCACGTACATCGGATAAATCCCATCATTTTTGTCAAATAAATGAAGATCGTATTAGGAACAAGACAGAGAGCAAGGCATCTCGAGAATGTAAACAAGATATTTAACAATGGTGACTACAAACCAAAAAAGGTACTTAGGATAGAGGAGAATCGGCAAGGTGATGTTTGATTCGAGGAAGAAAAGAAGTAAGATGTCGGATGACAAGAAATAAAGTAAGAGAAAATAAGCACGCTGGAAGAATAATATGCGATATGTGGGGGGGGGGTGATCACAACTTGGACGTTGTATAAGTCTGAATGTGCAGATGCGGTGCAGTCGATGGTAGTGTCATAATTTCCAATGATGGAGGTGGCCATATAACTAATTTTTTTTTTTTTTGGGGGGGTTGGAGATTTTTTCCTCGCCGTGGATGATATTTTTGGTGAGCACTTATTTTCCTTGTTTTACCTGGAATTGCGAATAAGAATAAAAGAAAAAGAAAGAAGAGTCAAAATAAAAAGAAGCTTGAGCCGATTAAGAGATCCTTTCTCTCTGTAGATGTATAGTTGCAGTTTGTGGTTGGCGGAGGACACTGATTGAATAATAGTTTGATTATAATATCAAGCATCTCTTTTTCTGCTTCTTCTTTGTGCCAGGTTGATGGCCATAGCCTCCTTCGCGATTAGCGCGGATCATCCTGACGACTGAATAGAAGGATCTTTCTACATTAACGCATGTTTTTGCTGATGTTTCAATAAAGTCGCAGGAAAGTCGTTTGGCCATGGCATAACCTTCTTCACGCGAAACCTCGCGCTCGGTGACTTTGTCACATTTGTTGCCAACAAGCATCAAGGGTACATTATCGACATCTTTGACGCGAAATATTTGATCACGGAAACGTTCAACGCGTTCGAACGTTGAGCGTGACGATATGGAATAGACTAAAAGAAAGCCTTCACCATCGCGGATCCATTGGTCACGCAACGCGGTATACTCCTCTGTTGAATGAAGCCCGAGTCAATAACAAGGATCAGCATGAAACATCACCAAATTTGGTTATCTAAGGATACCTTGCCCAGCGGTATCCAGTACTTCAAGCACGCATGGCTGCTCATCAATAACAACTTGTTTTCGGTATGAGTCCTCGATAGTGGGGTCATAAGTCTATAATTCCGCAAAAGTAATCAAGAAAGAATTAAATGAGTGGTATTAGTTTCTGGCAACCATAACATACTTAAAAGAAAAAAAGTTAAAAGCATTACCTCTGTTGTGGAGAGTGTAGCCAAGATTTGTGGAATATATAATAATCGTAATATAAAAAAAGTGCGCATTTTTTTGATCAGTACACTGTCATACATGGCTTGGAAAATCGAAGTTGTGCAACTTACCTACGAAGTGATTAAGACATAGCTGTAAAAATTTATGACAAATACATAAAAAACAAAAGGATGGTTAGATATACTGATAATCATACAAAACATTATTTGAAATCGGTGGCGACAACGACAGAACGCAGCTGTGTTCAGTTTTTCATATAAACGATGGGCGGGTCTGTCGTTTGGTAATAGACGTTATAATACTGTTCATGTCGATGGGACTCGAATAAAACTCGAAGTTTCTCGACGGCAATCAGCTTTGTGAATTAGCCAATACGTCGATTGGGTCTGATTTAGTTCGTATCGTATTTCGAACTACTATGCCCTCCACTGGCATTTGTGTGTGAAGTACGGGTCCAAACAGGAAATGGGCTATCTGATAATCTACCTGGATGGTCAAAGCGGTCTGATGAAGAATGGTGGGTGAGCATTGGTCACGTATTGATTATCTCGAAAAGATTAGTTGCGCTTCTTCATACCTTTCCTACACCTCCGTCGCCGAGAACAACCAGCTTATAGAGCATCATTTTCGGCAGCTGATGAAAAGGGAAAGAGGAAAGATTGAAAGCGTGTGTGACGACACCTGAGTGGTTGAAAGTCTGAAAGTCAGACAAGAATTTTGGCCAATTTTATTTTTATGAGAAAAAAATAGGGAAAAGAAAAAAGGGAAAGAGTAAGCTCAAATGGCAAAAGAAGAAAAAAAAAAATAGGTAAATTTGTCTTCTATCCTCGAATAAAAATTGATCTTTCTGTTCCTGCCATACGACTTGCTTTTCCTGTTTTATCGACATGATCTAGACCAAGATGTTCATCCTTTGAAAACTGGTGATCGCTTAACTTGAACTCGTCTGAATCAAAGAGGGAAAAACAATCATTAAAAAAACTTGTAGGTCAAAATCAAACTCCTATTCTCATGACCTCTGCTTACCGTCGTCGATTGGCGTCGCACTGTACGACGAAGCAATCGTAAGCTTGACCCGCGCCCAGTCCTTGTCATCCATACCAGTTCGCTTTTGTAAACGTTTTTTGGTCTCTACGAAAGGCTCGTCTTTCTTCACCAAAAACTTGAACGGTACACTATGAGTGCGGTTGGTCTCCTTTTGATAGTGGAAGACAAGAATGTAGAAGTCGTCTTCACCTGCGGTGGTTTCTTCTTCGGGGACCTCCTGGAAGTAGTAGTTGTAATGGTTAGTATATATTATGTGTTCATATGAAGTGTTCATATGAAGTACATCGATCACTATCCTCCTCCACCACCTTGCGTGACCCTGCCGAAAAAAAAAAATTAAATACTAACCTCAGCATACAGTGTACAGTATGCAGAATCCGTCAATGAGGAGATTGGATCGCCCATATCCAGCTCACGGATAAATTTGTTTTGCACCGCCTCGTAGATTCGAGGTAATCTTGTACCAGTTGCAGACTCGAACTTGACACCTTTTGTCTCTAGCGCTTGCAACAGTTCTGCAATTTTTTTATCTTTGGGAAGCACTAGGTCGTACATTGCCTCGTCGGAGAGGGTTGGGGTCAACACGGTAATTTTCACCTGTTTCTTCGTCTCTAACTCGCTCAGAGAAATGTCGAGCACTTCATAGAAAAGTGTTGGGATATTTGCGCCATTGTACACTGCTGACTGAATCATTTCAAGTAGGGTAGAGCTTTGAAGATGGCGTATCACTGTTTTTGGTGTACCACTGACTCCAGGTGCAGTGAAACGAATGTTTTGAGGTGCAGCATTCAGTTTTTCTCCGACTTTGGAGGCAACTACGTCGTACAGCATGCTTCGACTCAAGGTCAGGTCAAATTGACCACCTGTTCCAGTGCCGTACCTCGGCTTGAACTGAACTGTGACTCGTTTGAGGAGATAGTCCAAAAAATCTGGTACAGTCGGAAATTGATGCTGCGATCGAACTGCTTGAGCTCTATAGAACACACCATGGTCAAAATGGAATAGCTGGTCAGTATTTTTCAATTGCTATGTGCTACGTACGGCGTTGCGTAAACTTACTTTTCATCTGAGATGCTCTTCTGAATACAGATAATATCACCATCTTGTATTTCAGCTCGTACAAATGTTTGCCGAGTGTCCATACGGTCGATCATAGTCGGCTTAATTTCCTGAAAGAGGAGAGAATCAGCCATTCCATTTCTTTGACAATGCTTCTATTTGTGGGTAAGCTGTCTTACCTCGAACAATAGCAAAGGCGTTTCCTTTTCGAACCCTGCCATGCTATTAATAGTTGGAATTATATCACCCACTTTGCCGTTCTTTTCGACGTACAAATGTCCCAGTCCACTGTAAAGCAGCCCAAGTTAGTATTCATAGCTTCATTTTAGATGTTGGTGACCGCTGCTCGAAAAGCTTACTGAATGGATTGTGTATCGACATCAAACATCTTGAGGAAGATGAGGATGGATGTTGAACGAGGACCTGGAGGTCCTGGGAATACTGGTTGATCATTTTCAAAGCGAGTAGCAACCTCAAGGTATAATCGAAGATTAGCTTGGCTAGGTTGGCTCTTCTCTCTTAGCTGTTCCATTGCTATAAATCATAAATGAAATTAAGAATTAGATGGGCTGCAAACGTAGGCATAACAACCTAGATAAATATAAATTACTTAATTGATAGTCAGCATCAAGAATAGGTGCATCAGGCCGGACAGTGCGATTTTGCCTGTTGACTAGAATCCAAAGTCTTATGTGATCTGCAGGAACACCCAAATTTTCGCAAAGTGCATTTTTGAATGACTCCAATGTATCATCCTTCTTAGTGCGGTACGATAAGTATGCTGGAGTCTCTCCTGCCTTCTCATCAAAACTTGCAAGGTCAAAACCTTGATACTTTGCAAATGTTTCATCGGTTATGATCTATAAGGTTTACATAGTGAGTATAACAGCACAGATGCCACAGTACATTTAGGTGGGTTTCTTACATATGTTTTCATATAAAGATGCATTTCTGAGCGCTCTTTACGTTTCTGTTCCATCACCAGTCTCTCTTCATCAAGTCGTCGCTCTGTTGACAATGAAAGCCATTAGACATAAATATGTCATACTCATTTATGGTAAACGTATATACTTACTGAGATGTGGCGGGATATCTGCTGTGGTAACATCGTTCAAGATTTCATCCATCATGCATTCGCGTAGGTAAACAAGCATATAAGCGTTTGTAAAACGCTTAATGGTGCGAATGTTAGGGCGAGTGTTCAGAGCATTGACGCCTTGTGGTTCTCCACCATAATTTTCCTCCAAAACTTCCTTCAAGGTAGCTGGAGTGACTCTGTCATCATCAAACTTAAGCCTAGAAGTATTCATATTGTCAGCTATCAAGATAAGTAGAAGAACGGAAGAATCGTCGCAGCCTTACCATGTAGCATCTCTAGTAGGCTTTACAAACGCAAAATAGTGGCCACCACTCAGATCACCGCTATGGACCAATACTCTATGTGGGTACGCAGTATAAGTATTCAAAAGAAGCTGTTCAACAAATTTGATTCAACATGTATACATACCCTTGTAAAATATATTTGTGTGGTTTCGACTTGTCAGCTGAGGCAGATAGATATGGTTCCAAATCGATTTCTAGTGGAAATTCGTGTCGATCGTTGATCTGCAAATAGTATCTAAGTTATCCGACCTGGTATAATTTGGCATTCATTATAGTTCCGATCACCCACCTTGACAGTTGTTTCACGCATCATGTCAAATTCAAAACGCTTTAACTGTAAATGTAGCACTGGAGGGAAACTTTCAAATATGACGCCTTTTTTAGCATCCTGTAAGCCAAAGCCTTCGGCCATGTACTTGTTGTCGCCTTCTAGAGTTTCTTCAGTGATATATTCTTTGAAAGATTCTTCCAGGTTGTTGCAACCTTTGACGTTCAGCTGTATATCTAAAGTACAATCACCACTAATATTAATGATTTTATACATTGATATGGAATATCATTTCAATGCCACAGTTTACCATAGTAATCCTCCACGCGAGATGATTCGTAATCCACATTGATGCATTTAATATAACTCTTCATTTTTCCAAGGAAGAGTTTGTTGATGGCTCCATCTGCAGGAGTGTTCTGTGAAGATAATTAGCATATTAGTACAGATATGGCTGCCAATTATGCACTATCAAGCCATCACAATAACTCTATTGTACGAACCTTCATCTTGGATTCCAAATTATCCTGCAGCACACGGTTAAATTCCTGAACATCGTGTTGATTAAAGGCTTCTAATGAGTCCCATCCAAAGGATTTAGTCAACTCCGTGGTACCTGTCAAACATGGTAACAAGTCAGTAATTTCACAATTTTGGCGCATGCCCAAAGAATATGAAGATCACATTACCAACTGGTGAATCTGAATATTGCAGATTATAGAAAACTCTTTGCAAAGCCAGCGCAACGCTTTTGGTTGGTTCATCATTTTCGGTTGGTATTTGATAAACAACTTTCCGAAAATAGTTCGTGCAATAAAGTGACTGGAAAAGAGAATTCATATAACATGTTGCACCTTGATTCTTCAGGCCGACAAAACCTGTTGTCTTCTTTGAGTCATAGCTTTGGGGAATGTGTAGTCAGCAATATGCTTATCACATTTTCTGACAAATGACCGTATTACTTACTTTACAAAGCTATGCCACAAGACACCAGTGGGGTCTTTCATCACCCGGACAATAGCCGTAATAATGGTGCGATTATCCTGAACAAGTGGATGGGCACGGTGATCATCGATCGACGTCAGCTTTCGAACCTCATGAAATCGGGTAAATCCCCAGTCTGCCTCCTCAGCAGTAAATCGATGTTGAGCATCTGACATATGCAAAATTAAGGAAAGATTCTTCGTAATCGACATGACACATAGATGAGATTACGTACTATGGAAGGCATATTCGGTAGGATCATTTGGATTAGATATCAAAAGCGCAAATTGTGCACAGACATGCCAGCCTTGAGGCTGAGCGGATTGGTCCGAGAATTCCAAGTAGATAGATGTATACTCAGTCTGGTTGTTACCATGAGGGAACATCAAAATTTTCCTGATAATTATAATGTGGCGATAAGTACAGGAAATTGGACGGTGCTCCACTTAAGAACAATATATACCACTTGTAGCCACCGATTTCGAATTCAGGACTATGTGTTCGCTTCTCCAATCCACGCCAATCTAAGATTTCCCAATGGAAAACATCGAAAGTCTCAACCTCAAGATCCAGATCTGGCAATACCTTATTTGCGATTTCGGTATCTATTACTTGAACATTATTAAGGCGTTTTTTTTGCAATTTTGGATGAAAATAGTAAAATACATACGATCGCGCACAGAAATGGGTTGCGGGTCTTGTTCGACATCCGACATGATCTTGTCATTATCTGGCAAAGGTGCGGAATCATTCATGGGCTCAATGGCCGGGTCGCTATAGGTATCGTCCTGCTATCGAGTAGAAACATTAAAGTTGTTGCAAAAAAGGCAGGTGAATTAGCATTGTACTATAACATAGTTCGTCAAGTTCTCGAATCGTTTGTGCAGCTGGTCAGGAGTCCTAAAGTAACATGCTGGGACTTCCTCACGCCAAGCGAGTAGCTTGCTCACTGCAATCAAATAAGGTATACTAGCTTACCATTACCGGATCTTGGATAAAGAGTATTGAAGACTACAGACAGGTGAATAAAGCCAAGCGGGACGACAAAGCTGTAAGTATATGGCGGCGCGTGAGATGACGTTGGTGAGCTCGCATTCTCAAGTTCCATGACAAAATTTAAATTTGTCATCTGTGCGTGACGTCAATCTCTCAGATGCAAAGTCGCTTTGGCACACGTTTCGAGTCTATTACCTTTAAAAGCTCTATCGGTTGAAACGTAAGCTGAAGCGAGAAAAAGTTCATGATCTGAAAGCCTGTAGTCCAAACATTCATTTCATAATAGGGTTCTTTGATAGTTCAAATTTTCATTAAAGCGCTGAGCATCCATTTTACACTTCAATGGAATTAAAGTCACCTTTAACGTCACGCATCAATAGCGATCCATTTATACTACTGCAATGATGCGTACTTTAAAGAGATCAATCCAACTAGTGAGGATATCCACTTCTTTGGAATTGCATGCCTCCTATTAACATACAAGCAGCACTAACAGCTTTTTCCATTTATATATGTTCTAAACCTGCTATTCCATAATCTAAAAAATACTTCTAATTTTCTTGACTTCCCTTCTAAATCATGTATAATGCTTCCATCGTAGCTTTCGATTTGGTCATAGCAAAGGTACCTCTTGCACTGGAGACATTGAGTGGCACAGTTAGTCATGACACAGCCCAAAATTCTCACAAGCCAAAAAATTACCGCATGTGAAACGTCACTTGTTAACTTGGCCAATCAGAAGGCCAATTAACGATGACGTCGACTATTTGATTTTTTGAATAACGTGCCTCAGAGCCAGCTTACGACAATCTTTCACTACTCGTGACCTCGCTTCACCTGACCAGCGAAGGTAAGTTGTTCATGGCATAACACGCCTACCTTCGAGCACAAGTGTACTCGCGAAGCATCATAAAGAAGTGTAAAAAATGATACTAATCAAATGTCACGATACTCTGCTACAGGGCATCTCAAGCGTCCATTCTGTTTACACATTACGAGAACGCAGTGCTCGACAGCAGCAGTGCCTCCTTAGCTAACGTACTCGTATTACTACAAAACCCGTCTTCCAAACAGACTATACCCTCCAAACTGGATTCCACAAGTATTTCTTCTGCTCAAGCCATGCTCGATTTGAAGCAAGGAGGGCATGAGTTGGCAAAGGTGCGTACAGTAGCCCTTTAAATGCTTGTGTCTGGCTGCAAATGAAACGGTCGGACAACGCCTCGCTTTTACTAAATCATTCTGACACCTTACTCGATTTATATTGCAGCAATTGACAGAAGCTCTTGCTTCCCAGTCGCAAAGCTCAACCAATGTCTCCAACGTTAGACCGTCGTCCACCAAGAGTGAAGAGGAAAGGTCAAACACATCTTACACCACGTCGGAAAACGCACAACTTTGGGCAAGCATGGCATCGCAACAACCAGCCTTTGCTGTACATCACCAACAATCAAACGCTCATAGCAACGATCAACAATCAGCAGCCGATCGACAGCAGAATGCCGCAAGTCATCGAGAATCATCTAACAAGCTCATCGTAGGATCGGAGGAGTGGCACCGCCAGCGTCGCGAAAATCACAAGCAAGTCGAAAGACGTAGACGCGAAACTATTAACGATGGCATTAACGAAATTGCAAAAATGGTTCCTGGTAGCGAAAAGAATAAAGGTTCCATATTACAGCGCGCGGCTCAGTACATCCAACAGCTGAAAGACAATGAAGCAGCTACCATCGAAAAATGGACTCTCGAAAAGCTTTTGACAGATCAAGCCATTAATGAACTGAGTCAGCAAGTTGAGGTTCTCAAGAATGAGGTCGAAAGACTGCGCCAGGATAATGAACGTATGAAGCGTCAACTTGGTGAAGATAACGACGAACACACGAAGAAAAAGGCCAAAACCGACCATTCTGACAAGGACGAGCACAAGTCCCAGAAGGACTAGTCGTTTTGCTTCCCAATATGATATATTCACATATCGTTGATAAAAGCAAAATGCTGTCCACATACTCAATGCAAGCATCTTCACTCCAAGTTACCATGTCTACCCTTAACCAATTTTTCACTTTATCATAATGATAACCTAGCGACAGTTTTATGTCTTTGCTTGTCTGAAAGCCTTTTCCACAATTTTAAGTTTCTATCTGATTTCAGTTTTTGTCTCAATATTTCTCCATATCCTTCGAATATAAAATAATTCTCAATTCTAATTAAGCGCATAACATTGGTATCTATGGTTAAGCCTGGCCTTAGTCGTTGTCCCTCACTTTTATCAATCAACTGCCTTAGCCTTAGGCTGCAAATTACTGAACGTAACATTCACTTTGACAAGTAGACATAAGTCTAGAACAAGAAAGCACTATTGTCATTTATCGATTCTGCATTCTATTTCATTTGACTTGGACTTGACTTGGCCAGCCTTCATCATTCGCGATCTCTTCCCTTTCGTGGAGCTACCTTTAAATTTATCTGATAGTATGTTCTTTTCCATACCCAAGTATGTACTCAGGTAATAGAAGTCAAAATGTAGTCGCTCCTATTGCATCCATACCCAGTTAGATCACATCATTCTGAACAATGCCCATGCCCCCACACTCATCGTAAAGCAAGCAATAGTGTACAAACAGATGTCAATGCTAAATTTTCATTTATATGCTATTCTCAATCGATAGAAAAAGACTATGCAAACACAAGAAAATCCGTTTCAATGTTTTCTCCCCAAAGCATAATACATATCTGGTTGATACGTTTAAGCAGAGCGGAGGATTTCCAAGAACTTCTCAGAGGCAACAGTGTTGACACCCTTGACCTTGGTATCCTTCTTGGCGACCTTACCAGCCTTGCGCTTCTCAGCACCGACGATCTCGGCACGGCGAACAACTTGATGGTAAGGGTTGAGACGGTTCATGACACCAGCGTTCTTGAGAGGGTTCTTCTTCTGGGTGAAGGGTCTCTTGTGGTGCTTGTTGCCCTTAGTACGAGTGACGGACTGGATTTCATCAGAGTTGATGAGACGAGTGACATCAGGGTTAGAGATGATGTGGGCGGGAAGAACATAGTCCTTCTTGAGGGTAGCGGGAGACTCGTAGGTACCGTAGAGCTCGTCGAGAAGAGCGAAAGCACTGGCGGTCCAGATGACGAAACGACCGACGTGACCACCGGGAGCAAGCTGAAGCAAGTTCAAGTGGCGGACGTTGACAGCCTCAACACCGGGAAGGTTGCGGAAGGCCTTGGCAACACCGTTGTCCTCACCATAGACAACGAGAGGTCCACGGCGCTGACGGTAACGGCGGTTACGGATCTTACCAACACCAGCACGGAGCTTGCGAGAGTTGGAAACCTTAACAACATCAGCGTAGGCGTTGAGGGCTTGAAGAAGAGCAACAGCTTCCTTGGTCTTGGTGAGAGTCTGGACTTCATCAGCAACAACAAGGGGAACTTCCTCAATTTGCTCGATGCGATGACCGCGGGCCAAGACAAGGGAGGGAAGAGCAGAAGCAGCCAAAGCAGAGGCAGTGGCGAAACGCTTCTGGTTCAAGTTGGTCTTGACGTGCCACTTTCTCCAGGTCTTGGTAGGAGCGAACATTCTTCCTCCACGGCACATGTTACCGAAAGCAGCCTATTAAAAAGTGCATTCGTTAAAAAAAATTTGTCGTGAAAGTTAAGCAATCACCTCTATATCTCATCTACATACCTGACCAGCGCGGTGAGTTCCGGAACCGTTAACACGGGGAATACGGGCAACAGCACGACCAGTACCCCAACTCTCAGCAGAGGTTTGGTGACCAGCCTTCTCGGAGACGGCATAAGCTTGACGCTTGTTCTTAGCCATGTTGGTGTGGACGAAGTTAACAATGTCAGGGCGAATGGGGGCCTTGAAGACAGCAGGGAGGGTCAAAGTGGCACTGGAGCCATTGGTGGAGTGGACGTTGATAACGGGTCTAGCAGCCGCGGACTAGATGAAGTAAATGAAAAAGGGTAAGTAATTTGAATTGTGCCATTCAAGTCAATGTGAATCCACCCAATGACAATCGCAATCGAGATGTTGCTGCTATATAAAGCACCAATCAACGTTTGATGTGTGCGAATCCATCTATCGTCGATGGATGGATGCTGGAAAGATTGGATGATTTGATTCTTATGGCTTACCATCTTGTGAGTTGAGAGTTGCGAAAAAGAAAGATTTATTTTTGAAGATTCGCTTTTCGTATATGACCAAATTTTTCTGGCGGCAGGTGGTGCCAGTCCCAGTCACAGCGGCGGAGAAAATCAGAAAAATTGAAACTGTCGACAAAGGTCCACAAAGTACATGATATCGCTTTTTTATTCTTCAAGGAGCTTAAAATACAAGTAAGTATATGACTTGAGTTCCTTTCAAAAAGAAATATAAGATATGGCTATTTTCTTCTGAACTAGATAACGATTCAAGAGAGCGCTAGGATCGCAACTTTATATGAAGGCAAAGTAAGAGCACGGTAGCGTTTGTACAACGTTTAAAATGCTATGAAACATATAGGAGCTGATTAAACCGAGCAATTCGTTTGAAGGTATTGATTCATCCAAAATTATGACTCGGGTTTTCTAAATTCTTGCTCTTCCATACATTGCTGAAGTAGCAATGTATTTACCATCTTCCTACCTCTTTCCTTTAGGCAGTCAAAGCCAATGGTGTGTCTTTTTTCGATTCCGATTGATCATGGCAACTTAGTCGACTTACATCCCTATTTAAAACAACCTGACTCAAAGTATGGAAACGAACGTATGAGCATGGTTTATCTTGTTCATTTTGAACTCTGGCACTCAGATATTTGCGATGAAGTGCTAAATGTAATTGTATCAACATGTAAATCATCATTTACTCTCAAGTTTCTGTGAACTGGGCGAGACTTGAATGCTCTTCGTATTGCCATCCGTAGTGTGATCATTTAGATAAGATGTGCCCACAACACATAAGATTGCCTCAGCATACCTTGAAATACGGCTCTGGCGAATGATAATAATTTATGATATGATGAAATTTCTTTATGTCACTAGAACAATGGCTTCCTAGACGATGTGACTACGTACCTTGGTAATGCGCCAATTCGCATTGTAACCGTCGCCATAAGTCTTTGAGCATGCGTGAACGGAGAAAGACAGTGCGAGCGAATGGGGCATCGAAATTGTTCAACAACGCAATGGTGACCAGCCAGAGAACAAACCGTCTGCACAGCTCACCATGTGCAATGCCATCAAAGATAATATTTTGGTAGACGCTAATTTCGAGGATTTCGCCGGTGAGCGAGCTCTGAACAGTCAAGTTCCCGAGATCATCGGCAATTTGCTCTTCTGGCATACTCAAGCTGCCTTACATGTCTCCGAGCAGAGAGTTTTTGTAGAAAGGGCTCAAAACTAGTGCTACAACAGTGGCTATATATGAGCGTTTTATGATCTAGATCTATCGTCACCTTACCTAAAAATTTGTGTAGCAAGAAAACCCCAACCATGGCTTGCTACCATCTGGGAAGGTGGCGGGTGACCTGAAAGGAAAGATGTAATTTGCCGACTTGGCCCCTGATCAAAAAATATGAAAGAAATTATCTCCAAGTGCGTTTGCCAACAACCCCATGGCTTTAATCTACCCTATGGTAGAGATAGGAGATTCTATTAATTCTCATAATGCTCCACTCCCACGAACTCCAGAAGGGCTTGACATCATTTGGTGCTGTTCTCAGCGGTCCGTCAAAAAAGTAACAGGTCACAACCCATTTCTCTTTTTTGATTGCCCGAAAAATTCAGATCAAAGTTCACTACTCTTTCTTCCCTTTTTTCCCCCCACTTCCTTCTCTGCTCGCCCACCTTTTTCCCCAAGCTATGAAGAAGAATTTTGGCAAATTTAAGCAGGTACTGTATCTTTTATTCATTATCGATACCCAGACCTATATTAGCCCTTCATGGTCATGTTCGACTCGGTATTGTAACAGAATCGATCGGCACCCTAAATTAGCGCCCTGGTCCCCCTTTTTTGGGAGTCCTCCAATGCCCAGACACGTTCTCTGTGATTAACTTGAACATATTGCCATTTTTTAGTGGACTGGAGAGCGCTTGGGCTCCGCAAAAATAACAGGACAAACAGACGATTTTCACCAGTTGGATCAGGAAACTGAGCAACGAAGAGTAGCATTTGATAAGGTGTATCAGGCAGCAACTCTTGTGCTCAACCAGTTGGATAAAAAAAAGCCATCTCCAGAAGACGGGAAAACTAAGGTGTCACCAACTGAAGCCCTGGGCACTTGTTGGGTCAACCATGGATCAGTTTTTCCGGAGGATTCATTATTAGGTATGCTGCAAAAGTTTTTAGCAGCGCAATCGCTACGGCGTCGGAATTTAAAGGCTAATGGCATGTTTATTACTACTACCCCACAGGCATTTCCCTTGTAAGTCTCGGGAAAACAGAAATTGAAATCAGCCAACTTCAACAGGACTATGCTTACCGGGTTAAGGAAAGCTATATATCTACCTTAGAGAAGGTTCATCAAGAATATAAGGAATACTTGGTAAGGTTGAGGCTGGACGATAAAGCGCATCTCCGACCATGGTGGACTAAGAGGTGTGGTTTTATTTATTTTAGGTCCTTCGTAAAAAACTCGATTCTCGCCGGCTTGACTATGATGCAAAACAAAACAGACTACAAAAAGCGAAGAAGGAAAAACCAGAATGGGAACAGGAAGCTCAGTCTGCCAAGATGAAATATGATGAAACGGAGTACGACGTCATGCAAAGAATGGTCTATTTCCAAGAGTGTGAAGTAAGCAATGCGGATTATATTGCGGTTTTTCAATATACAACCATTACTAATTTTTATGCGGTGTACATCAGGAAGACCATTTCAATGCCCTTACAGAAATGCTGGACGCTCAGTTGAACTACCATAAATCTTCAATGCAACTCTTAGAACGGTTGCAGCAAGATTGGGGTCAAGGCTACGTTCAGCGCACAAACGAACCTGTACGACCACCATTACGAAACACTATCTCCCGATCATCCACAACAAGTGGTACAGCTCGCCGAAATACCAATATGTCCAGCAACTCTGAAACAGATGATATGTACGGGGCTGACGAGTCTTACCATCAAGGATCTCCATATGGCTCAAATGCTCGCAGACCGAGTATGCGACAAGGAAGCCAAGACAATCTTCCATCCACCATCCGACGTCAGCCTAGTTATAGTTCGACTGGACGATCAGAAGACTCCTACGGTTCGCAATCAAGGCACCCACCTCCGCCTCCCATGCCTAGATCAAAGCGTAAGTACAGCCCTTGATGCGCTTCGAGGAACTATACCTAATTCTCATGATGCTCTATAGCTTCACCAGCCAAAAAACAAGTTAAAGCCATATATGATTTCAGTGGTGAAAACCCAAATGAACTCAATTTGTGCGCTGGCGATGTCATTACGGTTATTGAAGAGATTGATCAGGGTTGGTGGAAGGGAGAATTGTATGATGCTAATGGCAATCGACAACAAGGATTGTTTCCAAGTAATTATGTAGAGGAAATTGCGGCTCCGCCAATGCCAATGCGACCAGCGTCTAGCCGAAGTCAGTCAACATCAAATTATGGTCACTCCTCTGAGAATCATGAAATATCGGAGGAGCCTGAGGATTCGCCATTTGCTGACAGTAGTAAGATTTCCGCCCCATTTGGCCACCAATCACCTCCAAAACCAATGATGGCTCGACGCGGAACTGCTGGCAGCCTGCACTCCGTAACCAGTGCATCTTCTGCACTGCCTAGAATGCCATCAGCATCTCAAATAACTATGAGGAACAACATTGGATCCTCACGCACCCCTCCTCCACCTCCTACATCTAGAACTCCTTCAAGGAGCTTCACCACTGGCTCTCATACTGCCCCATCCACCCCCTTGGGCCGAAGTACCAACAGTTACTTTGCTGCACCACCGTCTAACGCAAGCCAGAACCACCCAGTATGTGAAGAATGTGGATGTGATGACTTTAGCCCTGACGTATTTAAGCCAAGTAGATGCAAGTCGTGCTTTCACTATCACGGCTGATGATCTTAAGGATATTGACATTTATAGCTGGTAATAAGCTACATGCCATTAAAGTATTTATTCACCATCATTATCATCTTTGATAAAAAAATATTCACTGAAGGGCTGATTGCGAGAAGAGTCGGTGATAACCTGTAAAGATTTGATGTACAAATGATACCTATTAGCAATGTTGACTATGTTTAACGACGTATGTGTTATAGTTGTGAGTACTTACCAAAAAGTAACGATCAGGTTTGAAATCTTCCGGTACATGCCATATGTATGATTTAGGGAAGGGGCGACGTAGATGAGCAAGAGTTTTGTAAGGGCTAATGCAAATACATTGCTTCGGCTTCAGTTGCCTATATTTTAGATGTGACATAATCCAGGCGACAACTCTACTTACTGCCAGTGATGAGCCTTGCCTTGGTTAGCCAGCACTAGAGTGATCGTCTTGTTCTTGGAAGAATAGTCATGCCAAGCAAATTTGATCTTGTCACCTGGATGATAGACAGCATTTTCCTTTGGGCTAGTGAAGGCAAAATCGGCTGAAATACCGGAGGCAATAGCAAGAAAGGCGATACAAATATAAGACTAGATACATAAAGATCCAACATTAATATAAAGAAGTGAACAGATATGGCAAACTTGCAAAAATACTCGCGCGCATCATGAATATGGCTTACTGATACGATATCTAAATTATACAACTTAGTTTTATACTAAACGATATTCATCCCAGTACGCCTCCTTGGGAGGGGAATAGGGTCAAGTTTGACTTCAAATGTATTGCAGTCAGAAGAGCTGGGAAAAAAATTGGAGCGTGAATATTTCATAGCTAAACTGTTTACGGCCCGAAGGGCATGCATGCATATATTCTTTTACAAAATGAAAACAAGCTTCTATAAGTCCATCAAGTTCATCCTTACATGATTGCCTTTACATGTAAGGAGGGCATTTGCTACCAAATGTCTTCAACGTCAACATAAGTCCCTTTCAATAGTACACGTAAACAAAAAATCTATATCCTGTTGCGTTTTGAGGAAAGGTCTTCTTGAGTTTAACAGAAAAGTTGAACATTGAAATAAATTGTTTGACACAAGCGTTTTCAATACCTTAGTCCCTTCAGCCCAGTAGCGACCATAATCTTGATAGGCAATCTCAGACTCTGGAGCATTGCTTTGGTCTGCGCCACTATACATGTGGCTCCTATCCAGTGGCTGAAACGCAATTTTCTTACTGACTTGAGCTCATAATCTCCAAAAATCCTTAGTTCGTTTGACAAAGGAGGCGCCAATACGTAATGTCGGCAAATGCATTAGGAACTGAAAAGACTAATGTATACAAAGAGGGTCGCTCCTATTCCGCCGTCCGTTCGCTATGTCGCTTTGCTTTGTGGGCATACTTTCGAAATTGTCATGTCTCTGTGCATGACAACGTCCCGACTCATAGCCCTATGCTAGTTGCTGGAAATCACTTGAATATGGTTTTGGATCCGGCAGTCTTAATCGTGACAAGTAAGTAACCAATAGTTGTTGTCAAAAGGGATACTAAGTTGACTGACTGATTCTTCGTAAGTACCGCATAACAGGCAACTTCATTTCTGGGCGCTAGCGCGGTTCTTCAAGATACCGATCATTGGACGTATATTCACAGCTGTTGGCGTACTACCAGTCGACACCAAAACTCGCAGTAACGCAAAACTCTTTGAGAGCACTGTTGATTGCCTGGGACAAAATCAAGCTGTGGCAGTTTTCCCTGAGGGTAATATAACAATCTTGTCTTAATCAACAATCGGGATCGCTGAAGAGATATCTGACTTTTTTAATGATATAAGGCACATCATATACGGCCCCACATCATTTACCGTTTAAAGACGGCTTATCCTGGGCGGCTTACGAATTCTTGGCCCAACAGCATCAACGAAGACAGCGTGGTGAATCAGCATCTCACTCCAGTATTACGATCTTACCCGTCGGAATCACGTACACCACGAAGGACAAATGGCGAAGTGATGTCATAGTACAGTATGTATATGGTGAAGGTTGTGGAAATGGGTCACTATACTAAGGCTTCTGTAAATAAGCTACTCAGAGACGATACAGGTCGGCGAGCAAGACAGAATCCAATTTGCAGAGGATCCAAAAGCAACCGTAAAGCAACTCACAACTCGAATCACAGAATCGATTGAAAGTGCTACAATCAATGCGCCGGACTGGTAAGTAAATGGCTCGTAAAACTGTGGAATAGAAATCTAGAAACTAAGTTCATTGTAATATATTATAGGGATACAGACAATGCCATGGCTACAGCAAGAAGTATTCTATTTGGGCATCGAAATGGGATTCAGCTAAATAGTTATGTTAAGATTTCACAAAGGTCTGTCTATATAATGTCTATGGCTGCTATAATATTATATGTTGCTAACATATAGACTTCTAGTTTGATTAACATTTTACATCCGTTGATGATACCAAAACTTACGGAGCTGGCCAATCTCAAAGCTCGATTATTGAGTTTTTCGAGGACCACAAAGCTACTGCAGCTATCGGATCAGGATATTGCTGTTTATCAAAAGCAAAAAATAACCATCACGGCGGCAACTTTGAGATTGCTTCGAATATCATTGAAACTACTTATCGAACTACCGCTCTTTTTACCAGGCATAATCATTCACTCACCCGTCTATCTCCTTGGAAAGGCAGCCGAATCAGTCGAAAAATTTACAGAGTCCATTGCTCAGGATAAGATTGCACTCGCTCTTGGTTTGCTGATTCCGCTGTATTCCACTCTCTTCTATCAGATCTGGCGGTGGATGAGATTTAGCTTTGGTGGATTTCTACTTGGCGCATTTTTGATACCCACTTTTGTGCGCTACCATATGGCTATGCTGGATAAGCGTTATGATCTACTGAAAGAGCTCGTGGCAGCTTGGAGAATATTTGTTGCTTTAACCGGAGGCAAGAGTCAGCGAGCAGAAGTCGAAGAAGCTGTGGAACTACGAAAATGGTGTGCAGCAAATTTAAAAAAGGTGCTACTTAAGCTGAAAGATCAAGGTAATGAAGACGCAGCATATTTGGTGGACCAGGCCCAAATGTTTTTTCAAGACGGTGTAGCACCTGCTATGGATTAAGTACTGTACACCATTGTTCCGATTTATTTGTGAGATTCAAAAAGTGATTCATGCAAGTTCGTATGCAAAAAGGTACGATAACAATAAACTGTAAACCTTTAAGCTTTTGTACTGATAAACGCCTCTAACTTTGCCTGATCGGCACATTCTTCTTCGACAAGTCTACCATCAGGACCATTCTATCAATTGATAATTCAACATATTAGTTACAGATCTCCTATTCGTATTCCTTTTACCTTTTCCATATATATGCAGTTATTTTCCTACCTTCGTCCAACGAATGAGTGTAGGTATAGCTCTCAGAGAAATGTTTGGGTTTATTCTGTAAATATGGGTTGAATTAAGCTTCCATTCGGAGCGAGTTCCAACGGGAGCCTCAAGGAGCACAGAGTTAGGAACCTTGCCAACCCATTTACGAACGAGGGGATCAGCTAAATGGATGAAATGATTAAATTTATATTTCATGATACTAATACCATATGATATTAATTACCAATAACACAATCTGGACACCATGACTCATCATTCTTGTCGGGATCTTCAGTGCCTGCCATTCGTACCGAGTTAGAAATGAAATTGTGAAAATTATACTCAAGTAATTGGAAAATGTCTCACCAAAGAATAAGACAAAAACTTCATCATTTTCAGCAACTGTCTCCTTCAAGGTTTGATCAAATTCATCGATGGGTACGCGCTTAGACTTCATGGTTCGTAATAGAAGAAGGAAACAAATAAACAGTAGGCGTGAAACAATGGTGTGACGGCTTGGATTTTTCAATTTGAGTTGCAGATCATTCCCCCTCTCCTACAAACATTCGTTATCTCTCTGCATTGATGCCAGTAAATTCAATAAATATAAGCCTTGAATTGATTATTACAAAAGTTACCTCTTTTATATTAACGCTAGTGATAAAGTACAGATGATATAAACTATAGAAGGCAAACATGACGTGACATGTTATGGTATATGAAAGAATGGAAAGTATGCACTATATATTGCTTCAAACTACTATCGGGGCTGTTGGAGCCGGTGCCCATCTGAACTGTAAGCGCACATCCTTAGTATCATTTGTTGTTCTTTCTATAGTAGCTTTTCGTTGTTCTTCTTTGAAAAATGCGCGAATTCGGTCCAAGATTTGTTTTAAAAAATTCTTCATCGTAATAGGGCAGATGTCTTGGTACCGTTATGGATGTTTTCGAAGGTTTATATTGTTTTCAAAAAGGTTCACAGTGAGAAGAAATGATTTTGTTGCGAAGCGTACTTATAAGGCAACGTACTCTTTGCAGCACGCTCCATTTTATGGAAGAGTCATAAAAAAAGAGCGTGTGCAACACGCATCGATACGCGTGACTATATTTTAGCTTGGGTGATGAGCTTGTCCAAATGCTTAAAATATTCCGGTCGTTTTCTTTGACGACGTTGCCAACGGTACCAGAGTCGGTCGGAAGTGCTCGAAAGTGCTCGTAAGTGTTACATATTTAATCGCATATTATGAGGAAGTCTATTTGTTGGAAGTTCCTCAAGGAATGAAATCCCGCTAAAACCTTCAATTGAGGGATTTTCATTTGCATGACCTTTGTACTGCGCTTTATACTCTGCGCAGTAAGAGTCGTAGCAATTTTTATTCGCGCTGATGGTACTCTCATTATAGACGTAGAAATAGGAATCTAGGACGATAGAGGTGTATGGTTTGACCTGCAATATCTTCAACATTTAACTGTCTATCTTGTAAGTGCAGCAAGTTGAATCAAAAAGACAGGTTGCTTTTGTTGGGGTGGAGGACTTTGGCGTACCAAGGCTGCGAACATGTAAGGCATCTTTCTGATGAGGAATTATATTTCATAATGGGTGCAGTAGTTAACCTCCTCGCGCAGCATTTTCACTCCAAGGGTGCAGCGAAAAGCGCTCATTTGTTTGACATCCGACAAAAGTGTTCCGATTGATTTCATTGCCTAGTGCTGAAAGAGTCACAACTATTCAATTATATAGCTTTAGAGGATAAGTCCCGCGGCGATTGACCTGACTGTATTGCTAGGTTATTCCAACCAATTTTCATAATCGCATCTTTCATTTTCCCATTTTCCCATTTTCCCGATACTTTTATTATTATCTGCAGTTGAATTAGTGGTGGAAAGTCAACAGTTATAGTATATGTTGTAGAACATATTTACTATGCTTTTAAAAAATAGTTGAATCTGATGGCTTCCGAGTACATCTACAAAGTCTACGGTTGCTACTTTATTGTACAAAACTAGCGAGCTTCCAAATGACCTGCCATACTATACTCAAGCTAATTAGCAAGTCGGTAATCGGACGTTCGCCAGGGTATCCTTCCTTTTTTGACATTGGTAACATCTGCACATTTTCCATACAGAAGCTTCGACTGTGCTTCGAGTTGTACCTGTTTCTACTATTGCTATCCGTCCGTTGTATGCTTTCTTTTCTTCGGTTGAAAGGATCGGTTATTAAAACCCTTGGTGATTGACTCATACATATTGAAAGCAGCTCGGTCTAACCATACTCTCTGTTGTTTGATACAAGTTCTGCGAGTTAATCAAATGCGAGCCATGACTTGTCCAAATGTCACTAAATTTCACTTACATTATGCAAATCTTGTGGCCTGATCCGCTGTAAAAATATCGTGCTTCAAACCTTGTCTTTCGACTGTACCTCTGCAGGGATTTTTTGGAAATTCATCATTCGGACCCGGAATTACCATCAATGTTCACATAGTGCTCAGAAGTCCTTGTCTGATTTTTTCTTTTCCTTTCTAGCAGATTTTAAACGTAGTGTTACGTTCGTAGGGGGGAATGTTGCATAGTCGCCTTTAGTTGAAATTTTCTGCTGAAGGGTCCGCCGCCATGGCGTCCGAATCTCATGTTGAATATCCAAGCTCCAATAAGTTTTGAAGGCCGTTTCACTAATGGGCTGAGCTACCTAGTACATTCATCCGCAGCTGGATTTTGTCTTTTGTTGGGCTTTTTGGACTTCTCAGTTATATCCTATAACTACCCACTTGATAGTGTCCACTATATGTGGTCACCATGCTTCGGCAATCCATCTCTTCTCCTCTATGCAAATTTCCAAGGGAATTCGATATACTGGCACCAGTATGGACCCTATTGCTAAATAAGATTTGCTTGTTGCAAGGCCGTACAAATGTACTTAGAGTTAGATTTTATTTTTTTGTATTATGGTAATTTTTATTAGTACGGTATTGAGCTTATAGCAGAATTATCTTGACGTTCGTTAGTCATAGTATGTCTGCGTATATGAGTCCAGTTTACTTCCGCTTTATTTCTTCTATCGGTCTATATCTTGCAATGAGAGAATCCACCATAAAAATTCCGGAGATCTAAGCTCGCGTCTGATTTCAAGTTATATTGAACCAAATTCTGTATAGACATCGCTGTAGCCGAGTTCTGTGCAGTGGTTTATCAAGCAGGAGGCGCCACCAAGCAGTTTTCGTTTGATGCGGACTGTCAGCTTTCCAAAACGCTGAACAAACTCCATTCGTCATAAACAGTCCAAAACTGGGCCCAATGGATCATGGTGGATGGAGGTTTCTCAGCTTCATGGCGGAGTCATTTTGCCATTGCAATTTTTTTTTTTAATTCATGTTTTATTCAGCCATTTGCTTAGCAGATAGTTTAGAAATTGAGATGTTCAGGTGAAACGGACGCGGAAAATAACGGAAAACAAAACACAGAAGTAGAAAGCTAAAAACTGAAAAGTTTGAGTCGTAGCCTCAGTTGCTAGTGAGAACTATGATCTTAGCCATGATGTTACGGTAAATTTTTTTTTTTTTTTGTATTCAGAATGATGTTACGGTATGATCCGCTTCGACACATGTATAGGAGTATCAGGTACGTATAGCCTTTGTAGCGTTGTGCCATACCTATGGTAGACTTCTATGTTGCCTTTGCGTGCATAGGCTGCTACTTGGAGTCTTCCCATTCAGGGATTCAGCTCGTTACAATGGCTATGAGCACATTTTGGTCCATTTCAGGCTCCTCTTCGAGTTCGTAGCTGCATTGACCAACACTAACTGTTGCGCCGTATGGCCCAGATGCATGCATCTGGAACCCATCTCTTGTCCTCAATACAGCTTTTCCAGTGGAATTCCTATATTGGAATCCTGATCCGCACCACATTGTTGATCGTCAGCGGCTTCGTTATCACCTTGGACGTTTTCTTCTTGCATTTGGTCCCTTTCTTCCAACTCCATTGAAGATGTTTCTACATCATCAACTTCGCTTGTTCCAGTTTCTTGATGATGTATCTCATCATCTGCTACTTCTTGTGTGGTTATCTGGTCTTCTGTGCCTATGTCAGAGACTTTGGTCGCAGAAACCACATTCTTTTGCCGGTCTTTCTGGTTTTTACAGTGTTTGCTGATATGGCCATAGCCTTGGCAGCGGTAACATTGTACATTCTGCAGATCAGGACAATCCTTTCTCTCGTGGCCGGATAATCGACAGTGGAAGCAAATTTTTGGGGCTCCTTGGTACGTGGCTGGAATATATGTATCCATTTTCTCAATGTAGATCATCCTCGAGAGTTCGGGTAAACCGGCATACTCCATGTCGTCTTCCATTCTATCGATAATGACAGAGGCTTCTCCAAACCAGTGTCCATTACAGTCCGTGTATTTGCGTATCTGCTTGACCGCCCCATACGGAATGAGAGCGTATTTCAGGTCCTCAGCAAGTGTTTT